>NW_024467119.1:617500-1040000 GCF_017591425.1 Ochotona curzoniae | reverse complement strand
GAGCATCTGAGAAAAAAAAAAGGATAATCTGGACAATTTCTGTCTTTAAAAACAAACTGTTCTGATTAACGTTCAAGAATTCTAGTTCTTCAGGTGCCTTTCTTTAAAAATGAGCCTGAAGGCCGTTTCTGTTTATGTGCTGCACTGCTCGCACAGTGCACCACTTAAAGGTCACAGAAAAGAAAATTCAAAGACACATTTATTATGGGGTGAGCAATCCTGCAATCCAGGTGTGTAAATAGTCCCGAGGCTCATGAAAAAGGTCTAAAAATTGTGCATGAGTCTGTAAACATTTCACATCAAAATAAACTTGCCTTTCAATTCAGTTTCTTAGGAAACTTTTTTGAAGTACCCTATATTAAATTTCTTAGGAATCTTACTTAAAATTAGTGTAATCTACATATTCTTTAAAACTCCAATGGAAAAATGTATCAAGGTAAACAAATTAAAAGTTCGTTCTGAAAGTAATGTGAGATATTCTTTTTCTGATAGTGCCACAACCACATGGAAAACAAAGATTGAAATGTTCTGTAATTGTTAAAGTATGGTGGAGGCCATGGCTTCTTGATTTGTGAAATGTAATTAGATAATACGATGCCCATGCACACTTACAAATGTTTTTAAAATATTTTTCTTTGATTAGAAAGTCAAATATACAGAGAGGAGGAGAGACAAAGAGGAAGATTTTCCATCCAATGATTCACTCCCCAAGTGGCCACAATAGCCAGAGCTGAACCAATCCAAAGCCAGGAGCTAGGTGCTTCTTCTGGGTCTCCCACACAGGTGCAGGGTCCCAAAGCTTTGGGCCGTCCTCAACTGCTTTTCCAAGCCACAAACAGGGAGCTGGATGGGAAGTGGAGCAGCTGAGATCTGAGCTGGTCTAAAATATAGGATTCTGCTGCACGTGCAAGGCAAGGACTTTAACCATTAGGCTACTGTGCTGGGTCCACAAATATGGTTTCAGAGTTTTAAATATCTTGTTGACTAGCGTAAATACTGTGTTGACTGGTTTATATATTTTGTCAATGCTTATGCGTTATGTATTCTCTTAAGGTATTGTTTTCGTTTTTGTTTGTAAGAATGTGTGCCCTGCCAGGATGCCCTGTTTATATTTGTGTTAGAGTGGGTGAGGTGTAGACTTGTCTGGACAATCTATCACTCTGGGGACTCACTGCAGAAGGTACATTAGTGGCTTCTCGGAGTTTCTCACATTTATAAGCATAATTGACAAAATTGAGACAAGAAATCCAGCCATCCAGGTAATATATGAAAATGTACATATTCTTAAGATGAATGTCAAACTGGTCAAAATAAAAATAATCTTTCTGCATGGCTCAAGCTAAGTATGACTACAGAGAATTCTTTTTCTTAACTATATTCATCAATACTGTTGTGAAGCTCTCCGTTACCGGACAGCAGTTCCTGAGATCAAGTGCCCTGCATGTCTAACTGAAAGTCACGCTATGGAAGCAGCAGTCAGACCAGGAGAAAGCTGTTCCGTACTCAGTGGGTGGCTTGAAGCACTCAGCGTTTGGCTGTGTTAATACGAGAATTTAAAACGCATGCGCGATCGTGCCAGTTGTGTTTATTGGGTTTTCAATTCCATCAGTTTCTTTTTTCCTCCACTCACATTATTAAAGTTCAAACAGAAGTTATCATATAAACCTAGGAAAAGCCATCTGTAAATGATTGGTGATATTTAGGGAGTTAGACTTTTGAGTGCTTCCACATAATTACTGGTGTAATCCTACAAATCTCCTCCTCCTTAAGGAGAAGTCCCAGTGCTGCTGATGGTTCTGCGAGTAGCCTCAGTGGAGAGCAGTGAAGGCCTGTACCTGCAGCTGCTGGAGCAGGCCTTGCCTCTCCCACTAACTCCTGTGCTACGTGCCCTGGCTCTGTCTTCACACATGACCCAACACCGCGCGCGTGTGTGTGTGTGGTGTGCGCGCGCGTGTCACCAGGAGTCAGCATGTCCCAAACACAGCCGTGAGAACTCCAGGGTAGCGGCCACTGCAGTGTTTCAGGCCCAGGAGTCAGCACCACGTTGGATGTGACACTCAAGCCGACATCTCCTATATTAATTTCAACCTCAGATTCTAGATTTTGATCAAAATATGCAGCTTCATCATTTTTACAGAGTTCTCTCTAGAGAAATGTTTGCAGAAATAACAGAAGGTTTTCTCCTTAACCAGGCTTTGCATCATCAGCCTTTCTCCAACAAGGACTCTTAATTCTTAGCACTCACACCCAGGCAGGCATACGTACTGAGTATGCCTCTGGTCTGCACTTGGGGAGGACTGTGTCCGTCCTTAGAAATGCATTTCCTTCGTGGCCTGCCGGACTGGAGGAGAGCAGGCCGCTCTCCCTCCCAGCTGGGACTAGCACTGCACGGATGCTCTTGCAGCCAGGAGCCTGTGCCTCGGGGCAGACAGGGAAGAAACAGGAAGACACCTGCTGCGCCCCCAAGGGAGAGCTCTGTGGGACAGTGTCTGGAGATGCCTCCAGAAAAGGAGAGCCACACACACACACACACACACACACACACACCTCTAAACACATACACTCCCTGAAAGCCACACACACACACACACACACACACACACACACACACACACACACACACACCTCTAAACACATACACTCCCTGAAAGCCACACACACACACACACACACACACACACACACACACACACACACACACCTCTAAACACATACACACCCTGAAAGCCACACACACACACACACACACACACCTCTAAACACATACACTCCCTGAAAGCCACACACACACACACACACACACCTCTAAACACATACACTCCCTGAAAGCCACACACACACACACACACACACACACACACCTCTAAACACATACACACCCTGAAAGACACACACCTCTAAAACATGCACACACATTGAAAGTCACACACACACAACTCTGAAAGTCATTCATACCTCTAAAGACACACACATCCTGAAAGCCATGCACACCTCTGAACATCACACACACCTCTAAAAGTACACATATCCCTGAAATCACACACTTCTAAACTCACACACCCTGAAAACCACACACACACACACACACACACACTTCTGATGCCTTCTTCGAAGCTTGATTGGAGATCAGGAGGGGACCCTGGAGATTCAATGTGATGTGTTTTTTAGGACCCTTTCTGCTTCATGTCTAGATTTCCCAGCAGGAGGGCAGTGGGATTTTTCTTATTTCATGTGACAATAAAAGGATCCGTTCCAGCAGGTGGTGTTACTGTTGTGTGACCATCACAGAGTGACTCACTCAAAATAGGATGGCTGGGCCACCACAAGACGATGGGGTCTCATGAGAACACCATGGAGCATGTGGGGCCAGGGGGCCTTGGGGCTGTGGGCACATGACTGAACTGTCTGTTTAGAGAGCCCCAGAACAGCTTCACTGCTGCACCCCTATCTAAGCATTGGACTGGCCCTCAGGATGTACTTGTTGGACAAGAGATCAGGAGAGTGTGTGCTCTAACAGTGTGCGTGAATTCTGTCCACAGTAGCTGACTTGCTCAGAGTCACAAAGCTTTAGCAATGCAGAGAAGGTGAGAGGTCAGGGATGTGCCCTCCCAAGCCAATCCCCTTGTGGTTGCCTCTGCCTTTGAAGAGGTGGGGACCATGTGTTTTTTCTTCTATTTTCTCTACAACAAACGATGCGGTTACAGAACCAATTCATGTGCAAAAGCAAGACTTCAGAATCACACATCAATCCTAAATGAATGACATCGTATCACAGTTAAGGCCCACCAGCCTCATTGCTTCGGTGTGTTTATGGCTAATGTGTCTTCTGCCGGTCGTCTCAGGGATTCATTGGCTCACCTGTTAGCCAGTGACTCAAGGTTATCCTGGCCTGAGACAGTCAGTGGGTCACTTTGGTCACACTAGAGAGAAATTAGTCCCTGCCCTCTGGCAGCTGGCAGCCCAACAGGGAGGGACGGATGGCAGCTAATTCTAACCAGTGACTAGTGCGCAATTAAGAAACTGAAACAACCTAGGAAAACTTCATGGAGGTGGTGGCATTTGGGTTGAGTCCACTTGTTCACCATTTATTTTTAATCTACCTAAATGGCTGAGCAATGGGGAAGAGCGAGAGAATGTCACTTGCCAGTTTGCTGCCCAGACATCCTCTACCGCCAGGGTTGGGCCAAGCCCCAGCCAGGAACCTGGGGTTCCATTCAGGTTTCCTGTGTGATCAGACCACCATCATTACCTCCCAGATGGCATTTTCTGGAAATTGGTTAAGAAACGGAGCAGCATTCTGACTCAGCACCCAGGCACCCTGGATGCCAGCCTCATCTTCTGCAGCACAACTCCCATCTAGGCTGCAAGTTGCAGGGACAGACTGAGGTGGGGAGCAGCTGTGCTCCCATGCAGGCTGGATAGTTGAGCAGGGGCATCTTCACAGGACATCAGGAGCAGGACATGAAAACGATGGTCTCTGCAGACTCCCTTTGAAGGATTGAGAGTCTAAGGGGGCCCTGTGGGCAGTTTCCTGGTTTGTAGATGCTGGCTTGTCAGCCTGCATTCTCCAACTTGGTGACAACTGCACAGGAAGCCCCTGAGGTGTCTCCACTGATGTGCACATTCATGTCCACTGAGCGTCTCCACTGACCCACGTCCACATTCACGTCCACTGAGCGTCTCCACTGACCCACGTCCACATTCACGTCCACTGAGCATCTCCACTGACCCACGTCCATGTTCACGTCCACTGAGTGTCTCCACTGACCCATGTCCACGTTCACGTCCACTGAGCGTGTCCACTGACCCACATCCACGTTCATGTCCACTGAGCGTCTCCACTGACCCACATCCACTTCACGTTCACTGAGCGTCTCCACTGTCCCACATCCACATTCATGTCCACTGAGCGTCTCCACTGACCCATATGCACTTCACGTTCACTGAGCGTCTCCACTGACCCACATCCACGTTCACATCCACTGAGCGTCTCCACTGACCCACGTCCACATTCACATCCACTGAGCGTCTCCACTGACCCATGTCCACGTTCACGTCCACTGAGCGTCTCCACTGACCCACATTCACGTCCACTGAGCGTCTCCACTGACCCACATCGACGTTCACGTCCACTGAGCGTCTCCACTGACCCACATCCACGTTCACATCCACTGAGTGTCTCCACTGACCCACGTCCACATTCACGTCCACTGAGTGTCTCCACTGACCCACATCCACGTTCACGTCCACTGAGCGTCTCCACTGACCCACATCCACGTTCATGTCCACTGAGTGTCTCCACTGACCCACATCCACGTTCACATCCACTGAACATCTCTACTGACCCACGTCCACGTTCATGTCCACTGAGGATCTCCACTGACCCACATCCACTTCACGTCCACTGAGTGTCTCCACTGACCCACGTCCACGTTCACTGAATTGACCTGGCTTCTGACTAGATGAGCCTGTCTCCCCTTTTTACTACCTCCGGGGAGGGTTACTGCTCAGCAAGGATCACCCTGGCTTCTGCAAGAGCAGACTTTGCAGTTGGGCTGTTCTTCCCTCCTCCACAGGGACCCCTAGAATCCTGCCAGCAGCAGGTGTTCCCCAACATCTGTTGGCACTGAGTTTGACTTCAGGGTCTGTCCCTCAGTCCTCCTGATGTGCTAACTACAACTGATTTTTAAAAAGTATGTTTTTAGACCATTCTACTCATTTGTGTTTTATCACTTTTCTATAGACGAGATCACTGCCATAACAACAGTAAATTATAAAGTACAGAGAGGAGTGGTTCTCCAACACAAGCCAGCCACAGAAGTGGTTCAGCAAAGCCCTGCTTCTATTCTGTGGGTTACTTGGGGCTTCCAGAAGCCGAGCTGTCCCAGTTTCACCCATGTTCCGTCCAGTCATCCCCATGGGTCGCAGTCCTGCTGGGTCCCTTGGTGGGTGAGTCCAGAACACCCTGGGTCCTATTACTGTTCATGTCTGCCTGAGGGTTTCAATTCAGCACATGGGAAGGACTTTTTCTGAGGGATTTTGATGACCTGGAGAAAGCAGTAAATGAATCCTTGATGGCTTAGCTTGGAATCATCATTCTTGTAAGGTTTTCAGAATATCAGTGAATGATTTTGACAAAGTAGTCACAAAACTATCTCATGGTTGTTCTATTCAAGTTTTTGGCTAAGCATCATTGGAGGCAGTAATGTTTTGTGATCTGCTTCCTAACCATAGAATGCATTGGGCTTGTTGATTTTGTGTTCCCTTGCAGCTCCCTGTGGCTACAACGTGACAGCTCAGAACGGGACCATCTACTCGCCCGGGTTTCCAGATGAGTACCCCATCCTGAAGGACTGCACATGGCTGATCACTGTGCCGCCAGGTCACGGCGTCTACATTAACTTCACCTTGCTGCAGACGGAGGCTGTGAATGACTACATCGCTGTGTGGTGAGAGAACCTGCCAGTCCAGCCTCCTGCGACCATGGCCAGTGCCTCAGGGCTCACACACTGCATGCAGATCTGGACTCACTAGTCAGAGCTCACTTTATTGTTTAAATCGAGCTTTCATGGGCACACAGAGGTTGTGCATATGCATACAGTGGAATGTGGCTTTCAGTCCACATGCACAGGGGTGGTGATAGACATGACCAGGTCCTCCTTGTGCTTGGAACAGTCAGGTCTCTTATCACAGCTGTCCTGAAATATCCAATGAGTTGTCAAGCATGGTTATCCTTCTGTGCTGTGGGACAGTAGAAGTTATTCCTCCTGTAGTTAGGTATTAAAAAAGGGATTTATCAACAAAATCCAGTGATGTGGAGAAGGCTTTTATGGGATATGTTATGAGTTTTGATAGATGTTAGGAAAAGCCAAGAATTAATGTCTAGGATTATCTGCCTCCACATCCTTCAGTGTGCGTGTGTTTCTACAAGCTTTGGGAAATGCAGAAGAAAGGAACACGTGTAGCCATGTGTCTGTCTCTTTGCCTTTGGGAAGGTGGCAGATCTGGCCTTGCTGGGATTTGTACCGTGTGTCTGTCTGAGTGTGAGGGCATGATGTATTGGGTGTGTGAGTGTGTGTGTGTGGGTAAGTGGCCTACACCAGCACCAGCAACAGGTGATACAGGACCCTGAAAATTGCCATAAGGATTTCAGGCTTCCTTCTCAGAGCTTTTTGGATCCACCTGAGGGTCTCTGGCAGGGAGAACGGTCTCATCAGGAGAGTCCAGCTTTGGTCCTGGATGGGATGACAGTGCCTTGACCACTAGGGGTGAGAATGAGCAACAAGAGCTTGAGGTTTTCCATTGGCCTGACCCACTACAGCACCAAAACCCTAATCCTAACCCCAGTGTCAGCTGTCTTATGTCAGCTAAGCTACAGAATGAGAAGGTGGATTCCAAAGGCCTTCATGGTTGCCCAGTGTCCACAAGCTCTTGTTAGAATGCTCATCCATGCTATGGGCTGCATTTCACTGATTTAAAAATACATTGATTAATGAAAATCTCTCAAGGTTTTCATAAGTGTCACCAAAGTTAGACATGACTGAGATTAGACTTGGAATTACAGAAACAAGGGAGGTAGTTGAGAAGTGGTGCAGTGGGTCCAGCCTCTGGACCTCGTCTGGGAGCTGGGCTGTGGAGTCTCTGCCTGTCAGGAGCTGGATGCTCTGTCCACCACTGCTCTGTTGCCCACTCCAACCCCATTTCCTCTCTGCCCTTGCAGGGACGG
The DNA here is from genome assembly GCF_017591425.1 of Ochotona curzoniae. Classification (NCBI taxonomy): domain Eukaryota; kingdom Metazoa; phylum Chordata; class Mammalia; order Lagomorpha; family Ochotonidae; genus Ochotona; species Ochotona curzoniae. The sequence continues at coordinate 1,032,274 of NW_024467119.1, read as the reverse complement.
GCCTGACCAGACTGCCCCCCAACTCGGAGTCTTCAGTGGCAACACGGCGCTGGAGACAGCACACAGCTCCACCAGCCAGGTCCTGCTCAGGTTCCACAGCGACTTCTCCAATGGCGGCTTCTTTGTCCTCAACTTTCATGGTGCGTGCTGTGTGCCATGGTCCGGCTAGAGGAGGAAGCAGGGGCATGGCGATGGTTGTAGTACAGGAGTCTGACCTCTAGGCCAGACCCCACTGCAGGGTTCTACAGTTTTAGAAAGCCCATGTTGTTGAACCCTGGAGTGGTAGTTCCAGAGCTCACAGGCCTTGTTCGGGTGTATGCTTTGGATCTATCCCAACAGATGTTGAAGTGCTGTTTTACTCGTTGGTGCCATGCTTGAATAGATTTGCTCTGGGTGAAGTTACAGCAAATACCAAGTGACAGCCAGTGAGGCAAGGTCAAACTTCTCTGCATCTTTCCAATTAACTCTAAGTAACAAAGAGCATTAGGCACGTGCCTCAGATCTCACACGGTGGAGCCCCTCAGGACACTGATGGGCAGTATCTCATCAGATGTACAGAGAGACAGGGGCAAGCCTTGTCTGGTCATTTCTACTGGAGAATTCCTGTCATAAGCTTATGTGATATATCATGTTTTTAAATAAAAAATTATGTGATTTTAAAAATTTTTCTTGAACTTTTATTATTCACTGCCACTAAATAATCCTATAGAATTGTGTATGATAATTTACAAGTATAGGGATTTCAATATTCTTGTGGATTATAATGACTTGAGAGGGATAATTTTGTAATACTTTGCTTATGTGGCCAATGTAATTATTATTATTAATTTTAATGAATCATTTAGCATTTCAGCTCAGGAAGTGCCAGCCCCCACCTGCGGTCCCACAAGCGGAAATGCTTACTGAGGATGAGGACTTTGAAATAGGTAAAGTTTTCTGTATTGCAATACCAGGAGACCAGCTTAGTCTTCCTGCCCACCCCGAAGTGCAATGATTACTCAAACTAAATGTGAGGCTGTTTGTCAGAGAAGGCCATGCAGAAATATTACAGGGACTTACATAGGGACCGTGTCTTGCAAAAATGTGTGATTTGTTTTGCTTGCATTGCAACTTGAATTCTGTTTTTGTCATTTTAGCCATTATTGTTCCTTTAAAGCATTTACTACACAGAAAGGTGGGTGAATGGAGGGTGGATGCATAGAACATAGATTCATAGGGCATAGATGGATTGCTACTTGAAGTTGTCAGAGCAAGTAATTTTGTTTAATCTGGGAATAAGTTCATGTAACTGAGAAAGGAATTTATTATTTTGGATAGAAGAATGATTCATGTAACCTTGACCTGGGAATCAAAATGGGAGTAAAAATGGTAAAAGTTGTTCAATAATCATATTGAGAAAATCTGGTTTACCATTTATATTAATGGGCTAGTTCGTGAAGCAGTCATCTTGCCCTGCTCCCAAGGCAGTCCTGGCACATGTTTACAGTGTAACGCTGTGATCAGAGCTGCTCAGTCTCAGTTCAAAATACCTCATTCCATGGTCCTGCTGTTCCAAACCCCTGACAAAGTCCATGGCACACTTGCTGTTACGTTCACAATGTCTTAGTTGATGGCAACATGTAGGTGAGGCCAAGGCCACAGCAAGCCTGTCGGGAGTCCCTTGTGTCTTCCTAGTCTACAATAACCTTGCTGGAATGGCAAACGTCAACCAAGGAAGCAAAGCCTACCACGTGATCTGACCTCTGTACTAACATCTAACAGGTTGCAGATAGCATGCTTTAGACTTTAAGAGTGTAATATGTTACTGTGTTTGAGCCAACCAGCCCAGAAAATAGAGCTGGTTTGTGACTGACTTCGGTTGTAAAGAAGCATCCGCTGCAGTCGTGTGTGGTGGCACAGGGAGTGTCACAGAGCCTGGCTTCCTAATATGTCATCTCCACTCTTTCAGGAGACTTTGTGAAGTTCCAGTGCCATCCTGGCTACACCTTACTGGGCAGTGACACACTCACCTGCAAGCTCAGCTCCAGCTCCCAGCTGCAGTTCGAAGGCTCGCTCCCAACCTGCGAAGGTACAGTCTGTTGCACAGTGTTTCCTGCTCCATGTGGGCTTGGTTTAATCTCTGTGTCATGACCCCATTGTGGTGACAATCACCAGCAAGCAGAAATACCTGATAAACTTTTAATTGTCCCTGGAAAATCTGAACTATACTCATTAGGAAGTTGTTATTTTTTTTTTAATAATTTGGTTTTGAAAATTCTCAGACTTAAGACAAAGTTGTAATGGTTGTGGAATAAAGATGCAAGGACCTCAGCACAAGATCCTCCAGGATTGTTTACACTGTTCCATATCAGCGCACATCTCCCAGCGTCTGTCTTCCCCTGTACGTGTCTGTTTTGTTGCTGCATTTCAAGACAGGTTTCTGGCATTGCTGCTCTTGCGCCTGAACTGTTCAGCATGAAACAGCAAGACAGTTTGTAGTTTGTTTTGGAAGTGAAATGTATGAACATGCACACATCTTAACGTTTCACAAGAACAGAGACAGTGCAACGTATTAGGACCAGACCCGAGGCTGCTCAGATCAGTAGTTCAAACTATGGTTCAGTCATTTTCAAGGTCTCATTCAATACTCTGGAGGACCACTGGAAGAAAATAATGTGGAAAAAATTGTGCATGCACTCGAATGACTCAGTTAACTCGGACCACTGGCTCACCTCTCAGGAAACTTTCCAAGTTTTCCACTGTGTCACTTCCAAGTCATGTGGAGGCCATGCCTGGGGCACTGGGGCCTTCTGTTGTGAGGGCTCTAGATATTGATTCGCCAGCAGTTATACCTGTGCTATCTGCCACGTGACTTGGTATGTTCTCATGATGCCATGCGGTGGACTCTAAACCACCCCTACAGAGGGAAGCAGATTTCAACCTCTGAAAACAGCTTAGAGGGCATGAGAGATGTCATCAAATTCTACAGAATTGTTGCACTGGCGTGAAAGCAGGCAAGTGCAGGGAAGCGGCTCCTGATTGAGGAGGCAGCCCCATCGGTGCTGCTGGGCCCACAGGTCAGGGCTCCAGAATCCCATGCCTCCCTCTAAAGTAGGGGCCACACCACGGGCATCACTATTTGGGGACAAGTCCTTACCATGTCGTGACAGTAGCCCCGAGCTGCATGCAGGTAGATTCCTCAACGAGGGAAGATGCCTAAACTAAGCATTGTGTTGTTTCCCAGAGTAGGAGACATTCAGGCCAAGGCCTTGTCCGTGGGTCAGTGGGAGATGTGTGGTCTGCCTGGATGCACTGAGGTTTTATTTCAGAACAGGTAGCTCCTAGTCCAAGAGCAGAGTAAATAAGCAACAGGCGTGTGGCTTCTCTAGAGCCCCTGAACCTCACAAGCCCTGCAGGATCAGCCTCCTGGCCTGCCTTCACGCCTCCACAGGACCTTTGGTTGCCACCTGCAGTAAATTCCACTAAACAGAGTGCTTGTGGCTGTTGTTCTCCAAATCACTCCCTGTTTGAAAACCACACAGGAGGCCAGACAACTTTTACCAAATCTTTAACCACTTTCATGCTCACTTCTAGTCTTCCTTAAGCAGTTTTGTTACTTGATTGATTTGGTTGACACAAATGGGGACAAAACCTCCAATAAATCCTTGCTGACAATTGTATTTGGTCTTACTCTTGTGCCTTCGCACCTTACAACCATACTCTCACAGGTTCTGTGAGGAGCAGGTTTCCTGCTTTGGGGAAAGGTGGGGAGCAGATTGTTCTCTGAGTTATTCTGAACACATCAGCTAGATCTTGGTCCTGTATGAATCCCTGCCCTTATTTAGATGAGTAAATGACAGACATCACAAAAGTGACTTTCTTCACTCAAGGGAAGAGAAGCTTTGCAATAAGAAGATTGATTCATCATCAATCTGCAAGTGCATGAAAGTGATGTGCTTTGAGGAGTAACTGTGCAAAGGGTGGTGGCTCCAGGCCCATGCCAGTGTCTTGAAGATTCATCCATTTCCGGAGATGCTTCTGACGGGATCCTGAGGCAGGGCTGCCCTTTGGAGAGAGAGAGGTTTCCCTCATTGCCCGCACAGAGATGCAGTTTTTACAATGTGATTGCTACTGGAGAAACAAGCAGCTCCCCCACAGCATGCACAGTGTTGGGTAGCTGTGCCTCTCCATGGGTGTTGCTCCTGGCAACAGCAGTGAACACGGAAGAGCAAGTGCACCTGCAGGATCCAGGGGTGGGGAATGAAGTTGATTTATTTCGGCTGCTGGAGAAACAGTTTCATATAAGCCGTTGAAACAACACATATGCTGGGAAAATAGAATGCTGCAAGAAAAGCATGCAGATGACTGCTTATATTTTCATTTTTTCTTCTGTAAAAGATGAAAGCATCATGCTAAGGATGACCTGGTGGATGGTGCCAATTCCAGCTGAGAAGCCCGGTGAGAAAAGGGAGCGTTGTTCTGTCATCCACTCAATGGTAGTGACCCTCGAGTCCACCATGTGCAATGAGTAGCATATCCATGGTGAGGGCGTCAAGAAGCAGGCCATGTGGGCACTCAGAGGGATATGCAGGTGTGCCCTGAAGAAGATGGGGACTGCAGATGCAGGCACTGACATCGTGCTCAACAAAGCTGTGTGAGCCGAAGGAACAAGGACATCATGAGGATCCAAGCTCTCCAGACAAGCTCTACGCTGTGGTCGCCTGTATACTTGTCACAGCTTGCAAACGCTATAAAGTACATGACGCTTAAGTGCTAATTAACATGTATAACTTCAAAGAAAGAAAAAGTTTTATATATGGCAGCTCTCGTGGTCACTGCAGAGGAAATCTCCCAGGCCCCCATTCCCAGCAGCACTATAAGGAGCTCCTATGTTGCACTGTCCAGGAAGGCCTGGGCCTCTCCACTTCTGGTGCTGGCTGCATATGCAGACAAAGAGAGACATAATCCGGTCTGCATTCTGTAACCATCCCTAAGAAAAAATGGCTTCCTCACATGTCAGTGGGCATAAGACAAGCGCACTTGAAAAGGTTTCTGGAAATACGACTAAAAAAATGGGCATATTTGACACTGTTTTTATGGACCCAGAAATCCTGCTGCCAGGCATATGCCCCCAACCTGTGGACTCACTGTGTCTGGAAGATGGCGCTCACTAGTTGAAACTTGCATCAGCCAAGGTGCCCCCAATCCAGTGAATCCATAAAGAAAATGTGGTCTGTGTACGTAATGGAATACTGCTCAGCTGACCTCTGCAGCAAAAATGACATCATGCTACCTGAAATAATACAGACACAGAATGACAAATACCACATGTTCTTTCTGACGTGTGGGAGCTAACATGTAAAAAAATACTAATTCTGAAGACAAAATTTGGAGTAGCATGGGGCTGGAAAGAGTGGAATGGCTACAAAGAGTTTGCAGCAAAAAAAAAAAAAAAAGAGGCTGTTGGGTGTGGTTCATTTGCTATAAAAAAATTGCCAATACGAGATGTAGGGCAATGGGATACTGGGCATGTAGAAAAGCTTATTACCTCATGTTCATTCTAGGAACTTAAAATTATTCTTAAATGTTAATAAAATGTATTATTATTTAAAAAATGTTTTGTTAGAAAAATATAAAATCCACGCACATGCAGGTCTTCAAGAAGTTTATGGAAAATATGTGCTATGACAAAACTACCCATGTATTTCATAACCCCAGGGCTGAGAAAGAACTTGTAAGTACAGCCCCCTTTAAAATAGTGTAGAGGAATCTGAACTACCTTAGTATGAACCTAACAAAAGATGTGGACTACCTCTATAATAAAAATTACAAAGCATTAAAGAGAGAAATAGAAGAAGATATTAAAAGATGGAGAAACTTACCATGTTCCTGAACCAGCAGGATCAACATCTATATTACCAAAAGTAATATACAGATTCAATGTGATACATATCAAAATCCCAACATTTTTCTCAGAAATAGAAAAGATGGTACAAAAGTTTATCTGGGAACACACAAAAAAACCATGAATATCCAAAGCTATTTTTAAGAATAAAAATTAAGCTGGAGGAATCATAATTACAGACCTTAAGACATACTACAGAGCAGTGATCCTCAAAACAGTCTGGTACTGGTACAGAAACAGAGAAGATCAATGGAAGAGAATAGAAACCCCAGCAGGGAGCCCACATATGTGTAGCCAACTAATCTTTGACAAGAAAACTGAAAATAATCTAGGGAAAAAGCCTGGTGTCTCCAACAAATGCTGTTGGAACAATTGGATAGCAGCCTGCAGAGGTAAGAAGCAAGACACCCACCTGTCAGCTTCTACAAAAATCAGCTCTGAATGGATCAAGAACCTAAATCTGCAGAGACCATCAAACTGTTAGAGGAAAATATACTTTACAAGACATAAGCATTAGTAAAATATTCTCAGAAAAGTCACCAAAACCACAGACCATCAAAGCCAAAATAAACAAATGGGACTACATTAAACTAAAATGCTTCTGTACCGCAAAGGAGATGTTCAACAAAGTGAAGAAACAACCAGTGGAATGGGAGAAAATCTTTGCATACTACACAAACAATAGTGGAGTAATAGCCATGATTTATAAAGAGCTTCAGAAACTCAGTGACAGCAAAACCAACAACCCTGTGATGAAATGGACCAAGGAAATGAACAGACATGTTTCAAAAGAGCAAATTCAAATGGCTAACAGACATATGAAAAATGCCAGGCTCTCTAGCTGTCATGGAAACACAAATGAAAACCACACTGAGGTTCCACCCAACTCCAGTGAGGTTGGCCTACATTGAAAACTCTACTAACGCCTGCTGGCGTGGATGTTGGGAGAAAGGTACCTCCTTCACTGATGCTGGAAGTGTCGGCTAGGATTTCAACACTTCTTTTAATGACCATTATTTTACATTAAGTTAAAGCACATCTCTATTTATGAGACACTAATAACAAAGTCAGCTTTAGTAATTTCCTTTGACTTTGGAGGTGATGTTTATATGACTCACGTGGAAGTGGTAAAAATAAGGCAGCAGGAGGGAAATGGTGTGTAGATGCATCCTTGATATCGTAGCGGTGCATCTGCAGGAAAACAGTCGGTGGAGACCACAGCTTCTGCTGCATACATGGAGAACCCAGGGGTGCAACGTGCCTTTGGGGCCAGATCTGTACTCATCCCTTCCTTAGGTTCCTAAGAAAACTTATAAATCATGTAACCCTTAAGATTCCAGCACTTACAAGAACCTGACTAGTATGATTTGCCTTCTATCACATCAAATTCCATGAGAATTTGGTAACGCTGTACAGAAGAGACAAGGTCTGTATTTGCGTATGTTAGGGGAACATGGGTCCCTGTGAGGAAGTCCACAGCACACCTGCCTGCTGTGCATTAAGGTATAACAGAATCTCAGAAAACATGTGGGGGTGGGAGATGCAGCATGAGGGAGCGCGGCATGGGGCTGGGGAACGCTCAGGGCTGCTCACCTGCTGTGATGGCCCCTTGTCCTGAGCTTAGAACTCTGTTAGATGGCTTCTCATTGGCATGTGCATACAGGACTAGTACACTGCTTTTGCGGCTGGATTCAGCTTGTTAGAACAAACCTTTCTGGCCCCTCTCCCTGCAGCACAGTGCCCAGCTAATGAAGTGCGGACAGAGTCCTCTGGTGTAATCCTTAGCCCCGGGTATCCTGGCAACTACTTCAACTCCCAGACCTGCTCCTGGAGCATCAAAGTGGAACCAAACTTCAACATCACCATCTTCATAGAAACATTTCAAAGTGAAAAGCAGTTTGATGCGCTGGAAATATTTGACGGTAAGATTCTTGGCTCTTTGCACAACAGTGAGCTACACTGCAGTCATGGGTGCAAGCAAAGGGACAAAGGTTACGAAGGGACTTGGGCTGCAAGCCATCATCAGACTCCATAGAGCTTGGTGTCTCAGGAAAGGTAGGCACCCAGGATATGCTGTGCTTCTTTCCTGGTGACAGTGGCTGCTGCTGGTCTTGTGGCTAAGCCCCTTTCCTGCAAACAGCACCTTGACTTTAGGTGGTTGTCACACAGTCTATATCAGGAGAAAACTGGGAGTGATTTCAATTTATGCACCAAAAATAGACATGTCTTTTATTTCCATCCTAATTTCCATAAGATTAAAAAATACTCCCAGATGCTTTTATTTTTATGAATTTATTTAATCATTTGTAATACACAGTGACCAAGGTGGGAGAGACAATAATGAGGTTTTCCACGTGCTGGCTCTCTCCTCCAATGCCCCCAACAGCCAAGCCTGGGACAGGATGAAGCCAGGGACTCTACACAATGATCTAGACATGCAGGTCATCATCCGCTCCTCCAAGGGTCCTTTAGTATGAGGATTGGATTAGAGTTAGGTGCATCAGAGCCAGCATTTCCACCAGGCTCTCTTATATGAAAGCCAAGCGTTGGCTTTGCCTGCTGTGCCACAAACATGCCCTTTCACCATCCCCATATGCTTTTTTAAAAAAATATATATATATTTTTATTGCAAAGTCAGATATACAGAGAGAAAGAGGGGAAGATCTTCCATCCAATAATTCATTCCCCAAGTGAGTGCAATGGCTGGTGCTGCACTGATCCAAAGCCAGGAGGCAGTACTTCTTCCAGATCTCCCAAAGCCTTGGGCCGTCCTCCACTGCTTTCCCAAGCAACAAGCAGGGAGCTGGATGGGAAGTAGGATTGCCAGGATTAGAACCAGCTTCCATATGGGATCCTGGTGCATTCAAGGCCACTAGGCCACCTCTCTAGGCCTCCCATATGCTTTTAAGGAGTGTTGCTAGGAAAAACACATGGAGCCTAGTTGTCAGGACACTGCCTGGGATGCGTTTCCCCTTCAGGGTGCCTGGGTTTGTGTCCCAGCTTCACTTTCGAGCATAGCTTTCTGCTGACATGGCTCTAGGCAGGCAACTGCGATGTACTTGAATCTATATCATGGTATAGAAGGCCCAGGTGGAATTCCTGGCTCTGGGCTTTGATCTGACCCAGCCCCTTCTGGTATGGACACTTGGGGAGTGACATAAGACAGATGAAATATCTCTCTCCCTGCCTGCCTTTAAAATTAAAAAAAAAAAATTAAATAAATAAAAAGAATAATTCTGCAAGTTTGCTGTGTTTTATGCAACAGTGAACAGATGGAAATTGGTGAGGGACTGAACATAGAGTCATGGATACCTAACACTTGAGTTCTCTCTTTTAGAATGATGCTCTCCGGGCTGCTAAATTTATAAAGCGGGTATATTTTGATCAGGCCACTCCCCCAGGGCTATTTCATCCCAGAATATAAGCTGTTAATTTAAACAAAGCATGCCTCTCCTCTCCACCCTTTAGCAGATTTTCCAGACCTTTGGGCAGGGTTAGGATTTCCTGTGATCTGGACACTGCCTTGAGTGTTGTTCCCTGATCAGCCAGTTTTCCAGCTTTGGTAATTAGGTCTGCCATGCAAAGTGGGACTGGGGGCTTGAACAGAGCTGTGCCTTGTTGTTCTGCTGCCGGATGTGCCAGACTTCAGGGCCCATGTCTGCCGAAGACCCTGGGCTCGCACAGTGCCCACTTGCCTCATCAACACATGGGGTCCTTCTCTATGTGACTATATCCCCAAGGCCATTTTTCACGGAGGTACCAGCCATGTTGGAGCATACTTCACCTTGTCAGCCAACATAAACTTTGTCTCTATGAAGGTCCAAACACAAGAGGGATTTTCACAAAGTTCATGGAAAGTGTGCGTTATGTGAAAAACTAGAGGTGGGATTCAAGTGCATTTCTTTTTGAACCAAAATAAAGTTATCTTCTAATTCCACTTTTTTTTTCTTCCATGAGCTTTTTGAAGTTCTCTCGTAGTGACACTCTGAAGTTGTGGGGATTAAGTCTTCAACATATCAGTCAGGGGCCTCAGTTCTGCCCTCCAGCTCTGGGGAAAATGGGGTTCCCCAGCAGTCCTCCCACCCAACAATGACATTGTAATTGGCTATAAGGCACACCTGTCCCTTTAGACCCTCCAGTCATGTCACAGGTCACATTCTGCTTGCACAGGTGGAAGTTGGGCTTCGGGTCACAGGCAGAGAAGCTGTGAGTCATGCCTGCCAGGTAGTAGGCAGAGATCTGCAAGGTGCCACCTCACCTGATGCAGTGTGTAGCATCAGCAGCAGTGAAAGACACCTGCTCACCTTGCTTTTAAAGATGACTTTGCACGCATATCTAGTCCATTAATATAAATGTTAGGTAAACTTGTTTCCTTCTCATGGCATTTCTAATTCTTCCCAGCTTCACATCAGTGGTTGGTGCCAAAAATTTAACCACTAGGAAAGGAAACCAGACTCTTAGTTTTGCTAAGAAAATCATGTCTGTGAATCCGAGCCTTGGAGCTCTCTAGATCCACCTGAATTGCTTACAAAGAGATCATGCTAAGGTGTGCTTCCGTTCGTGTTGCACAGCTCGTCGCACTTTCCTGTGTAAGCACAGTGGTACTCCATCAACCACAGGCTCATTCTGCAGCCTCCATTGCCTGCTGTGTCTGTTTCAAAATGTGGTATGAAAATATTAGGTGGAGGGGTTCGAAGATGGCCGGCATAGAGGAAGGCTGTGAGGGAGAGCGCAGTGAGAGAGGGATAGACTGCTACAGAAGCAGCAAAGAGGAACAACAAAGAGCCACAGGGAGAGGTGCGTGAAGTTCCCTGGACAGTGTGGAGCCAAAAAGATCCACACAACTCGGAAGAACAACGAGAACAAAACAAAACGCAGGGAAGACTGCATCCTGCTCCAAACCTGCTGAGTCACCTTTAAGGGCAGCTGACAGGAGACAGCAGACCCGGAGACAAGGAAGCCTGGAGGGAGCATCACGGGCAAAGGTCTTCAACAGCAGCAGAGGCAGACTGCAACAACCTGAGGTTTGGGTGAGCTGGGGAGGGGTTAGCAGCTTCTGGAGCCCGTCCTCCAGGGGCAGGCACAAAGCCCGAGCCTCTTGGGTGCTCCTCTCGCCACTCCTTCCCACGGAGGTTCCAGCCTCTGAGAACACAGGGCAAGTGCCTTGAAACAGCCAAAACTGTGCCTTGGAGGTGGCGCACAGTGGTCCTGTGTGCTGAGGAGGCACAAAGAAAGCACCTCGAATATTCCCGCGCTGTGCGGGCCAGTGCATCTCAGTGCGCAGAAGCTACCAGAGAGGGTCTGGAACTCCCCCCTACCCTGATATCCTGTGAGTGGGCGACACACCAGGAGGGCTCTGAACACCACGCCGGGCTGTATGGTCCCGCCATGCAGAAGCCGCCTACACAGAGCACCTGGCTAACCCCTTGCCACGCAGTTATTTGTGCAGGGGACACACCAGGAGGGCTCTGAACATCCCCATACTATGCTGTGGGACCCTGCCACGCAGGAGCCACTCTCATAGAGTGGCCCACTCCTCACCTCCCACCCCGCAGTTCTGAGCATGGACGATGCACCAGGAGGGCTCTGACCACCCCCACGTGGTGTGTGGTGGAACCGCTGCACAGGAGCCACTCCCAGAAAGTGCCTGGATCACCCCTCACCCACAGTCCCGTGTGTGGGCGACACACCAGGTGGCCTCTGCAAAATCCTGCAGTCCCTGGCACTGAGGACGCACCGAGAAAGCACATAAAATCTTCCACATCCTGTGGATTCCCATGCACCTTCATCCCTTCATGCCCTGGGGCGCCGCACCTGTAGAGGAGGTGCCCAGAGTGTGCCTGGAATCCACGGGGCCTTGGAGGTGGTGCCCTACAGTCCCATGCACTGAACACGCCCAAAGTGCCTTGAAAATCCCCACACCCTGCAACTCCACACCTGCAGGCTCCAATCTCTATGAGAAAATGCTTGAAGACCCCTCAACACATGGGTGCCTTGGCCTCTCCAAAAATACATTAACGCAATGGGAAGAAATAGCAGAAAAAGTTATGCTCCAGTTGAAAGAGCCAGCACCCCACCAAACAAGGGCCAAAAGCCATTATCAATATCGGAGATGTGAGATGAAGACATGGGCACTTTACCAGACAAGGAATTAAAAAAAAATAATGCTAAAAATCGTCAGAGATGATGAGAAGTGGAAAGACTTCCAGAACCACATATTCACCGGAATACAACAAGTGAAAACCAAAATGGCTGACCTGGAATTCAAAATCGAAAGTTTGATCAACAGAATAATACGGCAGAGGAAAGGATCTCTGAAACGGAAGACACACAAAATGAAGATACCCAGCTAGTTAAACAGCTGGAGACAAGCCTCAGCAAAGCTAATAAAATGATACAAGAAATGAAACATCACCTTAGAAAATCGATCATGGGCCTTCCCGAAGGAGTAGAAAGAGAATCAGGAATGCAGACGGTGCTCGACGAAATTATACAAGAAAACTTCCAAAACACCTGGAACATGAATCCAGCCCACATACAAGACGGACAGAGAACTCCCAACAGACACGATCCAAAGAGATCTTCACCCAGACACATGGTGCTCAAGTTCTACTCCAACGAAGACAAAGAAAGAATCCTGAGACAAGTACGAAGTAGAGAAAAGATCACATACAGGGGAAAACCCATCAGAATCACGGCTGACTTCTCCAAAGAGACCCTACAAGCAAGGAGAGAATGGACAAAGATCTTCCAAGTCCTGAAACAAGACAGCTGTCAACCAAGAATAATGTACCCAGCAAAGATCTCATTTGCATATGAAAACGAAATCAGATACTTCCATAGCAAAGAAAAATTAGAAGAATATGTCAACACAAAACCAGCTCTGCAAAATCTCTTTAGAAATGCGCTAATCCCAGAAAAAAACAGGAGGCAAACCACAAACAAAGATGGCCAACAGGAAGGTCTCCAAACTAAAGCCCACACAAACAAGGCAATTACACAGACAACAACACACACAAAACACAATCGCATGGCAGGGCAAAATCGCAACCTCTCAATTTTAACTCTCAACACAAATGGTCTAAATTCACCAATCAAAAGACAGAGATTAATGGAATGGATCATCAAACAAGATCCAACTATCTGTTGCCTACAAGAAACACATCTAACCAAAAAAGATGCAAAGAAACTGAAAGTGAAGAGATGGAACAAGTTATTTCATGCCAATGGACGAGAAAAAAAAGCTGGGGTAGTTGTCCTAATTTCAGATGAGACAGACTTCAATCTAACTAACATCAAAAGAGACATTTTATACTGGTGAAAAGAATGATCCATCAAGAAGCAATCACCATCGTTAATGTTTATGCACCAAATTCCAATGCACATAGTTACGTGAAGCAATTACTTACAGACTTAAGGGGAGACATAGATAGGCACACAATAATTGTAGGTGATCTCAACACACCTTTAACATCAATGAACAGGTCTACGAAACAAAAACTCAACAAAGAAACAACAGAGCTCACACAAACAATAGAACAACTGGACTTAGTCGACATCTATACAACATTTTATCCTAAGGCCACAGACTATACATTTTTCTCAGCAGTGCACAGCACCTTCTCCTGAATCAACCACATGATTGGACACAAAGTGAATCAAAATAACTTCCAAAAGATTAGAATCATACCATGTACCCTCTCAGACCACCATGAAATGAAACTGGAAATCAGCAACTCAAAACTCCCCAGGAAATATAGACACTCTTGGAAGTTGAACAATATGCTATTAAACAAGGGGTCAGAGAAGAAATTAAAGATGAGATAAAAAAATTTATGGAAGGCAATGAAAACTCCAATACAGCATTCCAAAACTTGTGGGACACCGCCAAAGCAGTGCTACAGGGTAAACTCATTGCAATCGGAGCCCATGTCAAGGTCCAAGAAAGACACCAAATACAGGAACTAACCACACACCTCCAGGAACTGGAAAAACAGCAGCAGAAGAGTCCCACACACAATAGGAAACAAGAAATCATCAAAACAAGGGAGGAGATAAACCAAATAGAAATAAAAAAAACTATACATAAAATCAACAAATCAAAAAGTTGTTTTTTTGAGAAAATAAACAAAATAGACACTCCACTGGCCCGACTGACCAATAAATAAATAAATAAATAAATAAAATAACAAGAGAAAGTGAGAATCAACAGCATTAAAGATGAAAAAGGCAACGTAACAACAGACACTGCAACCATTAAGAAAATAATTAGAAATTACTACAAAGAACTGTACTCCAATAAATTTGAGGACCACCAAGAAATAGAAAAGTTCTTAGACTCCCACCACTTACCAAAACTTAGTCCAGAGGCAACAGAAAAATTAAATAAACCCATAGCCAAGGCAGAGATTGAAGCAATCATCGAGGATTTCCCAACGAAGAAAAGCCCAGGCCCAGATGGCTTCACTACAGAATTCTACAAAACATTCCAAATAGAATTAACCCCAATCCTATACAAACTCTTCAAAACAACAGAGAAAGAAGCAACCCTTCCAAACTCATTCTATGAAGCCAACATCACCTTAATCCCAAAACCGGATAGAGAACCATCAGAGAAGGAATACTATAGCCCTAACTCTCTGATGAACATTGATGCTAAAATTCTCAACAAAATCCTAGCCAATAGAATTCAAAAAATCATCAGGCAGATCATCCATCCGGATCAAGTGGGATTCATCCCTGGAATGCAGGGATGGTTCAAATTTTGGAAATCCATAAATGTGATACACCACATCCAAAAACTGGAAAACAAGAACCACATAATAGTATCAATAGATGCAGAAAAAGCTTTCGATAAAATCCAACACCTCTTCATGCTAAAAACTCTAGCCAAGGTAGGCATAGATGGAAAAATCCACAGCATAATCAAAGCAATTTATGAAAAACCCAATGCCAGTATCATACTGAATGGAGAAAAGCTAGAACCCTTCCCACTGAGATCTGGAACAAGACAAAGATGCCCGCTATCACCACTGCTATTCAACATAGTCCTAGAGGTACTTGCAGAGGCCATAAGACAAGAAAAAGAAATCAAAGTCATACGAATGGGAAACGAAGAGGTCAAGCTTTCACTATATGCAGATGACATAATCCTATACATAGAAAAACCAGGAGACTCAATACAGAAACTACTAGAACTTATACGAGAGTTTGGCAGAGTGGTGGGGTACAAAATTAACGAACGAAAATCAACAGCCATAGTGTACGCAAACAGCCCCAAGATGGAAAAAGATCTAACCAACAAGATACCATTCAAAATAACAGAGAAAAGTATGAAGTATCTGGGAATAAATCTAACCAAAACTGTAGGAGACCTATTCGAAGAAAACTACAAACTATTCAAAAAAGAAATTGAACAAGACCTCAAAAGATGGAATATCATCCCATGCTCCTGGATAGGCAAAATCAGTATCATTAAAATGTTTATACTACCACAAGCAATATATATTTTCAACGCAATTCCAATCAAATTGCCCAAAATATTCATCACGGAAAGGATACAATGATTCAAAAGTTCATCTGGAAGCACAAAAAACCACGAATAGTTAGAACCATCCTGAAGAACAAGAAGTTAGCAAAGGGAATCACAGTTCCGGACCTCTGGACATACTATAGAGCAGTGGTTATCAAAACAGCCTGGTACTGGCACAAAAATAGGGAGTAATGGAATAGAATAGAAGCACCAAAGGGGAACCCACACAGATACAGCCAATTATTCTTTGACAAAAAGACCAACGAGAGTCCAAGCAAAGGTGAAGGGCCTATTCAGTAAATGTTATTGGGACAACTGGCTGATAGCCTGTAGAAACAAAAAGATAGACCCATATCTATCACCATACACTAAGATCCAATCTACATGGATAAAAAACTTAAACTGACATCCAGAAACCTTCAAACTCTTGCAAGAAAATGTAGGAAATACCCTGTAAGACCTAGGAGTAGGTCCTGACTTTCTAAGAAGGACACCAAAAGCAATAGCAGTTGAGAACAGAATAAACAAATGGGACCTCATCAAACTAAGAAGCTTCTGTACAGCAAGGGAAACAATCAGCAAAGTAGAAAAGCAACCCACAGAGTGGGAGAAGATCTTTACACACTACATAGTTGATAGGGGCCTAATCTCCAGGATATACAAAGAACTTCAAAACAACCAAAACACCAAAACAAACAAACCACTCAAGAAATGGGCATGGGAAATGGGCAAACATTTCACAAAGGAACAAGCCCAAATGGCAAACAAACATATGAAAAAATGCTCCAGTTCCCTGGCAATAAGGGAAATCCAAATTAAGACATCGATGAGATACCACCTAACACCAGTAAGATTGGCCCACATAAAAAAGAACACCAACAACACTTGTTGGCGAGGATGTGGGGAAAAGGGAACCCTACTCCATTGCTGTTGGGGCTGCAGGTTAGTACAGCCTTTATGGAAATCAGTATGGAGAACACTTAAACAACTCAAAATCTGCATACCATATGATCCAGTAATAGCACTCCTAGGAATATATCCAAAACACCTGTTTCACGACAAACCAACATGCACCCCTATGTTCAGTAATTGCAAAAACATGGAAGCAACCGAAATGCCCATCAGCAGAAGATTGGATAAGAAAGCTTTGGTTCATCTACTCCATGGAATACTACTCAGCTGTTTAAAAAAACAAAATGCAGTTCTTTGTGGCTAAATGGGCCCAACTGGAAACTATAATGCTAAGGGAAATGAGCGAATCCCAAAAGGTTAGATACCACATGTTTGCCTTAATTTAACCTGTATTTTTTTTATTATTTTTTGATCCTGTCATTGATACTGTCTCAACACATGTGTTTCAAAAAATTGAACTTGCATTATTTTTAACATATTATTTACTCAATACTATGTCAATTAATTCCATAACACTATATATTGTTGCTGATGTTTTGTTGGGGCTTTTAACTGACCAGGATTTTACTCTGTTAGCTTTGCCTTCAGACCAGGGAAGGTCTCCCCAAGAAGCCGTTAAAGGTTATCAGGACAATAAGATGCTGGACTCAATGCTGGGTATGTGCTTGCAATGAAGGAATCTCAACTGAACTTGAACTGTGGTTATGCACCATGGCGGTAGGGTTGTGGGAGGAGTGGGGGAAATCCAAGCACCTATAAAACTGTATCACATAATACAATGTTATTAACAATAAAAAAATAAAGATATATATATATAAATTTTAGGTGGAAAAATCTGAGAAACAGCTCCTACGATTTAAAACCTTCACTGTCCACATGGAGCAGTCTGTGTCCTCTGTCCTGACTGGGATGTGAGCCTTGCTCTTTGTCAGGCTTCTCCATGCTGCATGCACCCCTGCTTGGATGGTCAGCTCTCACTTTGCCTTCCAGTAATCCATGCTTTGTTTAGTAATGGCTGTCCTGGCAGTTGGGGAATGCCTGAGAAGCATCCAGTGCTTCCTTCAGAAGGAGAGGGGAATGTTCTTGACAGAAAGAGCCAGTGAAGGTTGTGAAGATCATGGCAGGAATGAGGGGTGATGAGGCAAAGCCTCAAGCTGGTCTGTAAGCCCTCATTCCCTCACACGTACAGCCTCGGTGGGTGGCGGGCATTGCAGGGCTCGGTACAGTCAGTGCTCTCAGGTGATATCCACGCCATGTCTGCTGTGGTTAAGGTGAGAGCAGCTCTAGGGTAGAATAAATACTGATGGTTTTCATTTTTCACTCATTGTTTTATCAAACCAGCAGACACCTGAAATTGCTTTAACAGGTCTCTAGTTTATCAGAAGAGATGCTTGTTATCCTGGTCACCTGGGATCCTTTGAACACATACAAACCGTGTCGACATGCCCAGACTCCTTGCTCCACAGGCTCCAAGCAGCCTGCTCAGCTGGTCCCTCCTCTCAAGCCCGCATCTGAACGTTTTTGCTTTTTGTGTCACTTAGGATCTTCAGGACAAAGCCCCTTGCTGGTGGTCCTGAGTGGCAACCACACGGAGCCGTCCAACTTCACCAGCAGGAGCCATCAGCTCTATCTCCGCTGGTCCACCGACCACGCCACCACCAAGAAGGGGTTCAAGATTCGGTACGCAGGTGAGGATGTGACCAAGCTCTTCCTCATTAGATAGGAAGACTCTAAATAGCAACTTAAATTAATTCCTGATGGCTAATAATTAATTGCAATGGGAACAGTATGGTAGACAATCACTCTTAATGGTGTTAATTTAGGAAATTTTAAGTCATATTCCTCTAATTTATTTCTAATCTGTTGAACATTGAGTTACATACCATAAAGAGCAGACATGTCCCCGTAGATAATATGGCATGGTCCCAATAGGGATCTTCATTATGCGAGCATAAGACTTTTACAATGGCTCAAACGGCTGTGTGTGTGTGGCCTCTGTATTTATGCATACACGTATATCCATGCACACATGAACAGAGTAAATACATTTAAATGAATGTTTCCTGGTCAAAATATGAATTGTCATTTTTACATTTACTTTAATAATTCTGCACTATTAGTTATTTAAGTTAATTAGCAGTTAAACCATGTGTTGTGTTTATGATTGATTTGATCTACGGTAAACTTATCAACACAATCTGGCCCTCTGCGTATACTGTCCAGGCTGTAATTCATAAGAGAGAAAGATTGTGCATGCATGGTTCACTTACCAACTGTCTACAATTGTGGCTGAAGCTGGGAGCTGGGAATTCACAAAGGTCCTCCATACAGCTGGCCCAAGGGACTTAGTGACCTGTCCCTTCTGTCTGCAGTATAAACACTAGCCAGGAGCTGGGAATCCACAAAGGTCCTCCATATAGCTGGCCCGAAGGGCTTAGTGACCTGTCCCTTCTGCCTGCAGGTGAACACTAGGCAGAAACCAGCACAGCTGGGCCCTAAGCTCAAGCAGTCTGGTACAGAATGTGGTCTTCAAGCCCCATGGAAATGTCTGCACCTCCATTTTGAATGATGTATTTATATGAAGGCAGACACAGAGAGTGTGAGAGAGAAATAAAGAGAGAAAGAACTGCTGATTCACTCTGCAAACTGCTGCAATAGCCAGGACTGGGCCAGGTGAAACCAGCTAAAAAAACCTCCGACCAGCTCCTTCCTCTGGCTGGTAGAGCACCAGGCACTTGGGTCATCCTCTGGTGCTTTCCCTGGAGTGTCTGCAGCAGCTAGACTTGCAGTGGAGCATCTGTGCAGTACGGGACGTAACGCCACAAGCAGCACTTCCTGAGTTGTGACTTACGTATGTCTGTGCCCACAGCACCTTACTGCAGTGTTACCCACACCCTGAAGAACGGGGGCATTTTCAACAGGACTATGGGAACAGTGGGGAGCAGAGTGCGTTACTTCTGTAAGCCTGGGTACCGGATGATCGGCCACAGCAACGCCACCTGCCTGCGGGACGCTGGGGGAGTGTACCGCTGGGATTCCCTTACGCCGCTCTGCCATGGTAAGAAGGGTCTTTCTGTCCCAAACCCAGGGTCTTGCTGTTTGCTCCTATTTTGATACCATGCTTTGAAACAGAAAGAAGCAGTGATTCTGGATAAAAGATAAGGAAATGTGGAATGTTGCTTTGTATCAGAACATAAGCCACAGGCCAGGCAAACATTCCTACTGTGCCCTGGTCTGTGTCACACCATCGCCTTGCTTTCACACAGCGGCTCGCCCACGTTGGGTTCTGGGCAAGGTTATTCTAGCACGCACGCATACTCAACACATGCCAAGGAAAATCAAGCATCCTCTGAGTAAGACCAACAGCATCTTTTTTTTTTCTTTCTTTTTCAATAGTTGTAATAATTGAAATAGTGTGTTAGTGACAGACACCTTTTCTTTACCGCACTTTACAAGCTCACTCTTTAGAATGTGAAATTCCTAATTTATTTTTGATCATCTGCATGGAGGACATTCAGAAGCTGATTTGCAGATTGCAGGTTTTTAAAATGGACTTTGCTTTGAAACTGTTGGGATATAAGAAGCATGTTTTCCAGTACAGTGTGGCACTCCAGTGGCACACTTCCAGGCTTTTGTTCTGTCACCTCCTGAGCTCAAGTGTGCTGGTGAGTGGGTCTGCTTGTGGCTGCCTTCTTTTTCCTTTTCATGAGCTGCTCCTTGAAAGAATGACAGACATCTGTCACTCTTTCCTGTGTCTCCAACCGGAAGTCTGGGATCAGACACTGAGCTTGTGTTCCTAACATTCTGCCTGCAGAGGGGCGGGAAGGATGTGTCCTCAGACATGAACGGAGCTGCCCTTTGCTTTAGAGGTCTGGATCTCATTGCTGCAGCTGCTCTGCTCCGTGACTGTGATGTGGGATCCAGCTGTGAGGAGGGCTCTGCTGTCTCTGAGCATCCGTGGGCTGTCCCTGCTGGCATGACGAGGAACATGGCTCCTAAGATGAGGTCTGCAGCAGCAGCCTGGACTCTGAGGTCAGGCCTCAGAGAGCATCTGTGGCCTGTCTCTGCTGGTTTTAGGATCACAGCTCCCATGATGAAGTCTGAGCCCAGCAGCAGCCCGGTCCCTGTGGTCATACCTCAGAGAGCTTCTGTGGTCTGTTCTTGCTGGCATGACAAGAAACAGCTCCCATGACTGTGTCTGACCCCTACGTCAGGCCCCAGACAGCAGGGGTTCCTGAAATTGTGGCCTCTGGAGGCTGAGAGCTCGAAGTGAATGCTCTCTGCAGGTAGTAACAAACAGGTGTCAAAAAGGGTCTTCGTGGGAGAAGTGAGGCTGCAGGGTACCTAGGAGACACGTGCCGGGCTGTCCTCCCAATACCCGAGGGCACGGATGTGGACGGCATGGTGGGAGATGGCTGTTGTTTCAGTGAGCACTTGAGAGGGAATCAAGTGGTGTCTGGAGGGAATTATTGGGAAGTCTGTTTTCAATAATGATGTATTTGTTTATTCAGAGAGACATTTGATCCTCTGGTTCATTCTCCAGTTGCTGACAACAGCCAGAGCTGGGTCAGAATCCGGGATGCAGGAGCTCCCCGTCCACTCACAGAGAATGCAAGGACCCGAGCTGGGCTGTCGTCCACTTGGGCGGCAAGCATAGGGCTGTACGTTCTTGGTCTCAGTGACTACAGCCTTGTCCACGCATGTTACACATGTGTGGGAGTGAGACAGCAGATGCAGACAGGCAGTGTTTTTCTTTTTGCCTTTCAAGAAGAGAAAATAAATAAAATTAAAATAAATAAGTAGTACATAACTTAGTGCTTTATTGTGTGTAGATGGATTACTGCTCAGTGTTCCTAAATTGTAATCAAAGTGCTACAGAATAAGACAAGTCAGTCAGGAAGCCTCTTTCCGGTTCCTCGAGCTCTGCATGGGAACGACAATTGTTACATCAGTGAGAGAAGATACAGTATCACAAGATTCCAATTTAAGTGTTACCTTACCTTGTTTTCCCCAACTCTCACATTTGTATTAAACATGCAACTTGGAACAATTTTGTATAACTCCTTGGCATGCTTATTTGTTTGCCTTTTGATTTGAAATGCATAGAGACAGAATGTGGGGGGCGTGGTGGGGTGAGATGCAGAGAACTCCCCTTCTCTAGTTCACTCCTGAGTTGCTGCACCCACCCACAGGTCAGGGGTAGGACTAAACCAGGAGCTAGGGACTCTCTCTAGGTTTTTCACGCAGGCAGTCACCTGCTGCCCAACTGGGTGTGCATCACATAGAAGGTGGACTTGGCTAGGGGCAAACTGGGACTTGATACAGCCATGCCTGAGGGCTCCCTGCTCTTACCACACACACCAGCTGTCATCTGCCAATGTTTGCAGTTTAGATATGAAGCCTAGACCACAGACTGAGGAAGCTGTGCCTACTTTCATTAAACAGGAACTGAAGGTATGAAGAAGGATTAGACACAGGCCCAGGTCCTACCCTGACAAGCCAGTGGGACAGCAGTTCCCTACAATGGGAGGCCAGAGCAGATCGACGCACAGTGGAGGTGGCATGGGAGGCCATGGCTGTGAGTCCCAGGAACGGACACCTGAGCTGGAGTTGGAGAAGTTGTGATGCAGGCAGAGGGGGGTGGCAGCAGGGACAGGTCTTAGCAGTGGTCAGCTCGAGTGTAAGTGGCTTTAACTCTGTGCCGTGACTGAGGCAATGAAGTTCCACTTTAGGAAGGTGGATGCTCACCAGGGCGTGGAATGACTGCTGTGGGTCCTGCATGGACAGTGGCTCTAGACACATGCGTGTGAACCAGGCACAGCCTGGAGAAATACCACGAAATCGGGTTCTGCAAGAAAACAGACAGGGAAAATACTTAGTCCGTCTGGTCACAGACCCCAGTGACAGTGTGTAAAGCTGTGAGGACCTGGGATGTCCACGCTGCTTCATTTGGTGTGCTGGGAGGACTTGGTTCTACCTGCTGAAGTGCAGACCGTGAGCCTAAGAGGAGGTGCTGGATGTGGCTTGGCCTGCTGTGTCCCAGGAGCTGTGGCTAGAGCTGAGCAATGGGGATTTTTAAGCTCTCAATAAGTCGGCAGTGATCTGGCACACTCTCAGAGGCTGTGGGCAACATTATTTGTTTTTCAAGAGATATTTGGGTTTTAAAATTTCTGTATGGATCAATTCAAATGAATGACATCATGATAATTTTTAAAAAATGTCGTCAGTTGCAGCAAATTTCAAATTAGACAGTATAAGGAACATCGAAGGCTGTGGGAGAGCAGGTTGTATTTGAACAAATGGAAGTTAAAAATCCTGTCATCTGTCATGCGGAAGGCATCTGAGATCATTGGAAATTTAGTAACTGATGCAATTATTGAATTTTTAAAATGTTTACTGCACACAAAAGTATAATAGTTATTTTAATTTTTTTCTTTGAAAATGGAGAACTGGAAGTTGAAAAAATTAAAAATGCACAGTAAGTTAATAAACAAGACAAATATCTCATTGTGGCTTTGGAGGCTTAAAGTATGAGTTGATAAATGTGACATTTAATTTATCTTTCACTTGATGTTATAATTTCCTTAGTGATTTGAGTATCATTCTGTGTTGGATTATAGAAGAGTAAATGCAACATGTACATCCCCAACTGCAAGAAGATCTTTTTTCCTTCTTTTTTTTTTTTTAAAGATTTATTTATTTATTGAAAAGTCAGATATACAGAGAGGAGGAGATACAGAGAGGAAGATCCTCCATCCGATGATTCACTCCCCAAGTGAACGCAACCACCAATGCTCTGCCGGTCTGAAGCCAAGAGCCAGGAACCTCTTCCGTGTCTCCCACGTGGGTGCAGGGTCCCAAAGCCTTGAGCCATCCTTGACTGTTTTCCCAGGCCACAAGCAGGGAGTTGGATGTGATGTGGAGCTGCCGGGATTAGAACCAGCGCCCATATGGGATCCCGGCGCGTTCAAGGCGAGGACTTTAGCTGCTAGGCCACGCCACTGGGCCCAGATCTTTTTTCCTTCTTTAATGTCCTAGAGAATGTCTTGGAGGTTAACGAAGATGTCACAGGTAACTTCCTGTGAACAGAAAAATCAAAGCCTGGAGTGCTGGGGTTGTATCCTGCCAGGCTGTCATTGCTGGTCACGTAGTCTTTGCTCCTTCACCTGCCAGACTCTGGGCCCACTCCTGTCACCTGTAGCCAATGGTAAATGTTTTAAATAGAAAAGAAAATCCGTACGTTTCAGCCTGTGGCTGCCTTGGTTCTCTGTGATTATCACCTGTTTGTACTGAGGAGGATTCGCTGCCCCGACACAGCTTCTCTGTTCTTTCCCGTGGCTCTCTTGCTGGGGTGCTATAGACAAGAGTTCTTAGTGAAATGCTGTGTGGGTCTGGGCCTGGAGGGGGTTCTGTGCATAGAGACCTCGTGAACAGTCCAGATCTCCCTGCAAAATGGAAATGTCGCCGTGCAGCTCTCAGCGACAGAGAACACCAAACGAGACTACAGAATGAGGCTTCCAAGGTCTGTGAAGGCTCCATGCCAGCTGGGTGTGGGCGTGGGGCAGGGGCAAAGCCTCCTGAAGGCTCCATGCCAGCTGGGTGTGGACATGGGGTAGAGGCAGGGGTAGGGATGCAGCCTGCTGAAGGCTCCATGGCAGCTAGGTGTGAGTGTGGGGCAGAGGCAGGGACACAACCTCCTGAAGGCTCCATGCCAGCTGGGTGTGGGCATGGGGCATGGGGCATGGGACAGGGGCAGGGATGCAGCCTCCTGAAGGCTGTATGCCAGCTGGGTGTAGGCATGGGACGTGGGGCAGGTGTTGCAGCCTTTGGCCTTGCTGAGGATTATAGCAGTCCACTTGGTGGTGCCCAGCTTCTCCCCCCAACAAAGGCATCTCCACTTCTGCAAGGCCTTGTGACCACACAAGTTGATCAGTAGATCCAAAGCATGTATCCAGTCAGGTACTGTTACTGTCCTGGGGCACTGCAAACTGTCCCTCTGGCCTTGCCCGCATCTCACAGGGTTCATCCAAAAGTCCCCTCTCTGTATTCTCTTCCTTGATGTGCCATGGCCCACCTTTGGCCCTTCCAGCTTAGTGTCCCACCAGCAAGCAGGGCGCTGCACTGAGCAGCTGTTTGCCTGTCCACATGCTAATCCCCATCACCTGTAGAGAAGCATGCCTTAATACTGAAATCCCCCACTTGTCGCCGAGATCCAGCTAAGCCATTGTGTCGTGTGGCACTGCAAAAGGCTGTGTTTTTCTGAGTCTTTTGTGAGCTGCAGCTTCTCCTCGGAGTGGACTCTTCCCTTTGCTTGCGTTCTGCCAGCATGATCCTGCACATGACATGGTTGAGTCCCTGCTTAACGTCAGGATGAGATCTGTCCTGGTGACAGCTCTGTGCATGTCATGGACCGGAGCCAGCCTGGTGGGTAGATGAGAAGGGCTGCGTGGGGAACTGCTTGTGCCTCATGGTAACTCAGACTAGCACTTACGGAAAGTGCAACTAAAGGCATCGCAGTGAGGTGGGCTTCAAGCCTGAGGAACGGGGGCGTTCTGTAAATCCAAGCACCTTTTACTTACGGTGTTCAGCTTAGTGATTACAACTCTTGTTCTGTACTCACGTTTATTTGTTTCTATAAAATTATCAGTATGTGTGTCATGACAGCAATGCAGTGCTTTGACAAATTTAGATCTAGGTATCTATGTAGTTTTCTGGAGTGTTTAAGATTTATTTATTTTTACTACAAAGTTTACTATATATATGTAGAGAGAGAGAGAGAATCTTCTGTGCATTGATTTACTCCCCAAGTGACCACAATGGCTGGAACAGAGCCAGTCTGAAGCCAGGAGCCAGGAGCCAGGAGCTTCATCTGGGTCTCCCACGTGGGTACAGGGTCCCAAAGCTTTGGGCCGTCCTCGACTGCTTTCCCAGCCCATAAGCAGGGAACTGGATGGGAAGTGGGGCTGCCGAGATTAGAACCAGCGCATATATGGGATTCCAGTGTATTCAAGGCGAGGACTTTAGCCTCTAAGCCACGCCGCCGGATCCAATTTTCTGAAGTTTTAAGTGCTGTGCTACATGTCCGTGATTAGGCCAGCCACATTGTAAATGATCAGATCCATACTGAGCCCGTACATCCATTCCTACCGGACACTCATCCTGCCTTGCTTCCCTGCTGTAAACGGGTCCGGAGCACATGGCAGGGCTGAGGATTACACAGTGGAACTTCCTGCTTCAGCAACAGCCCTTCTGTCCCCAGCACTGTTGATCTCTGCCACCCGGGACAGGGGGCTTCACTGCACTGAGGGTGAACTTTCTTGTCTGGACATGGGGACAGAGTGCCCCCAACTTATTGTGCCCCCAATTTGCTGTGCCCAAATGATTAAGTGAAAACGCTGAGTGGCATGAGGCCGGCAGCAGAGCTCCTGGTGAGAGCAGTCCCTGATATAAACAGAATACTCACAGAACACATCCTCTCTGTAAAGCACCTGTCAGGGCATGGCCAGGGACATCACGTCAGTGGTACTGACTCTCAGAACAAACCAGAGATAAACAGGCTTCCTACAGCACCGCAGGGTGTCTGTCTCAGGTCTGTACTCATCCTCCAGTCTCTCATACACTCGTGGTTTGAACATTTTCATGGCCTTCTGTGATTAGCTTGTGAGCTGAGCAATAGCAGGCTGCCAGCCGGCCTGGACCTGTGTTTGGCACTCCCAGCCTATGCGAGCCAGGGCCAGCTGTGAGGCTGAACACGGCACACGATGCCTGCCATCTCCCCATGTAGCCAGAGAACGTGTCATTTTTTTTTTCTCTACTGCATGATATAACCCAGCATGTTTATTCATTAAGATAAATAATGAGTTCCTTCTGTTCATGCCCAGCCCACATCCTGTGGATAAGCAAGCTCCAGGCTTCCCTAGACAGGAAAGCTCTATGGGTGGAAGGCACACACAGGGCAGGCTTCTAGAGTAGTGGTAGCAACATGAAGCCCCTGACCCTCCAGTCCTTGTTTAGGACAAGGAGCTGAACAGAACACACAAAGTGATCATTTATCATGAGGAAATCGAGGCCAATAGAGACGAACTGCTTCTCTCATTAAAAAAAAAAAAGCCCTGGACAGAGTTTAATGTGCCTGAGACTGAGTACTCAGAATTTCAAAGGTGAATGGAAGGACCACGTGTCCTCTCACTTCTGGAATTTGGAAAGGTGAGGGCTGGGATAAGGGCTCTTTGGCAGGGGGATACATCCCAGAAATTTTCACTCCAGAATGGGCATTTGTTTGGAAAGAATGGTTCCTGGAACGATGCTTCCTCTAATGGGCAAGGATGTAGAGGCAGGAAGAGTGCTCTGCATCCTGTGCACAGTTGACAACAGCTGACACCAAACAGCACGCCTCAGTCTTACTGGACAAGCACATCAGCTTGTTGCTGTGCAGCGGGGCACTGGCAAGCACCAGGCCTTGCAGGCCACAGTGCTCCCCTGGATGGGAGTGGCCGAGTCAGCCAGTGTGAACGCTGCAGGCGCAGGTGGAGCCTGCGGAGGGGGAGCCAGAGGCTTTGGCCAGGATCTCCTGGTACAGATGGCTGTAAAGCAGCGTGGTCAGAGAGCTGCCGGGTGGTCACAGGTGACTGCTGAGAGAGGCTCTCTGGCTGCACAGCAGGCAGAGGACAATCCCGTCCACCGAACCAATGTCAAGGTGGCAGGCCTGTGCTCTGTCCATGTGCACAGGAGTCCCTCAGCATTCCTCATTTGCCCCAGCAACCTGTCCTCTGCCTGTGGAGCATGAAGGTACCTACACAGCACCCTTGTGTGCACACAGTTCAGGGATTGAGGGAATGCAAGTCGTTACACCCTCGTGTGCTATTCCTGTGTTAGCATGCATGTCCTTACACAGTCATGCGTGCAGCAACTCAATATTAGGGTATGAAAATTTGCAAACTCATGGACACGTTTTAGGGAGTGGGAGTATGTGAACTCTGCACCCTCGTGTGCACACACCTCAGGACTGGCAGGATGTGTGTTCTCCAGCACATAGGCACAGTCAGTGGTGGTGTGAACAGGCTGGGGAGAAGGCTGTCTCGCAGCCCACCCAGCAGAACTCGGGAGGAGCCCTTGCTGTTTCCACCTTGTCCCTGGGCTGTACAGAGCCAGTATTGGCATCTGAGCTCCCAGGGTGCTTGGTTCCAGCTGAGATGCATGGCTGCTTTCTTCTCTGCAAAACAATCACTCTTCTTTCTCATTCTGCCTCCTGACATTGCAGTCACTGCTCCTGCTCTGCAGTGCTCCTGGCAAGCAGGTGCTGCCAGTGTAGCTCTGACATGGCTCTGCCCTCTTTCCTTCCTTCTGTCTTCACTTTCTGACTGTGGGGTCCCAGCCTGTGGCCCCATCGGCTGGTGTGGGGTCAGCATCTTGCCCAGTGTCCTCCTTGGACCATGTGTGTCCATGCATAGCTGATCCTGCAGGCTCACCTTAGACAGGGTTGCCTTGGGTCACTTCTGGACTTGAGTGCTCCTGAGCAGCACTGGTGGTCAACAACCTCCAGGCCTCACCTGCACACCTCTGGAGCTTCTCTGCCCCTGCCACAGGGCTTTCTCACCCCGCACTGTGTGCTCCAGTCAGGGAAGAGCTTACCTTGCCCTAAGACCTTGTGCCTCTTCTGGGGGCCTGGTTCCCCCTCCTGTTCTCCTCTCCTATGTCCTGAGCCCTATAGTCCTTGTAGAGCCTCTCTTTTGTTCTCCTCAACCTGTGGTTCTGGGGTGAGGGAGGGAGGAAATTCTTGTTCACTGATCTTCTAGACGTGGC
The DNA here is from genome assembly GCF_017591425.1 of Ochotona curzoniae. Classification (NCBI taxonomy): domain Eukaryota; kingdom Metazoa; phylum Chordata; class Mammalia; order Lagomorpha; family Ochotonidae; genus Ochotona; species Ochotona curzoniae. The sequence continues at coordinate 1,004,144 of NW_024467119.1, read as the reverse complement.
CGCCTGACAAGTGGAGTCCAGTACTAATGAAATCAGTGGGCGTATTACTGCATCCAGGGAATTCCGTCCCATCCAGCCCCAGTCTTGCTCTCTTTCTCTAACTTAGTGCTTGCCAGCTCCTTCGGTCAGTGTCCTTGTCCTGTCTTTGGCCAGTGTGCTGGAGAGCAGCTGTTCTGCTGTGTCTATCAGTGTGAGGTTCTTGTGTTCTGACTCTGTCCTGCCCCAGTCAGCCTTGTATAGACCTCATTCCTGCAGCTTGCCTGGGTGGGCTCCCCGGGGAGGGCTGTGTTGTGACACAGATGATGTTCTGAGGTTACCTTTAGCACGTGGACCTACACAGGGGACCCCTAGCAGACAGGGTTCCTCCTGGAAGAGGACACTCTGATGACAGAGTTGTCTTTGCTCCTGGCTTTGAAAATAAATTATTAGCAAAATGAAATGAATCATTCACTGAGACAGAAAATGAGGAAGGCAACCTTAGGGGTGCAGCTGGGACGCCACTCCGGAGAGCCCTTGGAAAAGAGAGAGTAGCTCACTACCACAGCAGGAGCCACACCTGCACTCCAAGGCTGGCCAGGATCCCCACCCTAAGTGAGCACGGGTTAACATAGTGATTCAGTGTTCAGCAGCTGAAAAAACACAATTATCCATTTCTTTCACCCTTGTGCATTTAACAAGCAAAGCAGAAGCACAAAATTTGTTTGCAATTTCATTGCCAATCAGGGCAAACTACTTATTTTTTCATAATTTATCTTTTTTATATATTCTTAAATGTTTCCATTCTCATATTTTCTTCTACTTGTATTGGTATTATTCCATTTAATTTCCAACTCTTGGTGCAGTAATTGCTAACCATTTGTGAGTCACATGATTTGTAGATAACTTTAATAGTATAGAATTGAATAGTATGGAATAGAAAAGTCCTCTCTATTTCCTGTTAAAATTGATCTATTTTTATAGAACTGAAGGGACTTTTTTTACACAGCTAAATACTGGTTTTACTGTTTTAGAAAATATTTATTTATGCATTTGTTTATGTATGTGTTTTGTGAAAGGGCAAGTTAGAGAGTCAAGAACTGGGCTTTTTCCCGTTCGATTGTTTACTCCCCAGATGGCTGCAGAGGCCCAAGCCAGGAGTGCCATATGCAGTTCCCACAGAGGGTGTCAGGAACCTTATCACCAAGGTCATCTTGCACTGCCTTCCCAGGCACATTAGCTGGATTGGAAGTGGAGCATGTGAGACCTGAGACAACACTGACAAGGGATTCCAGCACCCTAGGCAGTGGCTTATCCCACTCTGCCGCAATGCCAGCCTCTAGATTTTGTTTTTGTGTGATGAGTTTGCATTGGAAGAAGTCATCTGTATGTTCCCCTCTTTGATGACGGCACAGTAATTTAAAGGTCAATCATTGGGTAATTATTGAGGTTCCCAAATGAAACTGCAGTGGCCTTCCTCTAGGACATCCCTGTATGAGACATGTCCACTCAGGGCTCCCTTCGGATAGTCACATTTTACATGCACAGTAGTGGGCAAGGGCTAGCAGCGGCCACTGCTCACAGCTTCCTCAGTAGGAATGGGGCCTTTGTGTTTCTTCCACCATGAGTTTTAGTATGGTTTTATCAAACTCTGGGAGCTCTCATTGGAATTGTATGTGCTGGTGCCTTCCGTTTTTACAAACCTGATTGGATGAACTGGCTTTCAATATTTAATTACCTGTTAAAAAGTTGACATAGCGATTTTTAAAAACACACACATACAGAGGCATGTGTGTTCTGTGCCTGGGCAGCTACTCAGACACCCTTCAGGTCCTGGCCTAACAGTGACTCTGTCGAGGTCAGTAGTCTGCTTTCGCTGACCTAGAGGGGGAAACCAGGAGGTTGGACTTGGTCTCATCGCCTCTCTGCCTCACCTGCCCTGCAGTCCATGTGGAACTGAGATGCGGAAGCAATGAGAGCCACACAGGAGACACTGAAGTTGCAGTTGAGGAGACATAGAGGAGACAACCCACAGTACCTGCATTTTCAAGCCCTGAAGGGTGGATTGCTCCCCAGCATTTTGAAAGTGACATAGAAGGGCCCAGAGAGATAGCCTAATGAATAATCTCCTCACCATTCGGGCGCCTGTTCATGTCTAAGCCACCCAAGTTCCCATCCAGCTCCTTGCTCGTGGCCTGGGAAAGCAGTTGAGGACAGCCCTAAGCTTTGGGACCCTGCACCCGTGTGGGAGACCTGGAAGAGGCTCCTGCTTCTAGCTTTGAATCAGCTGAGCTCCAGCCATGTGGCCACTTGGGGAGTGAATCAGCAGATGGGCAATCTTTCTGTCTCTCCTCTTCTCTGTGTATCTGATTTTTCTAATAAAAAGAAATAAACCTTAAAAAAACAATAAAGTGACGTAGAAAATTTGGTGACCATTTTGTGGATCGTTTGAATGTAATGCTCCTTGGCCTATCAGCTTATTCTGGTACTATTTTTTTGACAGTGAGCTTATTTTATTTACTTGGACAGCAGAGACAAGCACATGGACACCTGGTACTTACAGTAACCAGGACAGGGCCTGGCCAAGGTCAGGAGCCCAGCACTGGATCTACGGCTCCCACATTGGTGGCAAGCATCCAATACCGGAACCGCCACTTGCTGACTCCCAGGCTGTGCAATTGCAGGAAGGTGGGATGGAGAGCAGGGCCAGAACATGACCACAGGCACCCAGGCATGAGGTGTGCATGTTCCCACTTTGGCAAGTGCCTGCCCCAATTGGTTCCTAATTTTTAATACTTAGCTATGTTTTGTAGGTGGTAGCATTTAACTGTCAAAATTTTTGTTGTTGAGTTAAGTTCATGGTATTTATGCTGTCAGCTGGCCCAAGATTTCAGTTGATTTCATCCCTGGCCATGTCTGCAGGGATCATCATCATAATGGACTCTTTCCCATAAATTCCATTGTGCCCACCAGTTCACTCAGAGCTCGTCCAGCAGGACTGGCCTGCTGCCCCAAACACCTAACTGAGACATCCACTCTTCCAGCCATGGCATGATTTCCTCATGCAGTACGTAAAGAGAAACGTCTGGCGGTTCCCACGTTCCCATATGGTATTTCGTCAATACATCCTGGGCCATTAAGTTCTCCAGACTTGTCAATTTCCAGACCATTACCCAGATACCCATGTCTTGCCAGGGCAGTTACCTTTCCTCTCATGTCCCTTGAAAAAGTCATTGTGTTATATTTCCAGTGCTTTCCTAATTCCATATTTTCTTCTCTTTGTTGCATATGATTTCATGAGTTTCAGAAATCCATCCCTTGTAGCCTCACATAAAAGCTCATTTGCTTTTTTGTTAGAAACCAAACCAGAGATCCTTCTAGAACTTCAAGAAAGTTCAGGATCCCAAACAAGAATTCCCAGAGTTGACAGCCTGATCATATTATACACCCCACTGTGAACAAGTCACATTACTAAATGAAAGTAAATGAATGCATGCATGTGTGTAATGTCCTGATTAAAGGAACACAGCTAAAATATATAAAAAAAATGAAATCCCAGGCCTTTGGCACAAGAATAACTTGCACTCTCCAATAACATTATTTCTCTCATAGTCATGAAATTGGAAAAACAAAATTGTAATACCCATTCTGAATTTGAGTGGATGCAGCTTTCTGGAATATCAGTGAGCAAATTGTATCACCATTCTGTCAACAGCGTGGCTCAGCCAAGTCCAGATGCCATCATAATCATGTAAGAACAGAACCAGCTGACTCCTCTCCATTAAGTTCACTGCCCAGTGCCATTTCACATGTGTGTCAGTGGTGGCTACACTGGTCCCATGAGGAAGGCAGTGTCTGCACATGACAAAACCCCAGGAGTACCCTGTCTCCCTCCTCGGTTGGCAGTGGCTTCCCCAGAAGTGAAATGCATGCCTGGCTGCACGTGGATCCTAGCAGTCTTCTACATTACACAACCTCAACAAATAGTGTTCTGCAGCCCACATTTTACTTACAAAAAAAAAAAAAAAATACACCTGGGCCAACCCAGGAAACATTTCGAGCAAGAAAGCTGCAAAAGGGTGAGGGAGTAAGAGCTTTTTCTGCCACTTAATCATTCCAAGTATTTGCCAGGCCAGAAGGATATGGAAGATTAAGGCCTGAATGTGAGCTCGTTTTCTGGGTATTTGGGGCTTGCCTTGCTCACTTGCTGACCTGGTCCATAATAATCACAGTTCACCCATGAATTGGCAGGCCCCCTTCACAGGTGAAAAGCTAGTGGTTATTGGTTTCTGAAATTCTCCAGGAACTGAGACAAGATATCAAAGCAGCTGTGGTTGGCGAAGGGTTAGGCACCACCAGGATCTGCTTTGCCTCCAACCTCTTGCAGAGTGGGTTCACACTGACCACTTGGTCTGTCCATCGCAGAAAAGAATCTCAGTCTCAGCTGTTATGTCCACTCATTTGTCCGCCCCCATCTGTTGTCTTAATCAGTGTCTGATCATGCTTGGGTCTCCACAATACTGAAGGTCAAGATTGCCATGGGGTAGTCCATAGCGGTGCATCTTGGGTGTCAGCTCACACTGGGGCTGAATTCTGAAACCCTTGGTTTGTTAGCAGTAGAGGGACCCGAGGCACTTGCAGCACTGAGAGAATCCTTGTGAAGTCCTTGGAATAGGGGACTGTCCAGCCCCATGTGCGTGTGGGTGCTCAGCCAGCTTTAGTAGTCGCCCTTTCAGAGTCTGTTTAGAGAGGCTGTGTGGTATTATTTCTGTTTAAGCAAGTGATCAGCCATTTGTAAGTGTTCCTGTGGTTCTTTTAGTGAGCTGAGAAAGAATCTGGCCACCCAAGTGGCTGATAATCTCTAAAGTCCCGCTCATCTCTAAAGAAATTCCTCGTTTGTTTTAGTCTTTATCAGCTATCATCATGTATTCAGCATGCACCTTCCTATTACTGCATAGGGATGTATTGGTCTGTGTATCTATTCTTTATTTTCTTGTAAATTAAAGGCAGATTAGCTGCCAGGTTTCGGAACTGGGTGACCGGAATTTGTTGACCACCCAGATGGCTGGGGAAGTTCTGAGCATGGCCATGGGCCTTTACTTTTCCAATGAACAACTGCTAGGTCTGACTCAGAGAAGAGAAGAAGCAGACACATCCTATCCAGTATGAATGCCACAGGCTTTTCTTCTTCAGTTTTTTTTTTCTTTTTTGCCTTATTTTTCCCTTCCTATATGTTCATGCCCTAGTCATAAAAATAAGAAAGAAAAGGAAAAAGATTTTTACTTCTGTGATCCTGGGAAGATGTCCCAGGTTTGTCTGCAGTATCTGTTGGTGGAGAATCTGGCAATTGCTTGAACTCCTAATGAAGAGTGTCTGAGGATGTCACGCCTCTGGATGAATGGTGTTTTCCTTGTAAGTGTGCTGATGCGTGACATGGGTTCCCGTTCCCAGGGCCTGGTTCTCCCAGTTCTCTCAGTGTCTTCCTCACTGGGGCCGCACACTTGTTTCCCCTGTGTATATCCTGTTTGCTGTTTTGATTACAGTGTAGCCAGTCCCAGGTCAGTGGTTTTGAGACTGTATTAGATCTATGAGTCCATTTGTTGAAACCATGCCTAGTATCCCATGCCCTTAATAAGAACCTGATCTTTCCTGCCTGCCTCATTTTCCCACCTCTAATTGAAAGAGGATGAAAATTGGAAAATATTGATTACCTGCTGTTTCCTGTCTAGCTTCATCCTAATGGCCATGCAGTAGATATCATAGCTGAGGTTTACAAGAGGATTGTAGTAGTCAAATACACATGAGAAAACATTTATTGTGGTAACCATTTTGTTACTTTGAGTACACAGCCCAGCGGTCCTGAGGATTTCTCTGTGAGTAGTAGAGGGTTGAGGGAGAGAGATGAGGAGTGCTGGGGTCTTTCACCTGCTGCTTCACTCCCCAAGTCATCACAGGATCCAGGAAATGAATGTGGGTGTCATTGATGGCAGGGATCCAAGCCGGGCATCATCTGTTTCCTTTCCAGGTAACCTAGCAGGGAGCGGGATTCAGAGCGGAGCAGTGGGGACTGGAACCAGCCGTCAGATGTGGGATGTCAACATTGCAAATGGTGCCATGATCAACTGTGCCATTATTCCAGCCCCTAATTTAGTTCTGATTTACTTTGCATGTAGTAAAACTCAGGCTCAACTAGACCAAATCATTTGTCTGCTCACAGGGCCAGTTTGTGCCCCAGAGCAGGCGTAGGAGCCTTTCGTTCAGGCAGCCTGGGGACTGTGGCCACACAGACATGGGTCCCTTCACAAACAGCACGTGTTCGTTCTGCTCTGGGCTTCTCCAGCTTGCTTTCTTCAGACACTTGACTTCTTTCATATTCCTAAGAGGTAATTGGTTTTCTTTCATCATTTACACCGTTGTCTCCTTATGACTTCTCTGGGTAGAAATCAGCTCCTGATTTGGGGCTTAGTCACACAGAGCATTCCTTGGGGCTTGGTCACATAGCAGCCGCAGTGTGCCAGCCCCCCTGGACCACCCTCGTTCCCAGCATCTTGGCCGACAGAGCACTGCATACTGTGGAGAGGCCCAGAGCCTGTCTGCTAAATCACACTTTCTGTAGCAGACCTGCCTGCTTTGCATTATTCACACTGTCTATCTGTTGCTTTGGGTGTCTGCAGGAATCTCTGCCCTCCTGCCAGAAGTCAAGGGCTGGGAGGGTGTTTGTCATGCTGCGGTTGTATCTTCTGAACCCTCAAGGGTGTGCAGTCCCCTGAAAGAGATACAAGAGCAGGCCATGGAGTAGGTGACTCTAGGGCTTAGTCCTCACTTGGGGCACTTTCAGCCGTGACTCAGCATAGCATCAGTGGCTGCCATATGCTGGCCAGTCCTTAGGTGCCATGTCTCTGTCTCAAAGTATTCCTAAAGCTGGTTGGGGCATCACAGTAAAAAAAGAAACAGAGTCAACATCCCATGAATGTTACCATCAGTGTTCAAATTCAGTGTAGCCTTTGTATGTTCAGAATTGTGTTTTTAAGGTGCACTTTTGATGAATGAATTGGAGGTGTTCGGGTGTTAGGAATAGGGATAAGTAAAAAATGCAGCAAAGCACAGCAGGTAGCATCTATGGACAGGGCAGAATAACTGAAAGGAAGATGTTGACATTGTTCTCTCTGAGATCCAAGCCTCAGGATAGCCATTTGCCACTCCCAAGAACTGAGCTGTTTCATGTCTCTAGCACCAGCTTTTCTTAGAAAAATAAGGATTAAATCCATATCTTATGCTGTTTTCAAAGTTGAATCACATGACATATTTGAAAGATTTTTTGGCATTGCAGTTTTTGTTGGTTGTTAGATGCCAGGATACTGTTCTGATTCAGGTAACTGAAAATCCAGAGGGTGAGTGATAACATCCCTCCCAGCTCCTCTTGTGAGTCTGTGGTCTGCATTGTCAGTGGGCCTTGGGGCATCACCATCTTTAGGAGTCCAGGGTCACAATGTGATTGGGAAATCATTGCTGGCCTCTACAGCAGCAAGGAAGAGTTGCATACTTTGCAACTTTCTTCCGGAACATCCTGACTGGTGTTGCGGGATGCACACCATGGCACACCAATGGTGCCGAGAGATAAACCATGATGAAAGGGAAAACTGTGCTCCCTGCTCGTTTCTGAAGACCTGAGCAATGCTATCCTCTAACTCTGGAGGAACATGGTTATTTCTCATGTCACCGTGTACGCTGGGACTCCACCGTCCAGATGCATCGCTGTCCAAGAAAGCAGAGTGCAGAGTCAGACTTGTTCCTGTGCCTCTCTCCCAATCACTGGAGGCCACACGGGGAGTAGCAAGGAGAAGGCCCCACTCATCCCACCATGGAGCTGCCATTGGAGACAAAGACAGCTTGCACTCCCATCGTGCTTACCAGCAGCAGGGGGACTCCCCAAAACCAGGATTTCAAAGCAGCCCTCATTCAGGAAACAAAAAAACCAAACACTTGAGGGAATAATTCTGAGTCTGCACACACTGTCAAGAAACAGAAGGCCTGTCTATAGAAATGGATAGTAACAGAACAAAATCACTAGAACTGAAGAATACAGTAACTGAAAGAAAAGACTCATGATTGGCTTTCACAGCAGAATGCAGAAGACAGGTGAATCTGAAACCACAGCAACTCAAACAACAGTGAGAAATACACAAAGAGAAAGTGTTCGGAGCCACAGAAACCCTAAGCAGAGATCTCAGTGCTTTCCCGCACATTCTAGAAATGGGGAGTGGAGACTAGGGAGAGGAGGTATGGAGGGGAAAGAGGAGAGAAGGAGGTATAGAGGAGAAGGAGGAGAGAAGGAGGTATGGAGGGGAAAGAGGAGAGAAGGAGGTATGGAGGGGAAAGAGGAGAGAAGGAGGTATGGAGGGGAAAGAGGAGAGAGAAACAACTTGCCAGCTTTACATCCATCTACATATTAAATGCCAAAAACCAAAATGAACTGAGACCAGTAGACAAGACAATCAAACTTCTGAAAACTAATGTCAGGGCGTTGAACATAGCAAAAGAGACAAAATGATTCACCTATAATAAAGGCAGGATTCAAAGGAGAGATTTTTCATCAGAAACCCTGAGGGAACTAGGGAGCGACTCCATATTTCTCAAATATTTGGAAGGATAGAAACATTGATCCAGAAAACTACAGTTAGTGAAAAAGTCCTTCTGGAATAAAGACAAAGTTCAGGCATTTTTAAACACAGCAAATGTAAGAATTTTCTGCCAGTGTGCAAATCTACTTTAAAACCAGGGTTAAAGGAACTCTCCAAAACCAAACCCAAGCAAAACAAGGTGATGAACTAAGAACACCAGGAAGAAGCAAATAGAGAAGCAAGTGTAGGGAAGTGTTCGTTTGAGTATTCTCAGTGTCTAGCAAATAAAGCAAAAATCGCAGCAACCACTAGGTTGATCACCAATAGAGAAAACAGCTGTGAGATTAACACAATAAATGGGAGCAGACACATATTTTGAGCTGAAAAAAATTAAGGCCTGTCTTCTGCAACAAATGAACTCTCAGCGTGTGCTTTCCATTTTAACTGGAAGGTGCTGAGTAATGCAGATCCTCATTCCACAGGTCAGAGTGGGAGGAAGACTCTACTTCACACAGCTGCTCCCTGCAGGGCTGTCCACTAAGAACCAGGCTTTTAGATTGCCCTAAATGCTATGTGGTGGCTGCTCAGCCTTTCCCCGTGTCTTAGAAATGCTTTCTTAGGCAGGAGTCCTCCTCTGAGCGCCACTTATCCTCTTGTCATCCTGGAGTCTTCCCCAGTCATCTGCACAAGGAATGCCCCTTGCTGCTCTTCTCCGTGTACTCTGTTAAACCGGGAGCATTGAGAACTCTCTGGAAAGGCAGGTGCGCAGTTGGAGACAGCAAGTTTGAGAACAGAAGGAGTGCTGGTGATGGCTTTAGTTCCTGCTGTGTGACAGTGAGAATGCTGGTTCTTGCACAGCATCTAACTCAATCACTTGAGAGCATGGGAGAAGTGTCGAGTGCAAGATCGAGATCTAGCACCATGGAGCTCATTGTAATGGAACGATGGAGCTTATTGTAATGTAATGGAAAAACAAAAGCTTGTCCAGCAGCGAAAGACAAGTGGACATACCAGACCTGAAAGTCCTGTGCTTGTTCACACCCAATAGTTTGCCTTTTGGGTGAGAAGATCCTCATTTTCTTTTCGCAACCACTCTTTTTCTTTCCTTTCCTTTCCTTTTTTTTTTTTAAAGGATTTAGTTACAGAGAGAACGAGAGGCAGAGAGAGGAATCTTTTTGCTATCTGCTGGCTCATTCCCCACATGACTACAGTGGCCGGAGCTGGGTCAATCTGAAGCAGGAGCTAGCAGCTTCCTCCAGCTCCCCCACATGGGTGCAGGGGCCCAAGGCTTAGGGACATCCTCTGTTGCTTTCCATAAGCAGGAGTTGGATTGGACTCAGAGCATTCCAGGCAGAAGCCAGCACCCTGCTAGTTTGGCAGTTCTGCATGGGGGTGGGATGATTAACATCTTGTGACATCACACTGACCCTAACCACTCATTCTTTCAAAGCAGCATCCACAAAACATGCTCAGAGTTAAGAGCTGATGAAAACTGATTTCAGATGGGAAATCAGGGACCTTTGGTTACCCCAACTTTTTCTGGCTTAGATCATGGTACTTCCTGTATAGCTGTTTGTATTTCAACTAAACAATCCATGACATGTGAATTAGATGCTTAAGATATTTTTTCTACTTAAACTACACCAGATTTTTATTATTAATATCAAAAATTATAAGCAGAAAATAAGTATAGGCCCTGAGAGTATATAATAATAATTACAGTTAATAATTGATTGTATTCATATTTTAAGTGCTCATAAATTGATATTTACATGTATACCTACGTAGAAGAACATTCACACACATATACATGTATATTTTGCATATATTTAAGGATCATCAGCAATCTAGGGACTAAAGCTTGAGAAGTTGGCTGTGGCCAAGTTTGGTTTTTCATTGGACTTCATGCAAACCTCAGTGGGGACTCCTGCTGCTGTCCTGTGGGTCACCGTGGCCTGTGTCTGGCCAGCTGCTTCCTGCTGCTGCCCTGTGGGTCACCGTGGCCTGTGTCTGGCCAGCTGCTTCCTGCTGCTGCCCTGTGGGTCACCGTGGCCTGTGTCTGGATATGTACTTCCAGCATGGTTCACTTTGCCTGCTCCCTGTCTTTGCTAGTCCTAGAGAGTGTCGGCAGTTCTCTGTTGGCTTCTAATGTAGCAGATGGTTGGCTCAGTGTTTTTTGGTTATGACTGCGTCACCTTTTGCCTTGCCTTGTGCTTGTCCTCATTGTCAATCTATTGTAGAGTGTTCTGTGCTCTGTGGTTCACCCTGAAGATGCTCCTGCCACCCCCTGGTCCCCTCAGCCTTTTGTGCCAGGGCAGATCATGGATGACTGGGAAGTTCATTGTGTGACTATTGACTGAGGGAGCACACAGTGCAAAGAAGCAGTGAGTAGTACCAACCAAATCAGGGCAGCATAACCAAGGGGAAGAGACTCCAACACCAAGCTTCACTGGCTCTGAGAGAGTCTTCAGAGAAGGAGCTTCATCAGAAAAAGCAAGGGATGGAGCAAGGGCGATCCAAGGTGTTCTACCTGGACTCTTGGCAGCCAGCGCTCAATGGGAACCTGAATAGGCAGCTGAGGTGGGCCAAGTGCATGTCAGGGTGTGCAGCTCATGGCTGAAAGAGAACTGAAGCTCCAAGAGTCAGGGAGCCCGGAAGATAAAAAGGAAGTCACATGGTCACGTGAAGGCTGACATTGAATGTGGGATTTATCAAAGAAAAAGAAAACCTTCCTATGTTACAGAGAACCACTGTTTAAAGGGAAAAGAGAAAAAAATGGGGGAAGGTTTTTAAACCTTCCAGGGCAGGTGTCTCTCCTCTTTGAAAGCCTCACTGGCAAAAGTAAGAAGACCACAGTATTAAGGAGACCCATGACCCAGGAAGTTGAAGTGCATCTTCCACTCCATGTCTGAAAAGCAATCTATAAAACTTCATGAGATACGCTGGGAATCTTGCAAAAGCTCATGGAAAACATCTCTGCATGCGTCCCAACACTTTATTGCTAGAAAATAAATAAGCCAGCTTACTGCTGAGTGTTTTAATAAGCATGCAACTCACTTCTATATTTGCAGTAGAATGAGATGTTGGTTCTGTGTAAATATAAATATAGACACATACATGTAATGGTAATAATCTGTCATTTGTTGAATATTAAGTGATTATGCATGTGACTTTACTTCTTCCTGACAATTTCCTTCTGGTGTAGATATTTTTAACCAGCACATAAGGAGACAACATTGATTAATTAACTAAGGTCGTGAAGCCAGATTGATTCAGAGGCCTGGGGCCTTCAAAGAGAAGGTCACGCAAGGGTAAATATGTGGTCCTGGGCCACGTGTGATTTGGGAATGAGGAAGAAGTTGAGTGAATGCTATGAATTCGCAAGACACAACCTTTATCCCATCAGCCTGAGATTACTTGCTAGGAACAATGGCACTGGGTGCCCACTAGGCTGGGCACTACAGCCAGCATCAGCATGCTGATTAGGATTAGAATCCTGGCTCTGCTCCAAGTCCAGCTTCCTGCATGCTGCAAGAAGCAGCAGGTGGAAGAGATTTCCAGCTCCTGGCATTTGCCTGACTCTGCCCCAGATGTTGCAGTGCAAAGAAGCTCTGTGTCCTCACATCTTCCACCTCTCATGGCTCCATTTGGTTTGGCTAACCTCTAGTCTCGTCAGTTTTTAGTTAGGATACTCAAGGGGGTTAGCTACAGGGCCATGGACACCCAGGTTGTAACGTGATATTTTAAATACTCTGTCTGCATGGCATTGATCTGAGTCTTGTTCTCATCTAGTGCAACTGGTTTATTATAGCGTGCTCTCTCTCTCTCTCCCCCTCTCTCTGTCACACACACTTTCAGATGATCAAAAGAATTAACAAGAGAAATATTGACCCTGGATTTCCGTGAAGCTTGATTTTTCTTAGCACTAATTTTGCTTCTACTTCCTTGGTCATTTCTCATTCTCTAATTCATGATGTGTTGACAAAAGAATAAAGCCACAAAGACACAGAGACAGAACCCTAGATAATTTACAGCCTCCTAACCCCTGCTACAACCCCACCCACACACACGCATCAACAATCCTTGGACTTGGGTTTTAAGGAACACCATTGCACTGCCAGTGGCCAGCTGGACTCTTTCTGACTTTATAAATTACCAGTTTATAGGAACTCATTCCTCAGTCCCTCCAGCACTAGTGTGTTGCATGTATATTCACATTGGGTTCAATGCAAGAAAAATGTTCAACTTTCAAATGTAAACCCATGCCTTGAATAATCTCTGAGTGAAGCCCTTCCTGTAGTTTTTTGCAAATCCCTTCTCTGCTGAGTGAGTCTTTGAGATGTAAGGAAGTCCTGTTCCTCACCTGAACTTTCTGTGTCATTTCTGGAATTGGTGGCATGGAACCGATCACTTTTGTCTGCAGTAGGATGACTATGTTTAACAGGGAAGTGCATTTCCAAAAGTTTGTGGAAACGTTGAAATTTGTGAATAATGTTTCACACAGACCTTAGCAGGACACACCTCTCTGCATTGTATTTTTGTTGTTGTTGTTAAATTTTTATTTTGAATTTTATGGTACAGTTTTGTAGAGACTTGGATTCCTCCCTCAAGCTCCCACCTGCAACAGATTTTTCCCCATGTTGCTACAATAGTCCTTCGTAAGGAGTCGTGATTCCATCAGTCTGTTACTCAAGTGTGCCCAGCATTGCTGGTACAATGTCAGGCAGTCCATCATCCCACTGTCCACACATTTCCAACAGTTTCACTGGGAGTCCATCTTTGATTTGGAAGCAGGGATGCATATTGCATTGTACCCGCACATCTGGATATGATAGTCTCTATTACTCCATCATTGTACATTCCCATAAATAAAAAGCCATGATATAAAATCAACAACTGGCATGAATTAGAACAGCAACAACAACAACAAAATTACAGCACCATAAAAAAAATGCCACTGAGTAACCAAAGCATGGGTGACAAAAACAAAATATAATATTCTCTTGGGTAAAATGATTCCACCATATAATCCATAAGCCAGTGATGAATTTGACAAGAGAAGAGAAAATATTTGGAAGACATGAAACTGAAATCAAAAGCATCAAAACACGTGGAATGCAGCCCAAAAAATCCAATATGGAATGGGATTGACTTACTTCACTGAGCATTATGGTCTCTAGTTGGGGCCATTAATTGCAAAGCCATCTAGTTGCAAAGGATATAATTTCATTCTTCTTAATGGCTGAGTAACATTCCATGGAGTAGATGTACCACAGTTTCTTTAACCACTTCTCTTTGGATGGGTATCTGGATTGTTTCCACATCTGCTATTGTAGATTGTCCTTCCATAAATATAGGATTACAGACACCCTTCTCATAAGTAGTTTTCATTTCTTCTGGGTATATTCTTAGGAGCAGAATAGCTGGGTCATATTGCAGATTTATTTGCAATTCTCCAAGCACACTCCATACTGATTTCCTCAGTGGTTGTACCAGCCTACACTCCAATCAGCAGTTAAGAACTGTAGCTTTCTCCCAACATACATGCCAGCGGGTGTTGTTACTATAGATTTGAATGTAGGCCAGCCTCACTGGCACCTGTTGAGTTAGATGGTACCTCAAACTAGTTTTCATTTGTGTCTCCCTGTTGGCTAGGTAGCCTGGCATCTTTTCACATTTCTGTTAGCCATTTGAATCTGTTCTTTTGTAAAATGCCCGTGCATTTCCATTGCCTATTTTTTTTTTTTTTACTTTTTTATTAGTCCCCTATCACTTGTGTAGGGTGCAAAATTTTTCTCCCATTTTGTTGGTTGCCTCTTCATTTTGTTACTTGGTTCCTTTACTGTACAGAAGCTTTTTAGTTGATGTCCCATTTGCTCATTTTAGCTTTGACTACCTGTGCTTTTGGTGTCTTTTAAAGAAGTATTTCCCTGGCCCAATATCTTGGAGCATGCTTCCTATGTTTTCCTATAATAGTTTGATGATTTTGGGGCATAGATTTAGGTCCTTGATCCATTTAGAGCTGATTTTTGTAAACTGTGACAAGTGTGGGTTTTGTTTCTTATTTCTGCTAGCTGCTATCCAATTATCCCAACAGCATTTGTTGAATAGGCCAGGCTTTTTCCTCTGGAATTGTTTTCAGTGTTCTTGTCAAGCAACTATATCGGAACAACTCAGAAAACCTAGAAGAGATGGACAGATGATTGGACACATACAATCCACCAAAATTGAATCAAGAAGCAATAAACAATCTAACTAGACCTATAACATGGGCTGAGATTGAATCGATAATTTAGACCCTCCCAACCAAGGAAAGTCCTGGACCAAATGGCTTCACTGCTGAATTCTATCAAATGTTTCAAGAGGAAATTAACCCAATCCTCTACAAGCTTTTTCAAACAATAGAAAGAGAGGCAGTTGTTCCAAACTCTTTTTATGAAGCCAATGTCACCTTAATACCAAAACCAGATAGAAGACAACAGAAAAAGAAAACTTGATGAACACAGATGCAAAAATCCTCAACAAAATACTGGATCCAACAGCACATCAGGCAGATCATTCACCTGGACCAGGCAGGATTCATCCCTGGCATGCAGGGATGTTCAACATCTGCAAATCAATAAATGTGATACATCACATTAACAAGTTGCAAAATAAAAACCATATGATCCTCTCAATAGATACAGAGAAGGGAACATTCTACAACACAATCACAGCAATTTATGAAAAATCCAATGCCAGCATCATACTAAATGGGGAAAGTTTGGAAGCCTTCCCGCTAAAATCTGGAACTAGACAGGGATGTCTACTGTTGCCACTACTCTTCAATATAGTATTGGAAGTCCTTGCCCGAGCTATTAGGCAAGAAAATTTACATGAATCCAAGTTGGAAATCAGGAATTGAAATTATCTCTATTTGCAGATGACATGATTCTCTACATTGGAGAACCAAAAGACTCAGTGAAGAGACTTTGGAGTTCATAAGAAACTTTTGCAGAGTAGCAGGATACAAAAATAATGAGCACAAATTGATGGTACTAGTGTACACAAATAACTCCATGGCTGAGAAAGAAATTGTAAGTACAATCCCTTTTACAATAGCAGAGAGGAGTCTTAAATAACTAGGAATTAAGATAACTGAATATGTGGAAGACTTTTATGATGAAAACTACAAAACATTTTAAAAGGAAATAGAAGAAGACATTGAAAAATGAAGAAATTTATCATGTTCCTGGATTGGCAGAATCAACATAATCAAAATGACCATATTACCAAAAGCAATATACAGATTCAACACAATCCCAATCAAAATTCCAACATTCTTCTCAGAAATAGAAAAAAATGATGCAAAGGTTCATCTGGAATCACAGGAGACCTCCAACAGCCAAAGCTATTCTGAAAAATAAACACAACGCTGGAGATATCAATATTCCAGACCTCAAGATATACTACAGAGCAGTGGTCATCAAAGCAGTTTGGTACTGTCACAGAAACAGAGAAGATCAATGGAAGAGAATAGAAACCCCAGAAGTGAACCCACACATGTGTAGCCAACTAATCTTTGACAAGAAAGCTGTATTACATTCTTACTGTACCTCCCTCATTGGAAGTCACTTTCTTAGGCATCCCTTCTCTCCTCACCTTGAAGGTAGTCAATCTGCAGATGCTGTACTCATGCCTCCTGACCCCATGTGCCCTGGAGGTATTGCACCTGTACCTCCTGACCCTCTGTGTGCCCTGGAGGTGCTGCTCCTGTGCCTGTTGATCCCGAGTGCCCTGGAGGTGTTGCACCTGTACCTCCTGAACCCTGTGTGGCCTGGAGGTGTTGCACCTGTGCCTGTTGACCCCGAATGCCCTGGAGGTGTTGCACCTGTACCTCCTGACCCCGTGTGCCCTGGAGGTGTTGCACCTGTACCTCCTGACCCTCTGTGTGCCCTGGAGGTGTTGCTCCTGTACCTCCTGACCCCAAGTGCCCTGGAGGTGCTGCACCTGTGCCTGTTGAGCCCCTGTGCCCTGGAGGTATTGCACCTGTACCTCCTGACCCCATGTGCCCTAGAGGTGCTGCACCTGTGCCCTGGCCCCTGGATGTCCTGTTTTCTGCAGATGTATGGGTGACTTTAGGTCAGCTGTTTGTGACTTAGCAGCATTCTTTGTAGAAAACAAAGTGGGAAGAGGACATTGAAGGGGGCAGGTGGAAGATACTAGGAGGGTGGGTTGTCTTGTCTTAAAAAATAAAAATGTTGATGATAATTATTAGGGTAATATACAAACTTACAGCATATCCCAGAAACACAATTAACCATTTTTACACTTGTGAGAGAAGGAAAGCACAGCAGGAGTAGACATCTCACAAAAATAAAACTGTACATTTCTGTGTCTTCCCAGCTGTGTCCTGTGGCATTCCAGAATCCCCAGGGAATGGATCATTTGCAGGCAACGAGTTCACACTGGACAGCAAAGTGACCTACGGATGTAACGAGGGCTTTAAGCTGGAGTCCGGGCAGCAAGCAACAGCAGTGTGCCAGGAGGACGGACAGTGGAGCAACAGAGGGAGGCCGCCTGCCTGCAATCGTGAGTGCCCTGGGTTAGGACTGGGGGGCGCAGTGTGCACAGGGCTGGCTCAGGGAGGGAGCTGCAGGGCCAGGTGTGCACAGGGCTGCCTTGGGGTGAGGACTGCAGGGCACAGTGTGCACAGGGCTGCCCTGGGGTGAGGACTACAGGGCCATACTCGGGGTGGGGTGGCCTCTCTCATGCAGTGACACTGAGACCAGTTTAGTGTACACGGAGTTCCTCGGCCATTTAAATTGAGCCCTGTACCTTTGGAAGTCAGTCAGGTGTGTCCCGTTGGCTCCTATAGTGCCTACACCTTGTGACAGTCACCCCAGCGGGTGTGCTGCATGCACTACATTGAAACAGCACAGCACCAGATTCCATTTCAGCCCATGCCTGGTTTGTGTTTCTTTGAGATCCGACGTAGTGCCTAATTTACTTAGAACTACTTAGGAAAGCACTAATGGAATGTGTGAAGTGGGACATCTAGTCCTGAAAGCTGTTACGGAAGTCTAGTCTTAGAAAATGTTAAAGCATGTGATGCAAAGACACAAACACCCACACAGCTGAACACAAAGCCACACTATTGTGCATCCACAGAAACATTAGAAATGTGCACGATTTTCATGGAAAGTAAATTAAAATTCGTCTAAAATTGGAAAGAATGTGGCTTTCCAGCTTCCAAATTTGAAAGCAGTAGCATATAAAGGTATGTGTGTGTTTCCTGCAGGAGGACGCTTGGCACCTGTGTGTGTGTGTGTGTGTTGATACTTTTAATGAGATTAGAATAATACATCCAATGTCCTTCAGTTAACAACTGGTTTTTGTATACAAAATTTGGGTGATCTTGACCATGGTCAGTTCTGTAGAAACAAATACAGGAATGTTATGAAAGGTAGTTTACCTCTTCACCTAGAATTTGTTTTATTTACTTTTATGTTCCTCATTTTTCTTGAATTTTCTGAGAATGAGTTTAACAGTACCCCAAGCATCAATATGCCTGGTTGTTTTCTATTAGATACTGTTTTGTTGCAATTAAATAATTCAGTGGGAAACTCGGCTACTTAGATATGTATGTTTAATTTTTTGCTGTTCAATCTTAAACAAAACCATTCTCTCAAAGCAGGACCATGTCTGGCCAGGTAGCAGTGACAAGACTTTGCGCTGCCTGGCTCAGGAGTGATGGTGCAGGCTGGGTGGCTGTGCCCAGTCTGCACCAGACAGCACTGATCATGGTGCCCACCACTAGCATGTCTGTGACCCAACAGCAATCAGTATCAGTGAATTCCGCAGCCACCTGGGACTAGGGTGAGCCCACACTGGAGTTGAAAGCAGCAGGTGTGAGGAGTTGAGCTTCTCCTAAGTGCTGGGCCCTTTCCCTGGGCCCGTGGCTCTGTGCTCGCTTCCCACAGGGCAAACCCGAAAGTGTCACAGAACACTAGGAACAGCTCAGAGATCCAGCAGACTCATCTCCAAGATTAAGGTTATCTGGGTGTTCTCATCATGCTATCTACTAGGAGATTTGTATTTTGTAGAACTTACATTGAAGTCTGTGATCTGTTTTGACTTTCTGCAGGGCTTAAGGTCGGGATCTGTGTGTCTCTATTGTCTTTGCGTGGCTTTCTTTTACTTTTTTTTTTTTATCTGTGTTTTATTTGTGTCTCTGTTTATTTGGCCAAAGCAGAATGTGATAAATTTGACACTTTACTTTTCAAAATTGATTTGAGTTCAATAATTTACAAATTCCCCTAGAAATCATTTCTCAATGTGCTCCAGAGTAAGTCTTGTGGCTGGTTACAAAGCTGAGAGAATGGCAGTGCTGGACGGCAAGCAGGAGCCAGGCTCAGTTAAGTATTTGTCCCGATTTTGACAGAGCCTTCCTGGCCGTTCACCTGCTCTTTACCTGACGGTGAGGTCAGCTTCTCTCAGGATCCTGTCTGCGCTCTTAGTCATGCTGTTTTCTAGACACGGCCCAGCCGCAACTCCAGGCTGCAGCTGGCCCGAGCGTCTCAGTGAGTACCGAACAGGACACTTGTGGCTGGCATTTGGTGCGACTGGGAACAGTGAGGTCTCCCGTATCCCATTTCCGAGCGCCTTGGCTCAAGTGTCGGCTCAGTCCCCAGTCCCAGCCCTCTGCTCACATGCATCCCTGGAGACATCATCAGTGCTCCACTCTGCCACCCTAGGGGACACACGTGTTCAGGCTCAGCTGTTGATGAATTTGAGGATTGACCCAGTGGATGGGAGATCCTTGTCTCTCTGTCCTTCCAGTAAAATAATTTTTAAAAGAAAAGTGGAGGGGATAAAAGAGTACTCCTTTACTAAAATTCTTCTGAGAGTTCTTAAGGTAATGCTGATAAATTTCCAAACCATCTGTCTTGAGTTCACTGTTTAAACAACGGAGGGGGGGAAGCTGTGGGTTGTGTGGGGGTACGTCTGGAGCCTCACACAGGATGCCTGTGTCCATGCATGTATTGGGGTCCCTGTATACCGTGTTTCTATTCATAGGTTTAAAACTGATCCCAAACCCCCTCTGTCCTCCTGTTTGGTTCTAATGACTTTTTACAAATGTGCTTGTTTAATACTTGTGAGCTGTGGGAGGAGGCATGGCTTGAGTGACCTGGTGAGGGGGCAACCCTGCAGGCCTCCCCTGGTGCTGAGTGCCATGATTTATTAGTCCTCATAACTCTTGAGTCCTTTGTGTTATTATACGGCATGTACACATATAAAGGAAACACTTGACACCAGTATGTTTCTTATTCTAACAGCAAATGCCATGTTGCTGTCTTTACTTGGGATGTGAGCACAGCCCCTGGCTCCAAGGACAATATATATATTTATGTCTAGGGACCTTTTGCAATTAAAGGCAAATGGCACATTAAGAGAAGTATTTTGTACTTGCATAAAACATTGTTTTAAAGCACACAAAATGGCCTCATTTATATATACATTTGAAATTTTGATTTTAAAATGCATGTTTAGATGTGCAATTGCTTTAAATTTATAATGAATAAAATTAAATAACAAAATTACTTCCCAGTATGTTCAATTAAAAGGCTGTTAAACAGCAAAAGCCAATTTTCATTTTAGAGTCCATTTTTATATCACTATTTGTTCAGTGATACAGGAAATAAATATAGCATTCATAGCAAAAAGGAGAAACCTCGTTAGCATTTTTGTAAGAATCCTCAAACTTCCAAATGAGCACTCATTTTTCCCCAACGCTTGTTCAAGTCACTAAAGATAGATATGTGTATTCATTACATGCCTTGGTATTTCAAGGCTCAGAATTCCCGTTGACTATTATTCAGGGACTATTTTATTCACTCGATACAATTTAAAGAAATTTGGCAGAGTAAGAATAAAGCTTCCTGTTTTAGTAAAGATTTGGTCACTATGAGATTCTTCAAATACGTGTTTTCCCAAGGACACATTTCTCTGCACACTGTCAGTAGAAAACAGGTTAGATTTCTGTGACAGTTACAGCAACACGTGGATAAGGCTGAGAGTCTTGAGCTCTGCGGGTCGGGTCGGTTTGGACAGCGGCTAACAGGAGAGCATTTCCCTGGGGGTTCACCGACTAGCAGAAGTCACCGAGTCTCCATTTGCATTTCTCCTGCTCACGCATCTCTTGAGGGCTCAGTCTGGAGGCTCATTAGTCTCATTTTAATTATTTACTGGGACTGGATTTAGATCATTGGAGATGTGATGCACGCCAGCATCCAATACAGATTGGCAAGGCTGTTGGATGCATGTCTTGGGTTAAAGTTTGACAAGGTGACAGTTGGATCTGCATCATGTGCTGTGTGCAAGCAAGTAGCAAGCCTGTGCTGACTGCTTGATGGAGAACCAAGCCTGAAGGGTGGCTGCAGCGAGCTGGCATTTCACATCTGCTGTAAGCAAAAGCTCTGAGAGAGGCAACTTCATCCTTACTTGATGAAAGGGCTAAAATGGGAAAGCTGAACACATATACACATACATATCTATGTGTATGTCAAATGATATGCATGTTTTTGCACATGCTTACATATATGTTTGTGCATATATACATATATGCATTTCCCCAAGGCCAGTTTCTCTTTCCACTGTGTTGGTCGGAAACAGTTTTCAAGTTTCTTCAATTGTGTAATAGAGATGGATATATATGTACAAGAGTGATGGAGGTGTGGCTGTCTTCTTGGAACTCCATCTACAGAATACATGAAATCCGCTCTTTATATTAATACATTTTTAAAACAAATAAGCTAAGTGCCCATGCACATATGTGTATTAAAAATGTGTTGATATAACACACGGTATAGGTACAATACTCGGGAGTCCACATAGGCCCTCTTGCCCCTTTTATATTGGCTTAGGAAGTGCTTGTGTTATTTGCTTTTTCTGCAATTTCTGTTTTCAAAGCAGAGCACTTGGTAGGGTTTCGTCAGATGTCTGGATAAAGATCATCCTATCTGCAACCAAGTAGCTATACTGCAGTGTCATGAAATCAGTTGCTTTCTTCACATGCCAAGCTCAATTCCAATGTTTTGCAGACAGTAAGCCTTTGAGGCCCCAGCAGCCTGTAAAGTAACCAACTATCCCGTGGTGCCTGGTCACCAGAGACCCAAAGCCACAGGTGCCACTTTGCAATTGTCATTGCCACCGGGCTGTCCAGATGACCCCTGAAAGCTCTTTAATGCAGGCGGACAAGGGATTCCAGTTAAGGCATTTGTGAAAGTGGCTAAGATAGGTCCGTTCCCCACTTAATCTAAGTGCAGTGATCTCTAGACACATTTTTAAAATCTAAGATGCATTCTTACATCAAAGGGAAAGAAACACCTGTGTGCTTCAGAGAAGGTCCAGCTCCACTTCTGTCTTGCAAGGCTGTTTACCACCTACATTCAAGAACATACCGGAGGTCACGTCGGGCCTTGACTCACAGAGACCCTGAGACGCCCATGGACTGTCCTTCATCACTGTCCTTCCATTTACCCTGCTGGCCGGCTGTGCCCTGTGCCTGACGCAGGTCCTGGAAACAGGCTTGCCAATGGTGTCAACACACAGACACATGATGAGGAAGCCCTGGATCCTGATGTCAGAAGTGAACAAGCATGGAGTTATTGGAGGCCCTTTGCCAGCCCGTAATGACTTCCTCTGGTCACCATCAATAGTGACAAAGCCATCAGTGCCTAAACCACAAGTATACAATCTTCATTTGTGTGATTCACTTGTGAAAACTTGAGACTTAATTAAAATGTCCCTATGGAATCTGTTATTCTACATTAGATTCATCTCTTCAGAGTCAACTGTGTTCTTTTCAATATGTTTTTTTTCCATCTACTTTATGTCACTTGCAAAAATAAGTGCATCGTCTGTGGTTTCATCAGTTGGTAGCATAACCATAAAGAGCTAATGTGTGCCTGTCTCTGGTAACTGCAGCCTTGTTTCATCAGGGTCACTGCTGACCCCAGCATCCTGGTGTGCACCTGCATAACATGTCTGAAATAAGGGCCACAAAGGCGGGCAGCAATGCATTGTCCACTGCTGGATGTTTATGGACCAGTGTAGAAGGAATGAATGAACCTCCTGAGCCATGCCAGGATAATGTGAGGAATTCAGTCTGATGCCAACGATGCATTCCACGCTGTGATTAGAAGGACTCAGACACACAGGGCCTAATATTTGGGGGCGTGCTTGAGCCCCTGCACCCTTAAATGACTGGGGTCACAGCTCGGATGCCTGCTGCTCCATGCCTTTCAGAAACAACACAAACATCTCTGAAACATAGAATACTCCCAAAGAATGCATACCATGCCTGAATTCTTATGGCATTGTGGCTGTGAGGAATTCATGTATGAAATTAAATGATTTTAAATGATTTTAAAGACCTGTTTGCACAATAAGTTTTTAAAAAGATTTGTTCATTTTTATTTGAAAGAATTACAGAGAGAGAAAGAGATTTTCCACCCTCTGGTTCACCCCCCAAATGGCCACAATGGCCAGACCAGAGCCAACCCAAAGCCAGAAACCAGAGCCCCCTCCAGGTGCAGGGCTCAGGACCTGGACCAAAATCCACTGCTTTGCCAAGCCACAAGTAGCTGGATCAGAAGTGGAGCAGCCAGAACATGAACTGGCAGCCGTGTGGGATGCCTGATGTTGTACATGGAGGACTAGCCTGACATGTCATTTCCCTCACCCCATACACACAATCATTTTAAACTACCAATTATTCTGAGGAATCTTGCATTTGACATTTGACTTAATTGGTTTTATAAATATAACTACACTCTTTTTTAAAAAGATTTATTTTTTATTATTTTCTTATTGGAAAGGCGGATATGCAGAGAGGAGAGACAGAGAGGAAGATCTTCCGTCCAATGATTCACTCCCCAAGTGAACACAACGGCCGATGCTATGCCAATCCAAAGCCAGGAGCCTCTTCCGGGTCTCCCACGCGGGTGCAGGGTCCCAAAGCTTTGGGCCGTCCTCGACTGCTTTCCCGAGCCACAAGCAGGGAGCTGGAAGGGAAGCGGGGCTGCCAGGATTAGAACCGGCGCCCATATGGGATCCCGGGTGTGCAAGGCGAGGACCTTAACCACTTGCGCCACCGCGCCGGGCCCCCTAACTACACTCTTATATTTGTATTCCCTAGAGTAATGCTAAGCTTTGACAGGAAAATTGAGATACAGTTTTGTAACCGAAGAGTTCTTGGGATAAATGTCTCTACAGAAATTGTGCTTTCTTTAAAATATTACAATCACATTGTATCCAAAGGTAGTATTTTCAGATGTACATAATTCATAATGATATTTTAAAAGAAATAAATAACCCAATATTGTATTTAATAATATGCATTGAAAATGAAAATTTAAAAAAAACTAAGTAAGCCAAAAGGAAGTTTTCATGTAACCATTTTCACAGTATGTTCATGATATTGTGTAACATTCATAATATATGAGACCTTAGAAAATGTGACGCCTGTAAAATAAAGTTCACTTATTCTACATTAATATTAAATTGCTAATTAAATGAGAAAATAAGGATGCATTCTCAAGGCATTTATTTTATTATACAGGGATTTTATTTTCTACTGCTACAAGTGTGCGTGCTCAGTTGAGGACCGCCTTAGTTGTTGGCGTGATCGGATGACGACCCACCTTGTGCAGGGAATGTTAGCCATAGTGTGCAACACCCTGTGTCAGGGGCTCTTCATTTCTCTATGTGTCACTCAGTCATTTTCATATCAGTCAAAAAGTTAAAATAAAACTTACCTCTTCCTGTAGAGGTGTCAGGATTTATTCATAGATATCAATAAAGGTGCATTAAAAATGTATTGGAGAAAAGCACACAAAAATATTATGGCATTGGTACTCCTATTGAACAGTTCAACATACTCCAAGCTGCTGGAAAATGTTACAAAACATTTCTTTCATTTTTTCCCTATAGGGAATTAAATTCAAAAATGTTCTGACATTGTTATTGTCCATAAAGCAGTGAAATCTGCAATTGAATTTATATCCATTTTCATTAAAACATCTACCTGGTGTATTCATGCATTGATTGTCCCTTTGGGTCCATAATGATCAAAAACTTGCAGAGGTCATATTGTCTGAGGGTCTGAAAAATTCGTGTTTTTGATGTGTGAATTTTTCAACATTAATTTTGGAAAAGTTTTGGTGGACAGGAGAGAAGCATTCCCTAAGATTTTAACGAGCCCCACTTATTTCTGTGTTCCCCTTCCTCTCTGAGGGGGTGTCTCCTGTTAAAAGGGAAGGCAGGAGCAAGAGGACCCCAGGCCCCAGGGAGACACCAGTCTGTAGGGGTCAAGGGGCCCAGGCCCCAGGGAGACACCAGTCTGTAGGGGTAGAGGGGCCCAGGTCCTTGGGAGACATGAGTCTACGGGGGTAGAGGGGTCCAGGTCCCAGGGAGACACCAGTCTGTGGAAGTCAAGGGGCCCAGGCCCTTGGGAGAACCAGTCTGTGGAGGTTGAAAGTCGGCTGAGGTAGCTCTGCCACCTTCCCTGCATCTAGGCAGACACCTACACTTCCGTGTTGGGGACTAACCAGCACTGATTACTACTGACATTTACTATCCCCAACCTGGAGATGCTGGCCTCATTAGGTTTGTATTGTAGATGGTTATACCTATCATTTTGGATACTTGCTATTCTAGGACTCAGAGCAGGCAGCACTGACGCTGTCAATTTATTGTTATTACTTTTAATTAAGGCTTTTTTTTGAGAAGTAGGGAAATAGAGATAGAATGATAGATAGATAGATAGATAGATAGATAGATAGATAGATAGATAGATAGACAGACAGACAGAGAAAGAGAATGGCAGGAGGAAGAGAGATCTTCTGTATTGGTTTACTGGAGAACTGCGCCCCCCCCCCATCAGCAGAGTCTGGATCAGTCAGTAGCAGGTGGTCAGCACTGGGTCAGTCAGTGGCAGGTAACCAGCACTGGATCAGTCGGTACCAGATGACCAGCACTGGGTCAATCAGTACCAGGTCACCAGCACTGGGTCAGTTGATGTCAGGTGACCAGCAGTGGGTCAGTCGGTACCAGGTCACTAGCACTGGATCAGTCAGTGCTAGATGACCAGCACTAGGTCAGTCAGTAGCAGGTGGCCAGCACTGGGTCAGTTGGTGCTAGTCACCAGTCCTGGAGAAAGTCAGTGCTAGATGACCAGCACTGGATCCAGGTTGCCCTTGTGAGTGCTCAGGATGCAACTACTTGAGCCACTGTTGTTGCTGCCAGAGTATGCATTAGCAAGAACTGGGTCGGAAGTAGAAGCTGTGACAGGATCGAGTAATCTCGCTGCGGGGTGTGAGTGAGATCACACCAGACAAGTCTAGAGTATATTAAGGAGTCTCTATTAACCAAGTAGGTTGATAACAGGGCCCACTAACAATTAGCAAATGACAAGTCCATATGGCTATCCAATCCATCGAAACCCAAAGAGGAGCAAATATTCATTACCCTGAAGTCCATCCATCAAGCTGAAGACCTATTTCCCAGCTTCCCCAACAATATAAGTTATCCAACGAGACATACAGCAAACAACCTGGGCACACTTAAAAAGCTGCAAACATTCACCTTTCCCTGGCTTCTGTATCCACATTCTACCACTGCTAAGCCTTACCTCTCCTGAGACCGTTGGAAGTACACAAATTAGAAATAGCATCTTAGCATTAACATCTTCACTGTTCTGCCCAAGCAGTGATCAGAGGGTGAGGAATACAGACATACAGGGGCCATGCCCAGGGACCACCTGTTTCAGGAGTCTGTCCACAGAAAGAGAACAAGCAGGTAATGGAGAGCTCAAGAATCAGAGTGCCAGAGTGCCAGAAGTATGTGGCCAAGAGAGCGAGCCCCTCCCTAGCTCAAGCCTTCATGGGGGCTTATGGGGGAAGTGATTGCACAGCAATGGCATCCCGCCCCCTCTCAGGTTCCAGGTGATGATAGGTGAGCATCACAGGTGGGAAGGAGGGGGGAACACCTAAGTGGTGGAAGAGTGGCTTCCAAGCTTGAGTACCTGAACTAGCTGTCTATCCCACAGCATGCTGAGGATGGAATAGTCCATGGGATGCTTGAGCAGGCACAGAGTATCTTCCCTTTGATATTTTCCTTTTTTTTTCCATTCTGTTTCCTCCTCTTTGCACAGAGAATCACAGGCATCTTACCTACTTCAGAGTGGAGATTTGGCAATTGCAGGCTGGTGCACAATGCCTAAGTCTCAGGAAGGCTTTTAAGATTTTTTTTTTTCTGTCCAGGAAGACACAGGTCCATAGTTGGATTAGATCCATGAGTATGTGTCCCATCAGTGTTTCCCTTGGGAGGTCTGATCCCAACAGAAAGGCAGCTCTCTCAGAGGCAGAAGGAAGAAGAGAGTCCTCTGCTTAGGTGCATGGTCAAGGGAGAAGGGGACAGGCAGAGGGAGAGAGGGAGAGAGGGAACGAGGAGGCATGGGGCATGGGGTCGGGTCCTTCCCCAGTTTTAAGCAAACTCTTCTCCCAAGGCTAGAATGAGCTGGTGCTTGAGTTCCAGGGCCTGACTTTGCCCGAGGGACAGGGGAGCTAAGTCAGCTACAATACCCTGGGTGATGATGACAGAGCAGGGGCAGGCTGACCACAAGATGGACACATCCTGAGGCACACTCGGGCTGCAGTGGGGTTGGGGCCGTGAGCCAGGATTGGACTCGGCCCTGTTCCCGAACCCACTGTTTGTCCCCCTCTTTCCCTACCCAGTGCTGGGCGGAGGGCAGTGCATTTGTGATGCCTGGGTATTTTCCTATGTACATAAGCTTGTATTGCTGCCACTTTGTGCGTAAATATCTAGATGGTTTCTACTCACAAGTAACTGCTCTCATCATGGCTGTGCAGAGCCAGTGGCTGTCACATGAGCTGTGAGCGTGTCACAGAGCCAGTGACTGTCACATGAGCTGTGAGCATGACACAGAACCAGTGGCTATCTTGTTGCGCCTGTGAGCTATTTGCACAAGTCTACTTTAGAGCCTGTCCCCCAGTGATCGTTGTTATTTCAATGAATGTGTATCATCTTCAAGTGCTATAGCATCAGGGTTTTAACAAAGTTCACAAGCAAGTTTTGTCCTTAAAATTCCCCGAAATTCTGGACTCACTCTAGCTAAAGGGCATTCTTTGCAGGTTGCTCAAGACAGATGAGGGAAAACGCAAGTGGAGAGAGTTCCAGCATCCTGGCTTTTCCTAATCTCTGCACATCCATCTTTTCCTCCAGCCCAGCTGGCCTCCTGCTCTAGGCTGCCAGCGTGCCAGGGCAGGCGTTGCCATGTGTCCACTCAGCGACCCCTATGCACTTAGACAGTGTGAAGAAGCTGAGACCAGTTAACTCACTTTCACACTGCCAATCAACATTCTACAAATCTAATTGCATATGCTTGAACTTAATTTGGTGGTTAAAAAATGCTTACCCACAATGCTATGGCATGGCAAAATTTAATGTTTACACAAAAACACAATTGCACCCCACACCTGGGGGCTGAAGAACATTTCACAGATGATTTATGAGAAGTGTCTGTGATTTAAGGGAGAGGATGCCAAAGAGCTTCTCTGGATGGGGCAGCATTTCCATTGCCTGAACATTTTCAACAAAGCAGCAGCGAGCCTTCCTGTGTTGCCACCAGCTGACTTACTCTATAGTAATTCAGAATCACTTATGGCAAAATTGAAAGTCATCACTTTTTTCAGTAATATGCAAGGTATTTTCTGTTGTCATGGAAACATGCAAAAGTCAAAGAATGGTCATTTGTGCAAACAAACTGTGTGTTGCACTTGCTCTCATCTGATCTGATTTTAAAAAAAAAAGATGGAATTCAGACATTCTCAGAACAAAATGTGTCACCATTTTGTGATCCTAGGACTCTTCAGAAGCTCATGAAAGATGGAACTAAAAGATAAATTAATTTTGGTGCAAAAAGACCTCCCAAAAGACCTTCTGATGACCTTGATAGGTCTTCAAAAAGTACATGGAAGACACATTTATTAAAAAGGAAACCACACATGTGTTCAGAATGTTTTGCACTAAAATAAGCTTCCCTTTTAGTCCTGTTCTTTGAGGTAGCCCCGTGTTTATCATGTCAAATGTTTTGGCATGGGCTGCAAGGAGTGTGCTGAGTGCCAAGGGAAAGTGCTTCCAGGTTAGTCATTGTCCTTACAGTTATGGAAAGAAACTGCATTTTCTCAAAACTAAATAAGAGAAATATCAGATAAACTGGCAAGTGGAATAACAAACTAGGGACACATGAGTTTTTTAAAACAAATTGAATTTTGCTGAACTTGACCTAGAAATTTATTCACATAGAATTTTTTTAAGGCCCAGCACGATGGTTTAAGGGCTAAATCCTCATCTTGCAGTTGCTGGGATCCTATGTGGGCACTGGTTCATGTCTTGGCTGCTTCACTTCCCTTCCAGCTCCCTGCTTGTAGCCTGGGAGAGCAGTAGAAAATGTCCTAAAACTTGGGAGACACTGAAGAGGCTCCTGGCTCTAGACTTCAGATCAGCTCAGCCCAGCCATTGCAGCCATCTGGGGAGTGAACCAGCAAATGCAAGATCTTTCTCTGTGTCTCTTTCTCTCTGTAACTCTGATCTGCTGTCCAAATAAAGAACAAATAAATATTCTCAAATTATTTTTAAATACATGATTTTAGCAAATATCTTTTTCACCACATTTCTGCATTTCCCAAACTTGTAGGCATTTTTATCAAAAAGTGTTTTTTGTCTGTTGGGCATTTTTGTGCTTTTGTGTTTGGAATCCTCAATAATTTAGTTCAAATGTACCCACGCTGTCCCTCGTTGGAGTCATGCAAGAATCAGTCTGATTTTTTGTGTTGCTTCCATTGGTCAAGGAGCGTGATCCACACCAAATGCTGGCCTGGGTTGCACCATAGGGAATTCTTACCTCGCTTGGGCAAGTGTGAGCCTGTTTGTTGGTTTGTGAAAGACAAATCATGGAAATAATGGAGCCACCACCGAGGCTTTTCAGGCTAACCCTCCACCTGTGTTGTGCACCTCTAATATGAGCATAGCTTCATGTCCCAACTGCTCTGCTTCTGATCCAACTCCCTGCTAAAGGCTTGTGAAGCAGCAGAGGATGGACTAAGCCCTAAGCAGGAGACTCAGAAGAAGCTCCTGGTGCATGGCTTTGGACCACTCAGTCCCAGATGGAGTGGATGCTTGGGGATTGAACCAGTGGATAGAAGATCTCTCTGTGTGTCTCCTTCCCTCTCTCAATAATTTTGGCTTTTAAGTAAAATAAATAAATACTCTTAAAATAGCAATCATTCTTATATTTCCTACCTCGGTGTGGCTGTGAGAACCAATGGAGTGAAATTAAATGCAGTCACACACACAGAGGAATGGCTGTCTAGAGCAGGATTCGCACCCACCTGAGGCTGTGCAGAGCTGTGAGCAACAGCAGGTGCAAGAATCGGCCAGTGACTCCACAGGTGTGATGACCTGGGGCCAGGAAACAGAAGCCTCCACGTGCCAGTCACATGTATCATGTTGTGGGTGATGAATACCAGTCTCCAGATCAGAGTAGCTCTAAATTATTTTTGCTGTATGCACTAAAGATATACAACGTGAAATAACAGGGTGTGGTAGACAGAAAAAAGGTGACATTCCATCACCTCACACGCTTACTCTTTCACTTTGTAGGAAGAATAGCTACGGTCGACTTCCTCAGCATAAACCCCTTGCAGAGTGTAGTACTATTCCACCACACTCTGTTCTGTGTGTAAGACCTCTAGGTGTGCTCATCCTTCAAATCTTTGAATCCTGTAACCCCTCTTCTGTGTCCTCCCCCGAGCCTTGCCCTGAGGGTTGCTCTTATTCTCTATATCTGTTTATTCTCTTTCTTTTTTCTTTGTGAAAGATTTGGCATGTAAGTTCCATTATAAAATGCTTTTCCTTTTTTTGGGCGGGGGGAGGGTTCAGCTTTTCCTTCCATGCTAGGCTAATGTCACTCACCGATGTCTTCATTGTTCATCCACAGGATTTCTAGGTAGAGTTCATAGTACATTGGTATGTAAGCACGTTGATTCCATGTCTGAGGTTTTGCAGATAGTGCTGCAGCAAGCACAGAAGTGCGAGTATCTTTGTGAAGTGAGGATTTCTTGGAGGTTTCTAGAGAAATGAAAAAGCAGAACTGCCTCATGATCCAGCAATCCTGCCTCCAGGCACCTGCCCCCCAAATGCAGTCACCCCCAGCTCTTAATGATAATCGAGCTGTGTTTCACCCAAGATCAAGGGCTCAGCACTCCCCATCTCCCAGACACCCTCAATCTGCTCTGCACAGAGGGCCTGTGTGTTTCTCTGCAGGATTTGATGTCTAAGTCACCATTAAAGCATTAGAACTGAAAGTCTGTGGCACTTGTACAAGGAAGGGCAGCGAGATCAGTGGTAGAAAATACAGAACCAGGAAAACGTCCAGGGGATATTTTGAGCAAGATGACAGGAAAGCACAGTGAGGAAGCGGATTTCTTTACATAGTTAGTTCAACGTTATATCACATGGGAAATGGGTTATTCCAATAAATACAGTTTTTGTGCTCTGGAATCACCTATACCAGCTTCCGTTAGGCAAAGGCCCCAGAAAGAAAAGAAGATGCCTGGTGTTGACCAAAATCGGTCAGCAATTTGATCTTTACTCCATTGTTGGTAAGAGTGTAGTCTAGAAAAAACCACTGAAAGTGATAAGAGCTTACAAGCCAACATTCCTGTCCTTAGAACAGACGTACAGACCTGTGTAAATGACACTCCCAGGGGTCCACTGCCAAAGCAAGCAGTGGGGGACAGCCACAATGCTCGCCATCAGGAACGATACGATAGTCTACGGGTACCATGAAAAATACATCAAACCAAATGCTTACCATCGTCACATGCCTACACATTGACTGGTTTCACAGGACAATGTTGAAACCAGGATTACAATGTTGGCTATTATGCAGTTCTACTTAATAAATGCAAGATATGCACAGTGGTCCACAGTGCTCCAAGTTTGACTTAAGTCATAAATGTAATGGCATTCTTTCTTCCTGGGCAGAAATATGCATCTGGGGAGAGAGTGGATGACTTACTGGTTGAAACAGCATGCCTTGTCTTTAAAGTGCTGGTCGTTTTCTGGATGTTGGTGTGGTTGTTTGTCACACACTGTGTTCACACCTTGAAAGCCAATTCAGTGCAGAAAGTAAGGGGTTCACAAACCGAAAATCCATCAGTGTGATGTCAGCTTGTGCATTTTCTGTGTGTTTGCATAAATTATTAACATAAATGATCTTTAAAAATCCACAAAAGAAACTGCCATCAAATGAGAAAACAAAATGAAAATATGTCCAGGACACAAAACAGGAAAAGACTGACAGCAGTAACGCAGACATGGAGAAAGCCAGTGGGTTTCCTTTTGACATCTATTGGGGCAACAATTGTGTCCTCAACAGAACTTAAGCAGACAAACTAAAATAATTTTTGCCAATATACTTGTTTGATATATAGACAATTATTTATTCAAACCATTGAGATCTATTGCTGTGATGAAATTATTTTCTCTGCTCTAAACCCATTTAGATAAATTTTCCAAGACCTTGCATTTACAAATTGTAAAGTAGCAATAACATTGATGCCAGCATTCATCTCTTTTGAATAATAGAGTTTTACATGAAGCATGCGAGTGTCTCTTCTGTGCTAGGGATAGTCACAGATTCCACTGGAAATGTGCAAAATGACAAAACTTTGTCTGGATATCTGGATATTTGAAACAATTGGATCTTCCTCCAATGGTTGGCTCAGCAGGTGACATATGGCTTTACAAGTGCAGTCCTAAAGATGAGATAGCATTAAAGTCATGGCTGCCTGAGAGGACAGAGACTCAGTCAAGCACAAAGACCAGGACAAGTGTGGGGGGACTCTCAGAGCACTGTAGACCTTCTGGCTCTTCAGAGAAGTGCCTGGAAACCCTCCTCCTCCGCAGAGGGCTGCCGCTCATTTCCCATATCCAACAGTAGTAATTTTGCAAGTATTTTGAAAGGAAATCTTTAGGCATATATCTTTCAGTCCTGTAACACAGAGCCTGAAATGACCCTTGACCTTAGTGAAGAGGTCACCATGGACAACGTGGAAGTTTCTGCTGACCCAGGGATTCATTCGAAGAAAAGATCCAGTTCTGCTTGGAAACTGAAGTGAAATCCTTGACAAAAATATAAATTGGAAAAGATGCTACAAATGATTAAAAACAATCAAGTTCGTTCTGCCTGCTCTTAGATTGGTGACATGAAATGCATTTTATTTAAAATATGGGATTTAAAGACTCATAAGAAGTGGTGCCCATGCCTACAATTCTCAGGTGTCCTGGCTAGGAAAAAAAACTATATCATTAGGTAAAACATTGGAATATCTATATAAATTTAGAATACTTGCTATACCAAAAATTTCTGAAAAGGAGCAAAATGAGCACTTTTCCCATTTTAGCCTCATGGATTTTATTGTTGTCATCATATCCTACAAGGCCTCTTTGTTTGTGCGTTTGCATGTGGTAGTACTGAGTTGCTGCAAGAAAAATAATTGAGACCTTTGAGATGCCCTGATGTGTCGATTCAATCGTAACAAGCCTGTGAAGAATCTAAGGAGCTGCATTGTTAGTGTAAAAACCGTTCTCTCTGATTCTTCCAGGTCCAGTAAATACATACATCAATGTATTCACTGCTGTGGTTAACCCACTGTGATGCGTGTCAGCTAAGGAAGTTTCACATTTAATATAGTGGTGAGGCTTCCTGCATTTGCAAATTTAAATTTAACAAAATTTTGAAGTATAAATTTATATGTACACCAAATTTTGCAAATGTTTGCAGCATATGCCTAAATCTCTTGCATCCCACCTGCTAATATTGTAACATTGCTGCAATTAGCAGTACCACAACTACTAACTTCTACTACAAAGGTTACCACTTAGGTTTACTAAACAGCTGCCACAATCCAGAAGTCTCCTGCAAACAGGGATAGATTATGATTATTTTCCTTAGGAGTATTAATATGATGTGCCTAGATACATCTGTATTCTTATAAACTAAGCAATGTGCAGAGATATTATGGTGAGTGTGTGTGTGTGTGTGTGTGTGTGTGTGTGTGTGTGCACGCGCGCATGCTACAGAGGGAGGGAACAATGAGAACACCGTAGTTCCTGAAAACTGGAAGCCACGCTGGTTTTCAATTACATGGTTAACTTTCACACCGAGAGGGGAGAGAAAAGAATTTACAGGCATGTTTGCATTTCGCATGTGCTTGTTACCATGACGACATTTTAAGTTAGTGGCAGGTGAGTTGCCCTTGTTTGCCATGGCACAACTAAATTACCCCCTTAGCTCTCTGACCCGGGGCATGAATGGCAATGCCCTGGCAACCATGTAATTGAATGCATCTTACAGTTGGGATTTGTCATAGGGCCATGCATGCAATAGCGATGCCCCAAGGGAATGGGTGACAACCTCTGCTCTCATCATGGCCAGTTCTGTACAGCTTCCCCTGGACATTGCAAGCACTCCTGGCCTGGGTCTGGAGACAAGATGCTGATGTAGAGTGTGTCTCTCTTCCAGCGGTACCTTGCCCTGCCATTGAAACTCAGCTCTCGGAGCACGTCATCTGGAGGCTGGTCGCAGGCTCACTGAATGAGTATGGGGCGCAGGTGCTCCTGAGCTGCAATCCCGGCTACTACTTGGAGGGCCCAAGGCTCCTCCAGTGCCAAACCAATGGGACATGGAGCACAGGGGAAGAGAGACCGAGCTGTAAAGGTGAGTGAACTGGGAGCCGCCTCCAGGGTACCCAGAACTTCTTGTCCCACTTCCTGTTGATGCTCCTTCTTTGTCCTCCTCCACATCCTCTTCCTCCTCTTCCCTCTCATCCAATTCCTGCTCTTCATCCTTCCCCTCCCCTTCCTCCTCCTCCTTTCCCTCCATCTTTTTCTCCTCCTTCATCTCCTCAACCACTTCCTCCTCCTCTTCCTCCTCCTTCCCTTTCTTCTCCCCCTCTTCCTCTTCCTCCTGTGTCTTGATGTGGGACAGTTGGATTGTGACAGATGGATGGTGTGTTGGTGCCTTTCCCTGTTAATGATCAGATTTTGTAAACTTTGAAATATTAGAATACTCACATACCCCCAAGTCACTTCAAAGAGAACCATAGGCCTGTGTGTGAAAAGCTAACTGTCATTACGCATGCTGGCTATTCAGAAGTTCTAATTAGGATTGTGGGGAGCAGCGTTTGTGCTGACAATATTGTATTCTGAAATAATGACTGTCTTGAAAAAAAGGAGATTGTTATTCTCTTAGGTACAAGATGAGCAACGAAGACTTTGGATTTCATAATAAATATGAATAAACAGAATAATAAAGCAACACCAGCATTGTTCAAAGCTCTATCTGATCCAGACATGTTTAATATACAATCTTGATTGTTCATTGGGAATTACCATGCATGAGAACAAGTCACCAGACAATGTAACACTGATAGAACACACAGCTTAAAAGAATAAACCAGAGTAAAAAGGAGACAGACAAAAGGACTGTGTAGCTATCTTTGATCACAACTTTAATTTCATTTTTAATGAAACAGCTGCTAACTACAAGCTCTTCCCAGAACACAAATGCAAATGTAGCAAGAGTCACTGGCTTCCTGGTGCCCTTGATCTTCATGGTCAAGGTCAACAGTGGCCCTGTTTGGAGGCTGCTTTGCAGGTTGATCATTAAGGACTCTGTCATGCTGTGTCCTGGTGTGGCTGATGGATGAGCTGGCTTGGAATAAAGTGAGTCTCTGTCACCTGGTGAAAGACCACCTTTCCCAGGCTCATGCCAGTCCTGAACACACCAATCTACCCTTCAAGTTACCACGGGATCCCTTTGGCCTATTTCACACACTCCCAGCCAGCATTCTGTTGGTCAGGTTCAAAGTGAGTGCAGAACCTGTAAGGCACACGTTAGAGTTCCTGCAGATACACAGGTGCCGTGTGGCTCTCTCAGATCGTCCTCATATCTCTGGACACTTGCTTCCATTGCCCTGTGTGTCAAGGCAGAGCCATGCCAGGTGGGCATTTGCTGGGCCACAACCTTGGACTCTAAAGCTTTCCATTCTATAAGCATTTGTAATCACCGCCGAGAAATTCTGTTTCAGAGATCTGTGTTGTCACAGAATGGACAAGACCATCCTCTCTGCATGGCTGAACAAACTCTAAATAGTCCTTTAGTATTCTCACCCCCTTGAGCTCTCCCCAAGCCAGGAGCTGTGGTCCTCCTAGTAAAGAGGTGCAGCCTGCGCAGGCAGGAACACCACACTGTGTGGCCCAGGAAGCTTGCTCAGAGCTCAGGGACTCCTAGGAACTTCTAACGGGGATATAAAGGCATCTCTACTCATTTCTGCTGAACACTGACACTTCCATACATGATCAATCTTGGTGTCACAAATGGCTACAAACGAATCTTTAAATACCCTGGGTCAAAGTGAAGTTTACACTGTGTATGGGAAAAGGCTTAACAAAAGTCCCCTAACAGATTGTAAAGATCTACTCAAATTCATTAACATTTGGCACAGCAAATAAGCTAGTAATGGTTCCTGAAGGCACAAAATGTGACACTGCACTGGTTCAGCAGCTCCAGAAACTGAAAGGCCTGGGAGCAGTTGACAGGCATCCATGACATGTTGAAAGTGAGGACCCTGGAGAATGCTCCCAACAGCTGGGTCTGTCTGTGTCCTGGAAATTCAGCCTGCTGTCTCTAATTGTGACAAAACCTGCTGAAGTGCACGGACTCACCTCCAAGCTACGCGCAGTAGGTTTTCTGTTCACTGGTACAGTGCATACGATTTTCACACACACACTCAGTAGGTCCTTTCTCATTCTGGCACTGCCAGGTGACACCGGCTGAGCCCGGCTCTGCACAAGTTGTGGCTTCCTGTGCTTGTTCTGTGTTGGCTTTGGATGCAGGGCACCCCGGGAACACTCAGCACCACTGTGCGAAGTGGCATGTCCTAGATTTTTCTACACCTCTTTGTCCTCACAGGTTGACTATAATAAAGAGAGCTCACAATCCTTAACTCCTGATGGCTTGTCCTGGATGTCCACGAGCAAACCACTTGTGGTTTTTATGTAGACAGAAAAGTGGACAGGTAGCCAACACCTGTGAGTCAACACATTTGGATGCTGTATCCTTTTTCGAGAACATATTAGCTTGCTTGTGAGGGCAAAGGATAAAAAATAACAGCAATATTAGGGAGGAAGCTCCTGGGGGGTTGGGGAGTCACCCACTAAGTAGATGTGTCTGCTGTTTGTCTTTAAAAAGACCTGGCACTGCTGATCAGCCTCGGAGGTGAAGCTGAAATAATGCTCACTGCCCCTTCTCCTTCTAGTGATCTCGTGCGGAAGCCTGTCCTTTCCCCCCAATGGGAACAAGATTGGGACACTGACAGTGTTCGGAGCCACAGCTATATTCACCTGTAACACCGGCTACACCCTCGTGGGCTCTCACGTCCGAGAGTGTTTGGCAAATGGACTCTGGAGCGGAACTGAAACTCGATGTCTGGGTAACTTCTTTAACTCAAATCAACCTTCAAATTATGATGAGGGTGAATGCGACGTCTTGCCGAAAGCGCTTCAGTCGAGCGTTTCTAAGCCGTACCCAGGTTTTCAATGCTGTATTCACAGTAGGACTTCTTTGCAATCAATGAAATTCATTACTGCTTTCCATGACATAAAAACCATTTCAAAGAGTACCAAGAATATAATCACACTCAAATGCCATCAGAAGTTAAAATGCACAAAAAAATAACTTTGATAACATTATACATTTTATTTTTCTACCAATTTAAAAATTGGGTGATCAAATACAAGTGATATTAATCTAAATCAATGTAAACACAATATTTTTAAAAGTAATCTGCACTAGTTTAAACCAAGGCAGCTTGGCTGTGAAAACACAGGCTTTTTAATGCTGGGGTCATTAGCTAGTTTGCTTTTTTCCCAACGATCTAATCTCTTGGGGGAAGGCACTGTGTATGTCAGCTATGCCATCATGACAGTTTGGGTGACTAAAGCAAAGCTGGAGCTGTACTGTCTGCATTTCTCCCCACCCAGGACCGTGCCCTGCTTGTGGAGGTTCAGGTTCTCTTGATTATCTGCCTTGTGATTACTTTGCTTCTGCCCCTCACCTCCCCCTTTGCCAGTGCTGTGTCCAGCACTGTGACCGGTGCTGAAGATCATGCTGGGTTTTCGCCAAACTGAACAACCCTCGGTGACCTGCAGGTGTACCTGTACCCTGTGGGAATGAATAGTCACAGGGGGAAATGACTTGTATTAATGACACATGCAGTAGATAAGGATTTTTTTTTTTAATTCAGAGGAAATCTATATCATACCAGGGCTTCAGCTCTGAAAGAGGTAGCCTACAACAAAACAAAACATCAGTGGAAATGAACTAGGAAATGACCCAGGGGCAGTGACACTAGATGTTCTTGAAGACATTCAGTCTGCAAGCAAAGACAGTGAAATATGGTTCTAAGGTTAGAGTCCTGAAGGATAAATCCACCGGGCTGAGAACAAGCAAGAGTGTCAGAGACCATAAAAATACTAATCATTTTTGTCTGAAATCAGAACCTGATTCACTCAGTGAGGTTGGCATTAAAGCAGTGGGGGAAAAGCAGAGCAGAGGGCCTCAGCCGCCTCCTTAGTTCTGTCTTTGCTATTCAGAAGTATTAAGGCAGCACAAAGCTAGGAACGTGCTTTTAGTCAGAAACTGGTAGGCAGGAGCAAGGAACTCCGCCTGGGTCTCTTCCACGAGTGCAGAGACCCAAGTTCTCGGACAGCCATCTGCTGCTTGCAGCCCACTTACCCCAACGACAAATGTGGGAAGCTGTGGAAGTAGCAGCAGGGCCTCGAACCAACACTCTGGGGCAGGGACACACACCTGCCCAAAGCACACCTTTGAGGTGACTGGACATGTGTCATCATGAAGAGCTCACATATTACAGTTTCACAAGACTGAATCTGAGTCTGTATACTTCACATTTTTTGCTTGATATTGCTGAGATATTAGAAGTAGTGTATCTAAATTCAAGGTTTACTCAGATTTTTGGGAGGCACCTGGTAATGATTATTGTTGAACAAGTGAAAATGACACTGGCAGATGGATTTAAAATCTCATTAATAAAATAATAAATGCATCAGAAAGTGTTACAAAGTATGTAAAATTCCCATCCACTTACCAAATGAAGTAACTTCAAATGTGCATGTGAGGAGAATTTATGCCATCAAAACATCCGAGCAAGGAACTTTGGCACCATGGAGGAGTCAGGCTGTGAGTTGTCCTGATTGCTGCTCCATGTGCAAATTTTCTTTCATTTCAGTTGTGTGAAATCATTTACATGGGCTGTCCCGGAACCCATGTGCATCTACTGCGACAGGCATGGTGACACGGACTGTGAGATGTTTTTAGCAAACTTGAGTGTGCTTTGGGCCTGCAGAAAAGTTGCAGAGCAGTCCACAGCTATTTTTTTTCATGTGCAATTCCATGGGGTGTCAGATGAACAGTAGACCAGGTGTGGGCATTGTACTTCATCCAGCACCAGCACTGACGTACCGGTCAAGTCCCCATGGGATCAATGCTGGTATCTAGAGGGAAGGAAAGAAATGGCAGCAAAGTTGATACAATGCATGTGCCCAGGCCGGATCTGCGTTTGGTGCTGATGTCAGTGGTGCAGGTTCCCAAACCTTGGTTTTTGAAAAGTGCACACAGTATACTGAAACAGCCCAGTTAGACCCCACATAAGGGGCCTTGTGTGTGTGTGTGTGTGTGTGTGTGTGTGTAACAGGTGTTTCTGCCCAGTTAGACCCCACATAAGGGGCCTTGTGTGTGTGTGTGTGTGTGTGTGTGTGTGTAACAGGTGTTTCTGCCCAGTTAGACCCCACATAAGGGGCCTTGTGTGTGTGTAACAGGTATTTCTGCCCAGCGCTGCGAGAGGCAGGAGGCCCCTTCCTGGGAATGGACCTTATTGAGTTCAAGTCCACAACACTGCCTGTACTCATGATGCAGGAGTATTTGGCCAATATTTTTCCAAGTTGAGGGTGAGGTGTCATCTGTTTTGAGGGCTACCAGGTTAATTTTTTCCTTCACTTCTGTGGGAAGTGGATCATTTTCCCAGTGTTTCCAGTGATTGCCAGCAGGGGTTTGATTCCAGCCATGGAGAAAGAAGAGCCTGGAAGTGACAGTGTGTCACAGCTGAACCTTGTAAACTAATGTGCAGAATGCTGCGCTTCGGGACTGGAGGAAGTTTCCTGCCTGGGGCTCAGTAGACTCCAGGCTGTGTCAAGGAGAGTCCGGAACCTGTGTATGAAGCCCATAGCTTGTCCGAGGCCCAGGTCCGGGTTGGGAGAGTCAGAGTGTATTCTCACAGAAGTGCCACACATGCTTAATCCATGCTGTCACTGTGATGTCTTGATGGGGTCTCCTAGGGTCTGCAAATTACCCAGGAAGTGTTCTAATTTACCAATCATCACAGGATGCTGTAGCTCTCACTAGGCTGCAGAATTAAGCGCTGGGAATGCTGACCCCATAGCTAGGCTATCAGGAGCTACTGATGTGTCAGGGGAGCTATATGTTCCTACGCTCCCTTAATTATTTTCTTCCGCTCATCTTCCCAGTGGTAATTTGCCATGAACCCTACAGAGAGCACACATACTTGAAAGAGGTTGTATATCTATAAGCTAGGTCCCCTGTGGTCGAAGCCTGCATTAATCTTTTGATAACATTTATATCATTTAGACATTTCAACACATTACAACCTATCATCTCTCCCGTTTCGTTACCTCTTTAATCTGTAGCACTCAAGATGTCACTGATAGAGACATTTCCCACAGAGGGAACACTTTCTATTTTTATTAGATTGTGTTATTATTTGAAAGAAGTTTGCATTTGCTACACTATAATGACTTCTGCGGAGATGAATTCTCTCATAAACAGACTATCAGAGTGACATTCATATGGCTAAAAGAGCTAGATGATATGACACAAAACAAGATTTTAAGCTGTATCTTTCCATAGTTCTTGGAGAATAAAACTGGAATATTATTTGCAAGGTTCACATGATAATATAGCAAAAAAATATGACATTAGAACAGAAATTTTAATCCCCCAGGGCTCTTCCCTCTTTGCTGTGTGAATACCAAGAAGATATAGCACTTCCTTTTATGGAATTTATCATCGAAGAAATAAGTTAAATACAAAGTACCTTTTTCCAAAAAAAGATCTATTTTATTGTTATTTGAAAGGTAGAGTTTTGGAGAAGGAAATTCAGAGGGATCTCCCATCTGCTGGTTCACTCCCCAAAGTCCGTCATTGTCAGAGCTGGGCTAGTCTGGGCCAACCTGAAGCCAGGAGTCAGGAGCTTCATCTGAGTCTTTCCACATGGGAGAAGGGCCCAAGTAGCTAAGCCATACTCCACTACCTTCTCAAGGCATTAACAGGGAGTTTAATTGGAAACGAAGCAGCCATAACATGAGTCGGTGCCTTTGTGAGATTCTGGCTCTGTAGGCAAAGAGCCTGCTGCCCCAGGGCACTAGCCACCCAAGTATCCTTAATGAAACATCAAGAATGACAAATGGCAAAATGGAGATAGAAGCAAACAACCTGAAATATGCAGGTAGCCATAGGAGAGTCCAAGACTCAGAGAAGAGAGAACGTAGGAGGTCACTCCTGGTGGCTGGAAATTCAGTCTGAGGAAATGGGACAAAATGATTGTAGAAGCTAAGACCCCAGACACAGTGGGCACTGCCAGGATGTCTCCTACAGGCTCAGGACCAGGACAGCCTGGTGAACATGACACCAGGATCGCGGAAAGCCATCCATGTGCCAGGGAATTCCTGAGTCCTACTGCTGGAGCATTGCACTGTTTATGCTGTCACAACCTGACAGTGGGGATACAGAGCAAGGCGAAGTAGAATGCCACCTGCTGAAGTCAAAACGTAGTGAAACAACAAAATTCCTAGGAGTCTGGGTTTTTTAAACAGATAGTACAAAGAGTAGGTTCCCTGGACGTCAGGGAAACAGTTGTATCTCATGAAATAGCTAGTGATCACTTTAGGATATGTCAAAGGTTGCGTGCAAAGAGTAGGTCTGGCCCAAGCTTTGAGTGTTATATAGGCATTCACAGGAAGATGCAATTCAGATACAAATTTTTGGTCAGTGTATGCAAAAGATCAGACTTCAAATCAGGACACAGTTTGGAGGTATGTAAAGAGGCAGAAAACAGACTTGATTCATCTCCAAATCGTGATATTGTCCAGAAGTTCACTATGTATCGTGTAGGAAGGGCACGATGCAGTCAAGGACTCTCTTATCCCAGAAGGATTTCATACACTTTGGCAATACTACATTTTTCTGTGATGCAGGCAAAGTTGTTTAGGGCTGCTGCAAGCAATTTCAGTCAGACAAGAACGTAAGTCTCATTGCTGGTCAGTATTCAAATATGTCCTTTAATGTGCACAGATGTGGAGATTTGCACACATCCGCTGCTGTTGACTGTTCGGCGTGGTCTTCCCTGCACGGGAGGGCACCTGATCCAACTGACCTTTCACTACTGTTTGTTAAAGATCAAGAAGAGTTTAAGAATTGGCTTTGGAATCTGCTGCCCAAATCACACCACGTTTGTCCGGGGAGAGAAGCGTGATAAGACACAGCCAGTCTCCTACATTCAGCACATGTGAGTGCTTAGTGCTTCGCAGTCAGCAAAAAGCAGCATTAATCACAGAACAAATGCCAGGGTCCATGCTTGGTCCATAGACTTGCTGTAGAGAGGTTCACAGAACAAATGCCAGGGTCCATGGCTTGGTCCATAGGCTTGCTGTAGAGAGGTTCAGTTCTAATCCAGACTGGGACATATTGCTGGTGCTGATAGAACAGGTGCCGGGCAAGGCGGCATGCTGGTAAGCAACATCAGGTGAGAATGGGCAGGCATGTGTCCATTTGTGTGCCTGTTTGTTCATGACACCTGGTGAGGGAGAGTCGGGTGACATGGTTCCCCTTAGAGCTCTGATTCCACATAAAGGGAGGCCGTCAGGCCTAGGATAGGAAGACCAGACATTCCCATTGCTGTAGAAATTTTCTCTGGGATAAGAGGAAAAGTGGAACTTGATCCTGTTAGCAGTATTAAAACTCCACAGGTCTATCTACATGTGGAAGCACTCAGGCATCCTATCCTTGCATATACTATGAGGTTGAGGCAAATTCTGGAACAAACTAACCAAGACTGACACTAGGACACTGCAGGAACCATACATGGTCAAGGACCTGTTTTCAAAGTTCTGCACTAGGAGCAAAGAGATGATGTTTTGTTCTCTAGGAAAAACTTAGAATTTTTCTAAAACACTTGTGCAGCAGAACGTACAAATTTTCCTTCTAGAAAGCTTGGCTTCCTTGTTGACATGCTTTAGAATCTGTGAACTACAGGAAGTGCTGCCTCCACTGGCCTGGGTGTTGACCTGCAGAGCAGGTGCTAATGGAACAGTGGCATACTGTATCCACTCTAAACTGAACACCCTGGCTTTGAGCACAGCTTCTGCCTCTCATTCTCTCAGTAGCAATCTCAAGCATTTGACAAATTGTTCTCTGTACAGCATAAGAATTGCAGAAAAAGCGGAGAACTAAAAAAGTTAAGTTCTAAAGTTGTGGTAGTAATCAGATTAACTTGCATGTGAATTAAAACTTCAGCAATTCCTTCGGCTATATCTGTTTACATATATTGAATTGGGAAAAATGTTAAGTATGCAGCTACAATTTTATAGCATCTCCTAATTCTTTAATCACTTGCCTGCCAATGCTGTCAGATTATATTAGTAGCATACTAATAAATTCATGAGCGAAACTTATACAAGAGTAAAAGGAGTGACCTTGACACGTTAGTACCCAAGATGTTCTTTGCACACTTTAATAGGTCGATTTCTGAACTGACACTTCTCAAGAAATCCAGGATTTCTGATTTCCTTAGTGTGATTGTTTTTGCTACAGAATTGCCTGAGGAAAACATTAGGTGACCTCTATTTAAATTGAAGCCAACTGTCCTGGGGAAAAAAAATAAACTAGGAAACACAAATTAAATCAAAACACCCTGAAGACAGGGATCAGGGTGCGCCACATCCACCACACAGTCGCATGGCTTCATTTAAGTGACTAGTTAGCTTGTTTTGAAGTGGCCAGCACTGATCTCAAATGATCTTGTCTTTCCTTTATCTTCAAGGTTCCAGTAAGTAGTGCCGCTTACCCTGTCTTCTATTGTTCAGGCACAGAAGAATTTTAACAACTG
The DNA here is from genome assembly GCF_017591425.1 of Ochotona curzoniae. Lineage (NCBI taxonomy): Eukaryota > Metazoa > Chordata > Mammalia > Lagomorpha > Ochotonidae > Ochotona > Ochotona curzoniae. The sequence goes on along the minus strand of NW_024467119.1, from coordinate 960,154 downwards.
AATTGTTCTAGATAGACAAACTAACAGGAAGTGGAGTGTGACACATACAGTGTCTTAAACAGAACAGATACAGATTCAAGAGCCTGCCCTCTTCGTAAATGCGTAATTGTTCACATAACTTTACGGTGCCCACACATTTATAGAAAATAAATACTGCCAAGAAGGAAATAGCTTCTAATTTCTGCATCTTTTTGCCACCCTTTGGGTCATGGAAATTACCCCTCTAAGAGAGAGTTTTGTGCTTTGTCTCTGTATTTGCATTCAAGTCTTAATCACCAGCCCAGGAGCATTGCTGAGCCATGCCAAATGGCGTTCTATTCCTGTCCAGTAAAGGAAAGTGCAAAGTAGATAATGTATTTGGAGTTATGTAGAGGACAACGTGTCAAGAATCAAAGTTGCTTTCTTTCTACTCATATCAGCAAATATTTAGCAATGGTTGACATGTTCTAGGCCCTGCAGAAAGACAGAAGTGCTTAACACCAACCTGATATTGGAATCAGAAAAATGCTTTCCATTCATTGTCTTTGTGACTCAAAACCAGGACTCCAATACGGATTTTAAAACTTATGGAAAAAGGCTATACCAGAGCATTATAGAACAATAGAAGCTTAATTACACACCATTCAGTTTTTCCTTCCATAACACCTTGGCATGTTATTTTTCAGATCTAGGAAAAGTAAGCAAAACTCCATGTTTAAGGACAGCATATTACCGGTTTGAGATTTTGAATGTCATAAAAGAAACTCACTGAGGCCTTGAAAGTGAAAGTTGTCTATTGACTTCAGATTGGGAATCCACAAGTCCACATTGAATCATGTAGGGGGCCACATGTCCACAATGAGACGTGGGGAGTCACATGTCCACTCTGAGCCATATGGGGAGCCACTTGTCCACACGGAGCCATGTGGGCAGTCACATGTCCACACTGAATCATATGAGGAGTCGCATGTCCACACTGAGCCATGTGGGGAGCCACTTGTCCACTCTGAGTCACTTGGGGAGTCACATGTCCACCACAAGTCATATGTGTGTGGGGCCACATGTCCACAATGAGTCATATGGGGAGCCACATGTCCACATCGAGTTAGACTGGGGAGCCACAATGTCCATATTTTCAGATTGCCAGCTAAAGGTGTGATGTTGCTACCACTCATTTTAACCACTCAAGTAACTGAGGTGACCTTGGGAAGCACTTCTTATTTCCTTGACATGCTCAGAGCGTATCCCTCTGAGATCTGCAGTGGCTGTGGATCAGACAGGAGTTACTGTGGAGATTCTTGTTTCTGAAGATTTCTTTCTTTATTTACTTTGTACAGTTGTTTGGGGGATGGCATGGAGGAGAGATACATACACACACACAAAGAGAGAGAGAGATGGAGATAAAGAGAATAAATTTTCCATCTGTCAGTTTCCTGTCCAAACGGCCACAATGGCCATGACCAAATCATGCTTATGTCTAGATCAGATGAAGCTTCATCTGGATTGCGCACATGAGTGGCCATGCCTGAGGACTTGAGCCATTTTTGCTGCTTTCCCGGGTGCGTTAACAGAGAGTTGGGTTAGAAATTGTGCAGCCAGGACATGAACTGTGATCCGTATTAGATGATGGCATCACAGCTTCTGAACATGAACTTCTAAATATAGCTCTCCCCATCAGAGCCTCACCTTCCTGATGATTGGTCCAGCAGGAAATCCAGAGACCACAATCATGCTGAAATTGTCTTCAGTAGAGATACAGATTGCAAGCTAGAGTTCCTCAAGGAGGATGAGGTTGAGAGGCAGTCAAGCATCCTGACAGCTGTGCAGTTCTCTCAGCCTCTGGGTGTGTGACAGCTATGGCTTTTCACAGGGAAGTGAGTGGCAGTGAGAGTCCACACATCTCTGAATGAAGGACTCAGGGGTTGTAATGAATGTTTCTTCTCACCTGTCCCAGACACAGAGCCTTCTCCTGTGAGCTACTCGCAGTGCGACTGCTCTGTTGATTCAGTAAAACATCTTTCCATGCATGAGGAGGGAGCAAAGGAGAAATTGAATAAAGAGAAAGGAAGCAAGAAGGAAGGAGGAAGTGGATGAAAGGAAGGACAGACATGGACAGGAGAGTTGTCGTGAGTTGAGAACTAAGTCCTGCCTTCTTGCATCCCCTCTGTAGCACGTGGTGCCAACCATGGGCATCCTCTTGGGGCCTGGAGAAGTCAAAGCCTCCCAAACTCCTCCCCCAGCTGGCAGCTCCCTACTAGAGCTTTTGGGATACCAGGCTAGATTAGACTTTCGAGGTCTCAGCTCCCTCTGCGTCAACCCTTCTCATGTCCCCTGAAGTGGTCCTTGGATTTCCTTTGCTCAGAGGAAGCCTGATCCACTGGCAGGTACAGAAGCCTTTCATTTCAGCTCCAGCCTCTTCCTGTCTGCTGAGTCTATTCCAGCTTCAAGAAAGCTCTCTGCCCTGAACTCCAGATCCAGCATCATTTAACTTTAGGGTTGTTGAGGAAACATTAGACAAATGGGAAAAAAAGCTAATGATAAAGAATATATATTATATAAAAATACAGAAAATACAAATATATATAAAGTATCTCAACATGAAATTCCATGTTGTGTATTCAAGATCATTCATGACTGTCAGTAAACAATGAATCATGGGTATCACACATTCGCAGTTGTGCAATCCTGAATATCTAAGCTTGACTTGCTTCCTTGCAGCCGGCCACTGTGGCTCCCCAGACCCCATCGTCAATGGCCACATCAGTGGCGATGGCTTCAGCTACAGGGACACGGTCGTCTATCAATGCAACCCCGGTTTCCGGTTGGTGGGGACCTCCGTGAGGATCTGCTTGCAAGACCACAAATGGTCCGGGCAAACTCCAGTCTGCGTCCGTAAGTTCCGTGCTGAGCTGCCCCTTGGCAGAGGCTTCCTCATCTCTTGGTTCTTCAGTTTGTAGTTGTGACAGGAGCAGCTCATCCCTCAGATTCTGAGCTGTGCACCGAGCACTCTTGGCTCCACACTGGCTCCCCCGCTCTGCCCAGGCTGTTTCCTTCGCACACCCCCAACGCACGCCTTCAGCTTCTATTGGCTTGGGCAGACTGATTTGCTCACTTCGGTGGGTGCCAGGGGAGGGGCACTGTGGGTTTCTTTCTTCAACATCGGCACAGGAGAGACTGTGTGGTGACATGTGAGATGGAGACCCTGTCCAGCCTGGCTCCAGGGTCACTTTTGTAGGCCTCAGGAGAGCCACTGCCCTCATCTTAACATTGCTGTGTTTGCTGTCATTTCGATGAGGACATGGTTTTGTCCCTAGAAGCTGGTGAGAGAGAATGAAATGATTCTCTCCACCCTCTTCCACCAGTGGCAGAGCATATGCATCCTCTGTGTCAGAAGTTGTCTTAAATGGACAGCATTTCCACTGTATGCTTTGTTCTCACATGAAGCAAGCAAAGGCAGCAGGCATTTTCACTACCGGGGCTGTGTTGTGTGTAGTTCCAGGGTAATGGTGCACAGGCAGGGCAGAGTGGCACTTTGATCATGACATGATTCTGCTCTGGAGGGACCACTACCAGATCTCATGCAGTTCTGTCCTGCCCTTACAGGACGTGACAGTTGACTGCATGCCAAAGTACGTACAGTAGCCGTTCCTGAAGACAGCATTATCTGAACACGTACAGCTGTTCTGCTCATCTCGTGATGTCTAACATAATTCTGGAACGTGGAAGCATCCCACAAATGCATATCATGTCAGCTAGCGTGTCCTTGGGGCAAGCTCGGAGAAGTGCTTGTTGTCCACAGCTGTCATATTACCCCAAGCTGCCAGTGTCCCCTCCCAAGGGGATGGAGCGTGTACAGTGATAACTCCAAGCCCTCCCAGTCAGAGTCTGCCACCGGGAAAGCCCAAGGGGTTGACATGACCTGTTTCACACCTAGCACTCATGCTGCCCTGTCCTCCACAGCCATCACCTGTGGTCACCCTGGAAACCCGGCCCACGGCTTCACCAACGGCAGTGAGTTCAACCTCAACGACGTGGTCAACTTCACTTGCAACGCAGGCTACCTGCTACAGGGTGCTTCAAGAGCCCAGTGCCGAAGCAATGGGCAGTGGAGCAGCCCACTGCCCACCTGCCGAGGTAGGACAGCCTCTGGGGGATGGGGTGGATGAGGAATCACTGAAGTCAAGTGCAGGGTGCACCTCGGTCGTGGGGGCTGCACTAGCTGTCCTACTCATGGTGTGCAAATTTTTTGAGAGTAATACACCCGTGTCTGTATAATTGCTATTTAACTGATAAGAAGTGGAATTCTCTCTCTTGTAACCCACTCCTCCTCTGTTTCCTCCCACCGCTCAGCCCTTCATGCCGCCTAACTGCATTTAGCATTCCTTGGCCCTCAAGTGCATTTACAGTGCTCTCTCTGCTATTAGATGGCAATGATGTACTTTGGATCCATTTCTTTAAGAATCATCACATGGGCTTTGATCAATCTTGAGTTGACAAGAAAATTCTATTCTGCAATTTTGTTTCTGCATTTCTAGATGTCTGAGCTTGAGATACTTAAGGTTTTACTATGGTTCCCATGACAACATCGCTTGCACTGGTGGTGTAGCATGCATGAGGGTAGAGATGGGAGGAAAAGTCTGAGCTTATCAAGTACTCCCCTCGTATCTGTGGGACTCAGGGAGCTGTTGCTGAAGGAGACAGCAGCAGGATGCGAGTCCACAGCTTTCTCTGTAGCTTTGAGTTGCCTATGCAGCCACAGAGCTCTGGTACTAGGATGAAATTGCAGTGCTTAGCTTAAGTTCAAGGGTCCAGGATACCTGCTAAATCCCACTTTCCCCTGGAAATACTGACACCAGGATGAGAACACTCAGGGGTTCATCCAAGCCAACCATAGTCAGAACAAGGAGGAAGTCAGGGTGAGGGTGGATGAACCTCCAGGGTGATGTGTGCCAAGCACCAGGGCTGGTCACTACAGAGGACACAGCCTGTCCTTGCGGGAGTCCCTGGCAGGTACCAACCCCACAAGCCAGAGTTGCCACAACAACAGCCCCGATTTGCCTAAACATAGTCTCCCTCACTCTTCCTCCATTCCCTCTTGGACATTATGGTCACTGTGATAATGGGAAGGATCTGAGATGAGTTAGGGTTCCCATGACCTCTGTCACTTAGATATTCTAACCTCAGTAATGAATGGAAAGAAATACCCTCTGCTATGCTCTGCCTATGGCGTGATCACATCTCCGTGGCAACAGCTCACCTGCAGGTGACAGCTCAGCCTCACTGTGCTCCTGAGGGTGGACCTGTGCCTTCAGCAGGCAGGCTCCCGCTGCCTTATGATCCAAGTCACAGCTGAGTGGATAGCTGCCCCCAAGGCAAGCTGACATCCTTTGCAATTTCCTCTCTCTCTCCCTCCCTTTCTCTCTTTCTTTAATGGGTCTTAAAATATTGCGCCATTTTTTGGTGAAGTTGTCTTCTTCCTGGAGACTTAGTGTCAGTGGTATACTTGGTACATTTTACTTGTGCATGTTTTTTATAGATATTTGGGTCAGAAAACACTAGTTTTCAGCTCTAACATATCAGGGATATAGCATGAGGATTGTGATGAGCGTGGAACCTGGTTCTCCTCTGTGGAGCCCTCCCTCCTCGCCCACATCCCTGACTGAGTACATAATGTGGGACCAGTTCTTCCAGAGTCAGCTTCTGTTTAAAGGAAAAGAATGGAACCATTGCAAGGCAACGTCACTCTTGAAAATGATTCCTATCATCAATTTACTTTAATAAACCTCAATATTCTCTCAGAAACATTGTCAGACACTCTTAGATGTGTTGTTAATTTTAGAACCAGTATAATAATCCGCAATGATTATTCATTGGCGATCACTACACACATCCTAGTCACTTCCTGTGTTGCTTCCTAGGACCCGCCCATTCTGTTTTCTGGCTGTCCAAACTACAGCTAGATAGTATCATATTGAATTCATACTTCACTTTCAATGAAGTGAGGGAACTTCGGGCCAGAATTAGCTTGCAAAGGTCATGGACGAGAGTTCAAGTCCTCATAGGGAGCTTCAGTGCGCATCCTAACAGCCCCTGCACACTTGTCTTTAAAAACGCAAAAAACCCACACCTCACTTCAGAGTGCCCAGGGCAGAATCACATGCCCCCTGCAATGCCAGCTTCCTGGCAATGCACACTTTTGGAGGTAGTAGATTGTGTCTCAAGGAGCTGGGGCCCCACGGCCGAATGAAGCCTCCCGTTAAACTCCTGCCTTCTGGCTTTAGCCTGGCCTAGCTCTGGCTGTCACCAGCATGCTGCTCAGGGAAATTAATATTCTCTCTCTCTCTCCTTGCAAACAAATTAAATACAGTAAAAATTGAAAACCACGACAAAATTAGGTCTAGCCAGTCCAAAGTGACCTGTAAGTGCCTTCAATGTGAGTAAAGTTCAGCCCCACACTTGCTTTTAATGAGGAAGCGTATTGGAAACAGACTTCCTAAAAATCCACACACTCACTCGGCCTGGGCAGGGACTGGGAGGTAGGACCCATTTCTGTCCTTGGTTCCACGCCATATTCTAGTGCTGTGTTCTGACGACAAGCCTTCCATATGGACAGAAGTAGGTGGCTGATGCTGCCCACAGAAAGCACATTGGCTATCGCTGCCATGACCCTGGTGACTCATGAACTAACCCTGGACAAGCAAGATGATGTGGGAATCCAACCAGTGTGTGTAGCAGCACACTTTCAGATTCTGGGAAAGACCTCCACATGGTTGGCAAGACTTAGGCCATTGTGCACAGCATTCCAGACCCATTACTAGGCAGCTGGATGAGAAGTGGAGGGAACTGCAGTGTGAGACACAGCTGTCCCTTACAGAGCTGCTTAACTGTTGTGCCCCAGCATTTGCTCTGGAAACTTTGCCTCTCAGACGGGGACACTAAAAGAAATGCGACTATGATTAAAGACACATGTCTATGTGTACATGTTTCCTGAATACTGAACCAGACATGAGTGAATTCGCCCCCCATCTCCACATGCTGTCATCTGGAACACACGCATGTGCCCAGCACACGAGGTCTGCAATGGTCATGGAGAGACACAGCTTTAGTGTCCACCTCTTGCTTCATGCAGCTGTCAAGGATTAGACAGAGTTTAGATTATTATTCCCACCCTTGAAGAGATGAAGAAATTATACCACCGAAGGAATGATGGAATGGGAACACCTTCAAAGTTCAGTGCCCTGTGTCTGCCCATAGGGATGCAGCCTTGCTTGTGTCTCAATCCCTTTGGGGTAATTAGAGCCCTCTGCATCAATACCCCCAAACTGGCTTATGCAATTTAACATTGATTAAGTGCCCACTGCTTTCCCGGTGCCCCACTGGGCACTGTTGACTCATACCTTAGGATGTTAAGACAACCCGGGGAATCCAGCAGGGAAACTATCACCTGGGGTACTAAGACGGGTGTCCTCTTGACACAGTGTGCTCATTTCAGAACAGGCTGAGTACACTCAGAATTGTGTGTTTTGTACAGCTATGAAGGGCATGCCTGTGTCTGTGCCCCCCTTGCCTTCAGAGAGGATGGAAGTTAAGTAGTTGTTGATTGCTGAGATGCTGGCTCAGCAAGCAGCACAGAGCTGTGCCAGGGGGTCTGTCCTAGCCTCCCCCACTCTCCCTTGGAAGCACAAGCACACTTGGGTACACAACTGCTCTGCCACATACAACTGATGAAGCAAGGGCTGGGGCTGAAGGACATTGGGGTCCTAGGGGAACAGAAATCTGAGTCATCGTGCAGCTGACCATCTTCATGGCTTTTTTCATTTATTTGAAAGACAGAAGGTGAGTGAGAGTGAATGAGAGAGACAGAAAGAGAGAGTGTGTGTGTATGTGTGTTAAGGTAATTGTCTTCTACTTGCTGGTGCACTCCCCAAATGGCTGCAACAGTTGGGCTGAGTCAGGTGAAACCCAGAACCAGGAACTGTGTCCAGGTCTCCCACATGGGTGACAGGGGCCCAAGCACTGGGGCCATTCTCTCCTGCTTTCTTGGGGTGTTGGAAGCAAGCTGGATCGGATAACGAGGAGCAAGCTGGATTGGATAACGAGGAGCCAATATACAAATAACACCTATATGGGATAGTGTATTTCAGGCAGTGACCTAATTGTGCCACAATGTCCACCACCATACATCTCTTCTGTATATCATCTAAATATGATTGTATGTATGACCTAAGTGTAACGAATATTTAATCTTTTTTTTTTATTGTTGCTTACATTGTATTATGTAGTACAGTTTTATAGGCGCTGGGGATTCCCCCCACCCCTCCCATATCCCTCCCCCCATGCAGCTTGTCATGTAGCCATGTGTTGTGCAGAGTTCCCTTCATCCTTCAGTGTAAGTTTAATGCCTCTTAAATCGGAATCTAATGCCTCCTGGAGTTCACTTACATGCCTTAATGCTTGAATCTCAGCTTGAATCTTGAATGCTTGAATCTGAATGAGTGTTGTAATATTGCCTGTTTATTTTGTTGTCAGTAAAATCCGGAAAAATATACCCATAGTTTGGCAATAGTCAAAGGAACAGAAGGCTAGAAAGTAGCCCTCCCCAACTGGACTTTATGACTTGGTTAATATTAGGGGAAATATGCTTGCATGTTCTACCCTAAGACAAGTACAATACAATTCTATCAATTACTGGTGGCCCATGTCCAGAAATCTTCATGTCGTGTTAGTAGTAATGCACGTGGGGAGAAACAGAAACACCTGCCCAGGAGGCAGAGGGATATGCGTGAGCAGAGAGGACCATGAGGCGTGCAGCTGGGTGGCGGGGAGCAGGAGCCCCGGATGCTTTGCTTGCCTTTCCATCAAATCTGGGAGCTGGTTTTCAGCCTTTTGGGGAGGAATGCAGGCTTCAAGTGAGGGAGATGGAGGAGGAATATTGGCCAACTTTACAAGTGGCTGTGTGTCTTCAAACAGGGCATTCATCACAACACAGGGTGCACCATTGTGGTGTTGCTCTCCGGCCCAGGGGCCGTACACTCAGGATGTGGTGCAGCTCTGTGCTCCTGACTGGGGATGAGCTGCTGAAACAGGACATTGCTCAGGCCTTTCTGCAAATGGGCAAAGACCTAAATGAATCCTATATCCACTCCTGTACCACGAGGTTCATCTTCTCTCTATACTATTGCTGTGTCATTTGGAACTAACTGCTTCTATGTAGCCTCCTGGGCAGTGATCACCTTACCGTGATGTTCCCTGCAGACATGTAAAACGCTGTCGAGTTAATATCTCTGTTCACAGTTAGCTCTTAAACTCCAATCTTAGAGGCCATGTACTCTGTTCAGTCCTCAGTGCATTCTCAAAGCTGAGGATGAAACCCTCCATTTAGTGGGAGATGTCAGCAAAGAGGCAGGTCAAGTTCAGGCCTGCACGTATTTCATTTCTAAGCAGAGTGTGAAGATGACTGAATGCTGGCCTTCCAGCCGCTGTGTCTCCTCTTGGCAGGTGGCCCAGAGATTGTCCCAGCCACTACTCCCCAGCAGCAAGAAAGCAAAAAAGCCCTCAGTAGCTCATCTCAACAGCATAAGGGCTCTCAGACCAATGCACCATGTCGCCATTCTCTGTCCACCGCTGGAGGCGACAGGAAGGTGCTGCATACTGAGTGACAGGCTGGGACCACAGTGAGCACCCTGGCCTCTCTCTGCCTCCTCAGGCCCTGTCAGTAAGCACCCTGGCTTCCCTCTCTGCCTCCCCAGGCCCTGTCAGTGAGCACCCTGGCCTCTCTCTGCCTCCCCAGGCCCCTGTCAGTGAGCACCCTGGTCCCTCACTTCCCTCCCCAGGCCCCTGTCAGTAAGCACCCTGGTCCCTCACTTCCCTCCTCAGGCCCTGTCAGTGAGCACCCTGGCCTCTCTCTGCCTCCTCAGGCCCCGTGTCAGTGAGCACCCTGGCCTCTCTCTGCCTCCCCAGGCCCCTGTCAGTGAGCACCCTGGTCCCTCACTTCCCTCCCCAGGCCCCTGTCAGTGAGCACCATGGCCTCTCTCTGCCTCCTCAGGCCCTGTCAGTGAGCACCCTGGCCTCTCTCTGCCTCCTCAGGCCCCGTGTCAGTGAGCACCCTGGCCTCTCTCTGCCTCCTCCGGCCCTGTCAGTGAGCACCCTGGCCTCTCTCTGCCTCCTCAGGCCCTGTCAGTGAGCACCCTGGCCTCTCTGCCTCCTCAGGCCCTGTCAGTGAGCACCCTGGCCTCTCTGCCTCCTCAGGGCTCTGTCAGTGAGTACCCTGGCCTCTCTCTGCCTCCTCAGGCCCCGTGTCCTCAGGAGCCACTGGTCCTGATGAAGTACACCCCTTTGCTGTCAGTGTCGCTTCCCTTGCGATTGCTGCAGAACAGCAGGCTCCTCCTCCACTGAGGGCAGCGTGCGTCTGCCTGTTGACTGAATCCTGCCCATCGAACTTCCAGGTGGGCATGATGTCCCTGGTTTTCCATGTTTGAAGTCTAATCTGACTTTTCCTGTTTCCGTTTGAGTTTGCCTAGGAATTGTGTCTAAAATTAAAGTAGATCCGTCCCCATGATTTCCTTTTCCAAACAAACCCCAAGGACAGCACTAGTGGCCCAGGGCAGTAGGCTCTTAGTGAGGGGCGACCACAGGAACTGGAGAGCATGAGCTGGGGGGACACGATGCTGTGTGCACACTCAGGAGCAGTCTCAGATTTGGTCTGTGGCAAGCCAAGATTTGGGATGTTCAAGCTAAATTCTGCACAATTCTCCGCAGAGGCTCCAAACTATATAAATGCCTGAGATTGCCATTTTAATTCATTATATTATATATTTTGATTAATAAGTGCAGTAAAAAAAGATACACGAGAGAAATATAATGTATTTAATGTAAGAAATTACTTCTTGTGTTCTGAGAGCTATAGGTAGGACTCAGAATTACTTGAATCAACTAAACATTATTGAAGTCTTTTTTTTTTTTTAACCAAATACCTGGATGCAATTCCTGCATAGGGATCTATGAGGTTAGTGTGGGAGGTGCATGGTTGGACAGCCCAGAGCCCCTGCAACCAAAGCGGTGAGGAGCTGTCAGACCACGTCTTGTACCTATGCTGTCCTCTGTGGCAGGGCGCCAATGGTCACATGTGCGAGAGGAGGCTGGGGCCTGTTTGAAAGGCCCAAGGGGAAGCTGGAATTGAAATCTGTCATCACAGGGAGTTCATGAATCATTGCCATCGGCCCTCCAGCCTGAGCCTTGTAGGAGGAAAGCCATCAGTCAAGGGGACAGACAGGACAGCTCAAGTAATTAGCAATCAATTCTGAAACGCAAAGTCCCCAAGTCTCATTCATCAGCCATCTACAGGTTCAGCCTCTGAGAAGAGGCCAATAATTGGATCTCATGGCTCTATTGGTCCTTGGCATTGTCCAAGAGAATCCTTCAAGTGTGATCCTAAAAGCTCAGACCCTTGGCTACATTTATATGCCAACTAAAGCGTTCTTAAAGACCTTGTTAGGGCCCGGTGCGGTGGCGCAAGTGGTTAAGGTCCTCACCTTGCACGCCCGGGATCCCATATGGGTGCTGGTTCTATCCTGGCAGCCCCGCTTCCCTTCCAGCTCCCTGCCTGTGGCCCAGGAAAGCAGTTGAGGACGTTGCGCTCACTTGGGGAGTGAATCATCGGACGGAAGATCTTCCTCTCTGTCTCTCCTCTCTGTATATCCATCTTTCCAATAAAAAAAAAAAGTTAAAAAAAAAAGACGTTGTTAAACATTCGGAGTGTATGAAGGATTTAATGTGTAACGTGTGAAATACTGTGGTGGGCTACAGGAACAAAAGATGATGGGTGACACCACCAAGAGATACTGTCATGTTGGCATTAATTTCTCTCTGACAGCCACATGACCAGGAGCCCTAAATCCTACCTATTCCCAGCACAGTAGTCTCCCTGACTTCGGACCTGGCTCTGAGCAGTATATTAATTTCTCACTTTGCCTTAATACACACGATGATTTGTGAAACACATTCAGTGTGTCTGCTTGCTGGGCTAAGTATGTAAGCCCTCAGTATTTTGAGCTCAGCTTGCTGTCAGGTTTGGGCTCCTGGGAACCAGGTCCAGGCAAGTTGAGGGTAAGCTGCTGAAATAAACCTCCCACAGGTCTCCTGATTCATTCCCTTACACCTGACTTTGCATCACAAAACAAGGGTGGAAGGTGGCTTAGGCAGGGCCAGCTGTCACCCTATATTACCCCACACCATTACCTTCCTGCCATCTCCACACTGCTTAAAGGCTTGGCCTCCTTGTTAGAATGTACCTCTGACAGCCCAGCTGTCAGTCATGCCAGCCTCTTCGCACCACCGCTGAGGTGAAAACTGCTCGCACACAAGACAGGAGGAAGAATGCAAATGGCCTGCCTGGGCACTAAGGGATATTCCAGCAGGCTGCCCCTGCACATGCCCCAGTCTGTAACAAGGAATTGCAAAGCTTCAGCAGTCTCTGAGCAATGTGCCAGGCTAGGCCTGCCTTCTTCCTGGTAAAGGACAACTGCAGCATCTCTGATGCAGCCTCGGGGTGAAGAGGAAAGACTGCCATGGATCTGCTGCTAGAGAAGCATGCAGCACTACAGTTGACAGTCTGTGTGCACGCTGGCAATCTCCTCCCAGGTGGCGCTCTCAGAGCCCCTGCTGCTGTCCAGCTTTCTTGCACTTTTGGGGTATGAAGGTCCCAGACTCAACAACATCTTGTCCCTTCCAGATAATCCTAAAGCAGGCAAATGTTCCAGCAGATTCTCTGTGATGAGAGCATCACTGCCTCCCATGTGCATCTGCTCATGCTTGGGGAGGGTCACAGCCGTGGCTGTGGAGCCCCAGTGTGCATCACTCATAGATGGCAGCTCGTCCTGCAGGCATGGGCGTCCACGCTCACATGGGCAGTGGCTCCTGCTCCACCTTGCAGTCTCAGACAAGGCTCCTTTCCAGGCTTGCTTGGAAGGGTCACAGTGGTCACTCAGCCTCACTGTGGTCAGCAGCTTGTTTGTCAGCAGTCCCTTGTCCTGTGTTCATTTCCCACCTGAATGTCTACCTTAAGGCCCAAGACCACAATGCCAGTGACCCTGTACATTTCCTGCATCACCACACAACAGGAAGGATGGCACCGTAGAAGTATTTACTTATCTTGTTTTGCAGCCAGAAGACCTTGAGACATTCCTCTGCAAAGCCAGGATTACTTATTCCCACTCCCACAGGGCTCTCTGCAGGGCTCCAGCTGCCCTCCCACATCCTGCCTGCTCCGGAATCACAGCTTAGGGCCCACGGTGTGCGACACCTGCCTGAAAAGGCCTCCTTGAGCCAGAAATACCTGGCGAGGGCAGCCTGGCTGCAACTGCCTCAGGCCCTGGCATGATGGGTCCGAAAATGAGACCATCCTCCCCTGGCCTTTGTCTGGACCTCTGTACAGGCTCAATGCACCCTCCCAGCCCTGGACACATGGGCACCAGGAAGGAAGACACCTCCCTGTCCTGGGCACATGAGTACCCAAAAGAAACCTTGCCTGGCCTGCGCACACAGACACCTGGTCTAGTAGGTGCCTTTAAGAGTAACAGCCAGGCCACAGGGCATGGTCACTGACAGGCCCTTCCAATGGGAAATGGGGTTCACTAAAGGCTCTGGCTGCACCCCCCATGTCTATCAAGAGAAGCAATGTCATTTTCCTTGCATCTGATATTAGCTTGAATACAGATCAAAGCACTGACACAGAGAGGACCCTGTTTGTATGCATGTGTGTGTATGTGTGTGTGTTTGTGGTGCAGATGAATTCATGACTATGTTGCACGCTGCCTGAAACACCCAATGCTTGAATTAAGGCAGTCCACTCTAATCAATGGCACCTCATTGTTTTTAGGTCAGGCACCCTTAATCAACAAAAAATTTTGGAATTGTTAGGAAATTCTTCAGGTAGGACACTGAGGATGGCCATGGGAGCAGGACTCCTGTTGGGTGTTGCTAGAGACCGCCTAGCCCAAGGGCAGTCAGCAGAACTCACCCAAGGAGGGTCTGAAACAGGCTCGGAGTGATGCCCTCACATGGACACAAAGAACCTGACTGCTTTTCCAGCCTGCGCCCCCTGTCCTGGTCTGCTGGCTGTGGCCTAAACCGGATGCTTTGTCTTGCAGTGGTGAACTGTTCTGACCCTGGCTTTGTGGATAATGCCGTGCGTCACGGGCCACGCAGCTTCCCAGAAAGCTTCCAGTATGGTGCGGGAGTGCTGTACCACTGCAAGAAAGGGTTCTACCTGCTGGGGTCATCTGCCCTGACCTGCACAGCAAGTGGCTTGTGGGACCGCTCTCTTCCCAAGTGCCTGGGTGAGTGGGCATCGTCTTGGTGTGTCCATGCCACAGGGGTCCTGAGGGAGCAGGGCAGAACACGTTATGCTTGTCATAGCTTCAGAAAAGGGGCCAGGTTTTAATGTTCCTTGTCTCTCCAGTTGCCAATTATGTTAGTTCTTAAGGACCAAAAAGCACCCAATGCAGCTCAGGTTCACTTTAAGGGGAAAATGAACCCCAAAGTGCTCACAGACCTGGCCTCTGGGAAGAGTGGACCCACTCCTCAGGATGCCATTTACAGCAGGTTATCTGTCTGTGCTTATTGCTGAGTAGCTGGTACTGCTGGGGACATGCTTTGTGTGGTCTCTGGTCCCAGGTTCAGAACCATGGGAGAAGAGTTGGCAGTTTGACTTGTGTCAAGTGACCTAACAGCATCCATCGTCAGCAGGACGCAGAGTTCTGGAGGCCCACATGGGTCTCATGAGAATCTCAGGTGCAGCCAGGGGTGACATTATGCTGAAAGACATAGTGCCCCCTGGTGCATTGCTAGCAAACAGAGACGGGATGCTGGGCTGTGAACCCGAGGGGCTTTCCACGGCACACCAAAGCACAGGTGATCAGACTTCAGGAGACTCATCCTTTTCAGACCTTGTCTGAATTGGAGGATCAGGTGTTCATTGCTTTGGCCTGTTGAAAATCAAGCAAAGGCTGTGAGCCATCCTTGAAATCCAAACTTCGGCTTCTTCTACACATTCCATGTTGATGAAGCAAGTGGACCATGAGGCCTGCATTGGAGGACCGAGTGGACGATGCACATGTGTGGTGCTCATCCAGCTGACCTTTTCCCAGGGGAGCCTAGGGGGAGTGCAGGTCCACAATTATCAGTTTGGATTTCCCCCATGGCTCCTGACCATCTACAGGGAAACTTGTCTCCAATTCTCCCTTTAACGATGGAATTGACTTCCCTGGAGAAGGACAAGTAGCAGACACGTGTGTGAGCACCTCGCTTCCACATCAGCTTTTCTAACACTTTTCCTTGAGGTCATCCCCAGCCTCTGAGACAGTCGCATTGTAAAGATGCTGACACCCTTCGGCTGCACCCACAGCTGCAGCTTTATGCTGTGTTTGTGTGTCACAACATTGCAGACTTAGGCAAGTATTGTGAAATGCCCAGGTCAGTGGGGAGGGAAAGGGGATGGGAGAAGCCCTGTACCTACAGAACTGTGAGAGAAAGTAAGAGTATACACAGGCCCTGATGGGCTGAGCGTGTCCAGAAGCCATCCTCACCCACGCTGCCTTCCCACGCGGATGCAGAGTGCTGGGAGACGCTCGATTGTGTCATTGTTTAACTGATGGTTTTCTTTTTCTCTTCCATTTTGCCTGCCAGTGGTCATTTCCCCACTGCATCTCTGATTCAGTCTGATGCGCTCCTCTGTGTAGACGGAATGTGCTAGGCAAACAGGAATGTCAGTGTGTGACACGCAGGAAAGGCGAATGGGACCCAGGGGTACATGGCACTCTCCGGTCACTGGTGACCCTAGGCAGTACCTACAGGCCATCTAGTTGATGGTCTGTGACCGCTCCATCATTAGCCTCAGTCCAGCATTAACAGAAAGTTGGTGCTTGTGGGAAAAGAGGGAGGGGTGTATTGTGCCAGAAGTGCATCACAGAATGTGCCATTTTAAGGGATGTTTATATACAAACTGGAACCTGACTCAGGATAATTTTAAGGAACTGGATGGAAATACTGGGAGTATTTTATCATCTGATTGGGGGAGGAAAGAAAGAACTTGGTCATTTTTTACTTACACAATTTAGACAGCTACTTGTTCAGAAAGAAATTGCTAGAACGATCCTCATAGACACATTGATTGAAGACAAAGTGAGTTTGACAGTGTGTGACTGTGCTGCTGCCTGAAGAAATGGTGTGGATGCTTTGGGAGGGTCCTTGAAATGCCGACCATTTGGGACCAGTGAAGCATGCATGGAATCACTGAGACTGTGTGACTTCCTCCTGGAGATCACGTGGGTATGTTCCTACCTTCAGCAGGGCCTGCGTTAAGATCTGGTAAGCAGCTTACTGTCTGGCCTCTCCTCTGCCTTGTAACTGAGCGCTGGAGGACTGGCACAAGCTGACGGGCAGTGTTTGTGGACTGTCCTGGGGCACCTGCACTGAAATCTGGGCCATGGCGACACTGTGCTCACTTACCTCTGTGTGTTGTACCTTCTTTAAGCCATATCATGTGGACACCCAGGAGTCCCAGCTAATGCTGTGCTGATTGGAGAACGGTTCACCTATGGGGCCACGGTTCACTACACGTGCAACGGGGACCACAGCCTCGTGGGCAACAGCACCCGGGTTTGTCAGGAGGACAGTCACTGGAGCGGGGCCCTGCCCCACTGCACAGGTGAGGCTTGCTGCCAACACAGTTGCCCATCACTTCCCTCCCCCGTGGCCAGGGACGCATGTCCCTGCCTCTCCTGGCTCAAGTGCCCAGATTGGTACTGTATTGTTCTCTGCTTCCTCTCAGTTCCTCCACATTTTGTGCTCATAGGGATTCATTTCAGTGCATTAGCACTTCTGGACATGGCTGTGTATAGTCTCCGCTCTCATTTGCCTCCTGGTCCAGCTCACCTCCTCTCCCCTGCCACTGCACACCCCTGCTCCTGCTTTCCCTGCCACTACCCACTCCAGCTCTCCAGGAACAACCATGTATTCGCCTATGCTGCTGCCAGAAGTTTAACATTTACTCTCACAATGGCAGTTCAATAGGCCAAATTCATTAGCAACACAAGAACAATGTCTTTTGTTCTTGTACTTTTGGCTCGTCCTAAAGAAAGCCTGCTTGTCCACTGGCCAGAATTCCATACAACTGACACCATGTTAAATATTTTGTACAGTGTTTTTTTCTCTTTTTTTAAGCTCAGCAACTTGTGTCAAGGTTAACACAGCTGTGCATGGCAACTCGTGTTCATTTCCACAGGGAACAATCCTGGATTTTGTGGTGACCCAGGGACCCCAGCCCATGGATCTCGGCTTGGAGATGAGTTTAAGACCAAGAGTCTCCTCCGCTTCTCCTGTGAGGTGGGCTACCAGCTGAGGGGCTCTGCCGAGCGAACGTGCCTGGGCAACGGGTCATGGTCAGGACTGCAGCCTGTGTGTGAGGGTGAGTAGCTTGCACTCAGGATTGTCCCAGAGAAGCTAGCGCTGTGGAACGTATTATGAACATGGCTGGGAAAGCTCCACAGCAATGCCAGAGGTGTGTCCAATATGTACAATTAAACCTGACCCTGGACACACCTCAAGAGTGCGCCATTGCCATCATGGCTTGGTACTAGGAGAGACTCTGCTGGCAGGGTCAGTTACATATGTGTTTGATACATATGAAACACTTTTTATGTAATTTGGTCAACTTCATAAACTCACACAATATTAGAACAAGAAATATAAATCAAGGCTCCTCAAGCTTCAAGTGTTTCTTGTCTTACCATAATTTTTTCTCTCTCCTAGTTTGTAACATGTTTGATAAGTAGAAAGCAGCATGTATATATTCAATATTATATATTATCTTCATAGAACTCCAGATATGAAGAAGCAATCCTGTATATGCATATATGTATGTGAGTTTATGCAATATGAACTTGCCAGTGCCTACATATGTTACCAAATATATGTGTGTATATTGATTCTCATTTACAGTCAAGATTATATTGGATTTATATATGTGGTTCATGCATATTATGTACAAATGCACATGTATGCATAGACATACAGGCGAGAATGCAAATGATATGAATATATACAGAAATAAACATATGTCACAATGTGTATAGGATATGTATAAATATGCCTACATGTGTGATAACATATATCCACCTTTGCATGGGCACACACATGTACAATGTATGCAACACACATGGGTACATGGGAACCCCCTATTGGATCATGCCTGTGGCACACACACAAGCATGTGCATAAACACTTGATGATACATGAGCAGGTCTCACTCTGAATTGTAAAGACTAGGCCCTAAGTAAACCAAATATGATGAACTACTACCAGACAGTGGCACTCGGAACTATGAATTACAGGATTACCTTTTTCTAGTTGCCTAAAGCATTTAACAATAAAGGAGTAGAATTATTTTACTCAAATTCTAACTTTTATGTTTTATACCTGTTTTTTGAGATATGATTACAATTACAATTTTCATGATAGGAGACTATACTGCCCAGCACTGGGGTTTTTCTATTCCACAATAAGTATCTTCAATGAGTAGTCTTATTTTTATAAACACATGGCATGTTCCTTGAGAAGATGCCATTGCTTCTACAGCAAAACAGCCAAAAGGCACAACCTGAATCTTGTAATGAAGAGGCAGCAGAAAAATTGAGCATTCCACATCAAACTCACTGCCTGTACACACACAGACAGGCCAAGGTCTGAGTGACTCTGAGATGCCAAGGCTCTGATCCAGTCAGTCCGTGGCCTTACGTTAGGTCCTGCCCTGGGCCAAAGGCAGTCATTCATGACATTGTTGGAGGCTGGAAATAGCACAGATGTCTTTAGAGCAGGTGGTGATGTTCTGTTCATCTTCCTCAAGTGAAGAAGGTCATGAGTGAGTGTCAGTGTCCGATTCCAGGGTCTACTGATGATGTTATAGTTACGTAAGAGAATGCCTTGACTGGCAGAAATCACATTGAGATATGTAACTGTGAAGGGCCAAATTGTCTACAATGTATTTGCAAATATTTTAGAAAATGCATGCATGTTAAGAGAGGATGGGATAGAGAGAAAGAGAGAGGGGGAGAGAAATGGGAACATAGAAACAATTGTTTTTTATTGATACTTTACTTGTTTATTTGATAGCCAGAGTCACAGAGAGAGAAAGAGATGGAGAGTCATCCATCTGCTGGTTCACTTCCCATATGGTTGTAACGGCCAGGGAAGGTCCAAGTGTAAACCAGGAGTTTCAAGAGTGGCAGGTGCCCAAGGACATGGGCACCTTGTGTTGCTGTCCCAGGGGCATTGTTAGGCAGCCAGAAGATGTGGAATAGCTGGAACCCAAGCTGGGATCAGTGTGGGATGCTGGCATCACAGGTTGTAACAATACTCACTGTGTTACAGTGTCAGACCCTCCCTCTCCTTTTAACTCTCCCTTTCAAGAAAATAAATAAATCTTTTAACAAAAGTGTCAGGAAAATTTGCAGTGCTGATAATATTTTTCCAATATGCTGTGCCACACAGAACTGGGCATGTTCACACTACATTGCACAATACTAAGACCTTGCAAAGTTGGGCAAGCACTTTTCATGCTGATAAGGCAAGGGGTCTCTTAAATTTCCAGTGTAATCACTTCAAAACCTTATACAGCTTTGCAGCCTATGTACTAATATGTTTTTAAGCAGATTTTGTTTTCAGACTAGGTTTGGAAGTGGAACAAATAACTTTGCAAGAACGATTTTGAACCAGTTGGTCAGTTTTAGGTAGTTCTCTGATTCAGTTACGTAATTAAATTGCAGTCAAGCATTGCACTCTTTATTCATCTGTCTGTTGTATCCTTAAATTATACAGTAAAAAGAAATAACAACCCTGCTCAACTGAAAACATCAAACAGAAATCACAGAAGCATCACCCTGAAATGTACCCAGGGGCTGTGGCACAGTCAGCCAGCTGGAGCGCACACGGTCTGGCATGAGCCACAGCACTGACCAGCAGTGTTGGGCCAATGCTTGTAGGAAGCCTGAGGACACAGTTCAAGAGGATGTAAGGGGAGCCATACCCAGGCCAGTTACCTTGGCTATCGCCTTGCTATCACAAGGGGGATGAATTTCAAGACCGCTTAAGTGTAGCCACTTGGGTTCCTCAGGCACTCTTTATTTTCCAAAATGAATTCACCATGAGATGGAGCACTGAGTCTGGCATGCCCCTAGTTCAGAAACACAGCCAATCATTCGCAGGAGACAGCTTCCAAATTGCCCGTGTAATGTATCTGCTTTAATGTGGTCACCAGGATTCTGTGTGGGTGTAAAAAATGTGCTCAACACCAGTGTAGCACAGCTTTGAATTTTCAGTGCCCTCATTCTTGTCTTGATGTGATTGGAAGTCACACACTTTAGAGGACAGTGTAGGGACACAGCTTCCAAGCTTGCAGCCCATGAGTCCTACAGTGTAGCATGGTGATGACTTCCTGTGAACCTTGGACAATGTTGTCCCCTGCGGTCATGCCACCCAGGTCACAGGCGCCTCTCCGTGTGCTTCCTTCTTAGCTGTGTCCTGTGGGAACCCGGGTACGCCCACCAACGGCATGATCATCAGCAGTGATGGCATCCTCTTCTCCAGCTCGGTCATCTATGCTTGCTGGGAGGGCTACAAGACTGCGGGGCTCATGACTCGGCATTGCACCGCCAACGGCACCTGGACGGGCACAGCTCCAGACTGCACGAGTGAGTAACTGGTGTCATGGTGGACGCTGGCAGAGCAGGTTAAATGCCCTCTGCTATGACAAGGGGAAGCAGGAATTGTGACTTTCAAGAACTTTGACATTTGATTTTTTATCGCACAGCGAAACAAGGCAACCTACAGGTTTGAGTGGTTTGTGTTTGACTGGTGTTTGTTCAGCGTGTAGAAGTTCTCCACCGTTATGTGGTTAAGGCTGCTTAGAGCTTCCAGTTGGAAACTAAAAGATCTTATCAAGACCTTTCTGTCTGGGGACCCTTTGGGCTACAGAGCGGTAACGTGTTCTGTCCTGAGCCCAGCTCCTTGAGCCTGGGCAAGGTCACACAGGCACTCGCCAGAACAGCAGAAATAGGAAATTCCAGAGACAGTGCTCCCGAGAGCAGATGAGGAGGCAGACAAAGAGAAGCAGCCCTGGTACACTGCTGTGGGTGGAAGCTGCAGGATGGTGAGCTGGACAGAGGCCGTCGCTTGCCTTGTCTCTGGCTGTAACTTTTGCTCTGTTGCTTTTCCCTTAGTCGTGAGCTGTGGGGACCCTGGCACACTAGCCAATGGCATCCAGTTTGGGAGCGACTTCACCTTCAACAAGACCGTGAGCTATCAGTGCAATCCTGGCTATCTCATGGAGCCTGCCACAGGCTCCACGATCCGCTGCATCCAAGACGGCTCCTGGAACCAGAGCAAACCCCTCTGCAAAGGTGGGCTTCCACTGGCCGGTCTGTGGGCCTGTGCAGCGTGGCTTAGGCACTGGCATTTCGCTTCATTTTGCAATTTTGTATTTACACAGCCTTTCTATGGAGCAAGGATCCTTGAGAACACACTACCACACTAAATTTCTTGACATCAATTCTTTATCTATCAGTCTATCTATGTATCTATCAATCTATCTATCTGTTCGCAATTAATGAGGCACCAAAATGCAATGAAGAAAGTAAAGCTGACTAGGCCGGCATGCATCTCAGCCATGAGAAGTCAGGCTGCATCCTGACAGGGTCTCAGAGCTATGGACATGGCCCACTGTCTTCCTCCCCTCCTCTTGGAGGACACTGCTGGCTGTAGGGCTGAGCATGGATTTGTGAAATTCTTCCCAGGACTTTATCAATACAGTTTCCTTGGACCTGGCTGCCACCCTGGCACAAGGCAATGCTACTTTATGTTTTAACTAATCCATTCATTTTAAAGACCAGAAGAGAGCAGCAGAGATCTCTCATATGTTGATTCTCTCCCCACATACCCGGAACAGCTGGAGCCAAGAGCAAGGAACTCAATCTGGGGTACCATGTGGCTGGCAGGGACCCATCTGCAGGGCCTCTCAGGAGCCCAAAGCAGGAAGTGGGGATGAAGAGCTGGGCCTGGCCTTGAACAAACGTCCTCCACTGTGGGATGTGTCCGCACTACGTATCTCCCGAGCTGCCACATCCAAAGCTCGACCCTCACATTTTGAGTTTTGTTTTCAGATGGAAAAACTTGCCCCACAGAGAGATGTGGCAAATACTCCCCGGCCTTCAGTCGGGGAGCAGGACATGGCTCTCTTCCTGCCTCTTCTAGAGGCTGTGCTTGCAGAAGACCAGAGCTCTGCAGTGTCTTTTAATTCCAGGCCAAGGCAATGGTGGACCAAGGGCTGGGAAGGTTGAGACAGGTGGAAAAGTGCAGGAGGCTGTTGGAGGGTGTCACAGCAGCTGGTTCCGGGAGTGAGGACTTCCACAGTCAGGACCCCAGTGCTCCGTGGAGGAGTTGTACAGGCGCTCTGAGCAGGTGTACTATAGGTGGGCAGGGATGGGCGGGGCTTGACATCAAGGCACCATATTAGCCAGGGAGCCTATGAATCACCGACATGGAGGGTCGTCAGGGAGGAGGCAGTGGCGTCTTCCCTGGGCCCAAGATGACCACAGCTTTGTATGAATGCGTTTTTGTTGTTGGTTTCTGGTAACCTACAAGCTTCAAGCATTCCCTTGCCTGTGACATGGACTCTACCCTCCTTTCTCTCCAGGGAGGTTGAGGATCTCTCTGTTCTTTTTCTTGAAACAACTAACACTGCCCTGATACCTAAGGAGTGCTACATTACTGACGGTGCATGTCACTCACTGTATGCTAGACAGATCCTGGTCAGTGGGAATGGTGAAAATTTCCAATAAAGTGATCTGGGCTCTAGAACTTCATATATGCCTTTGTAGGCTTGTACTTGTCTTTCTATTGTTCTCTGCACTTGCCATAAGTGGCATGGCCCGCGAGTCCCTCCAGCCCACACTTCTCTCACAGTTCTCACCCAACTTACCAGCTGACTCATACCTCCTGCTCTCCGGCTAGGGTGCTTGCATTCTCAATGATTATTTGGGATGTGAAAGCATAGATGGGTAGGGTATGAGTGGCTGGGGAAGGGCCCATGTCCAGCTGCTATTTTATGTACTTCTTCAGTAGTTCCCTTGCTAAAACTGCCTGTGTAGACACCATGTGTACCTCAGGTGGATGGCAGCGTGGGTGGCCTGAGTAGTGGGGTCATGTTGGATGCTCTGGAACATGGACTAATGCTTCTTGCTCTTGGAAACAGCTGTGCTGTGCAGCCAGCCTCCACAGGTGCACAACGGGAGAGTGGAGGGCAGCGACTTCCACTGGGGCTCCAGCATCAGTTACAGCTGTGTGGACGGCTACCAGCTCTCTCACTCGGCCATCCTCTCCTGCGAAGGGCATGGCGTGTGGAAGGGAGAAGTCCCCCAGTGCCTACGTAAGTTTTGAATCCATCCCGTGGCATAGCCTGTGGGAGGCAGACAAGGAGCACAGGGAGGTGTGGCACCAGCTACAGCAGCACTCAGTCACGTGTGCCCGTCACAGGTGCTTTCCTAAAAGGTGACTGCAGACCGGAGAGATTTAGCAACATTCCTGAGATATATTCAGGGGCCTAGCCTGGCCCAGGCACATGTGACGTGACTTCTTTCATTGCTTCCCGTAGCTGTGTTCTGCGGAGACCCAGGCACCCCTGCCGAGGGGAGGCAGAGTGGCAAAAGCTTCACCTACAAATCAGAAGTCCTCTTCCAGTGCAAATCTCCCTTCATCCTCGTGGGCTCTTCCCGGAGAGTGTGCCAAGCTGACGGCTCCTGGAGTGGGGTGCAGCCCATCTGCATTGGTAATGGCTGGGGCCATCCTGAAACTGGGCCCTGTGGGCTAAGGCTGATGATGTGCTGATAGAGAACATCCTATAGGCACCGTTTCTTGGCCTGTGCAGCAATCAACCATGCTGAACATGGCTCTTCTAAGACAGAAGCTGGTTAATGTGACTTCACTCTCATGCGGAGGTCTCCCACCTGCAGAGCAGCTGTACTGTGGACTGCTGAGGGAGGGCTCCTGTCCTAGCCACAATTAGCCTCACTACAGAGTCGGCGCAGCTGATGCTTTATCACAACTTTGATTGTTGGCTTAGTTTTTAATATTTATTTATGTGAAGGTCAGACTCACAGAGAGATTATCCATCCCCTGGTTCACTCCTCAAATGTCCACAGTAGCCAGGGCTGGACCAGGTTGAAACTTGGAGCCTCGAGCTCTATCCAGACCTCGCACGTGTATGATGGAGCCTCAAGGACTGGGGCCTTTTCCAGTGCTTCCCCAGGCACATTAACCAGTACCACAGTGGTTATCCAGCCAGTGCCACAGTGGATGCCAACCCTGCAGATGGCAGGTTACTCTGGCACAACAGAGCACTAGATCTTACTTGGGGTTCATTTGGATGACCCACCTTGCTGTGTTTTCTCTGGCAAATATGCAGTGAACAGTGATGATTTATAGTCCTGAATAATTTCTGAATAGTTGAGTGATATTTACTTAAAATAACGACAATAGTAGTAGAAATAGCAGGAGTGTTATTTCTAATTAAAACAACACTTCCTATCTGTTGATTTAAACTCTTGGCCCATGGGAACAGTTTCAGTGCTAAAAATACTGTTCTTTCCCTGGTGCGTCATTTGCTCTGGGGTGCCAACTGTGAAGAGCTCCCTGCTTTGCTGTCCTGTGGCAGCTGGAATCGCCGAAGACTCAGGGATGCTGTGTTCGCAAAGGTCACTCTGTGTTTCCAAGGTCCTTCCACTTGCAAGGGCTAATGTCCTCTTTATTTTGAAATCTGGGAAGAAATGCGTGTCAGACATTTGGAACAATGCAATGGAAGACCCAAAGAGATAGAGAGCAGTTGGGCTGTTACAAACCAGAAGGTGCTTACGGGAGGCGGCTCGTTCACCAGCCACACGCAGGTGTCAGTACAGAAGGCTGACCCAGAGAGTAGGCCACACCCATTCTCACATAGGAAAGAATAGACACGCAAAGCTGCGAAAGTCTGAAAATGAACTGAGAGCAATTCTGAGATGTCTAGAAGACAAACGAAAATATCATCCAGTTTTATTTTTGTTTGTTATTTAAAATTTTCAACAAAAGAAACCTGGACATTTGCCAAAAAAAAAAAAAAAAGAAGTGTCAATTTTGAAAGATGTTTAGGATTTAGAAAAGTATCCTAGATTTCCTGCAGGGACTGTAATGGCTCGTCTCATGCATTTCAGATCCTGCCCATAACAGCTGCCCGGACCCTGGCACTCCTCACTTCGGAATACAGAACAGCTCCAGAGGATATGAGGTAATTTATTTCACCAGTTTTCAAAATATGAAGTATAGTTTACACTTAAATGTGTATGTTTATTTTGTATGTTTTTAACTGTTTATTTATTATTATTATTTTTAATTTGAAAGCCGGAATTACAGAGAGGGAGATCTTTCATCTGCTAGCTCACCGTGCCTACCCTACCCCCATAACAGTTGCAATGGCCAGGCCTGGACAAGGCTGAAAGCAGAGGTTAGGAACTTTATCCACAAAGCTCACAAATGGGTGGCAGGGGCCCAGTCAAGAAGTATATGATGCTTTCTTAAGAACATTAGCAGGGAACTGGATTGCAACTGGAGCCAGCATCTCTGTGAGGTGCCAGCATTGTAGCCAGTGGCTTTGCCCCCTCTGCCATAATGCTGGCCTCTGTATATCCATTTTATTTTAAAACAAGTTTTAAAAATTCCTTTGATATAGTCCCATAGACTCAGGGGTTTCCCCTTTTTCCTTTTTTGTTCCCTCTCCCCCACTGATTTCCCTTGTATTATTATAATATCATAGTCTTTCAATAGCAGCCATAATTTCTGCTATTTAAGTGTATCACGACATTGTGGATATAGACAATGGAAGAAAGTCCAGCATCCTGTTTTCTATATAGGTGTAGCAGTTTCATTTGGAGTCCATCTTTATTCAGGAGCAGAGATGCATACTGTATTGTAACCTCACTTCTCACTGTGATAGTCCCTCATACAGATCCTCTACAGGAATATACGTACATGCATGTTCCCTTATACATCTGTTGACCTCGTACTTGGCAAGAAGGTTGTCTTATATCAGAGACAGCATCCACTTTCATCGGCCATAGTTTCTACGTGTTGTGTTTTCCCAGATAAGATTCGTTCAGAGAGGATTCCACATGTGCTGTTACTATCACTGTCAGGATAATCATTAGTGTTTTCAACACTACAGTAGTGACTACCGTATAAATGTGTGTTTGTAGGCATGCATAATCTCATGTGCTTCTCAGCTACACTCAAGACAATTCCCAAACCAAGGGCACCCGTTCCTGAATAGTTAGACATTGAAGAATTCATCCACAGACTTGATATAATGGGCAAGTAAGAGAACATTCTGGAGAAAAATGGAAGAAATGTCTTCTAGCTTTTTGTTCTGAGTTTACTTGCACCAGCTGTCCTCCAGGAGAACTCTGAAAGCCCTGTAAAGGATTACCACAAGGAACATCACTGTGGAATTTTCCTTTGATTTTGAGTAAAATGCTCATTCATAGTTCCATTAGTACCGGGGCACTATCTTAAAATGGGAGGCAAGGAAGCATAAAATAAAACTTTGACCTTCCTAAAAATTCACTAAGTCAGTGGATCTCTGATGTTGTGACTTTGAATCCTGGAGTTACCTGTGGTCACTGTCTGGGATGAGGGATGTCAGTAAGCAGGTGCAGGAGGTCACTCCTCCTCACAGACCCCTCTCTCTCCCCAGAAAACCCACACATGGCAGGTGCAGGAGGTCGCCCCTCCTCACAGACCCCTCTCATGGCAGGTGCAGGAGGTCGCCCCTCCCCACAGACCCCTCTCATGGCAGGTGCAGGAGGTCGCCCCTCCCCACAGACCCCTCTCATGGCAGGTGCAGGAGGTCGCCCCTCCCCACAGACCCCTCTCATGGCAGGTGCAGGAGGTCGCCCTCCTCACAGACCCCTCTCATGGCA
This sequence comes from Ochotona curzoniae, assembly GCF_017591425.1. Lineage (NCBI taxonomy): Eukaryota > Metazoa > Chordata > Mammalia > Lagomorpha > Ochotonidae > Ochotona > Ochotona curzoniae. Next base: position 933,122 of record NW_024467119.1, on the reverse strand, counting down.
GGTGCAGGAGGTCGCCTGACTCTGAATCCCATGTTGGTTTTCCCCCTCTAGGTGGGGAGCACAGTGTTTTTCAGGTGCCGAAAGGGTTACCATATCCAAGGCTCAACAACGCGAACTTGCCTGGCCAACTTGACATGGAGCGGGATCCAGACAGAATGCATACGTAAGTGCAGAGTTACGTAAGAGGGATCTGCTCCTGGGCATGGGGAACAGTGAGAAGCTGGCCTAGCTGGATTCCTTCATCCTGTCCTTGCTCTGTCCTGCAGTTTGGGCTCCCAGCGCAGGCAGCTGGGCCCAGAGGGGAAGCTGTTTCTCAAGCACACAGGCATGCAGTTCACTCTGGTGGAAGGGGCAGGCAGGACGAGGCGTGAGAAAGCTTCTCTAGTTAACCAGCTCCAGGTGACACTGAGGTACACCCATGTCTGAGAATTGTCTGGAAACCCAGCTGATATTTGAAATTCAGGAGACATTAGTCCTTGTCTTGACATCGGAGAGTGACCTGGGAAATGGGTGTATCAGATAAGTGGGCGCTTAGATTCGAATGGTATATAATTATATCATAGTTATTTAAGAAACAGATTTCATTTTGTGCCTATTAATGAGAATTAAGAGGCTGTTACATGTGATATTAGTGGTTGAGACACTCATTCCATTGACTATGAATGTAGGAACACACCACATATCACTGTTCCTATGTTAATTATAAAAATGTTGGTGGACTGTTCTGTAAAAATCAGTATAAGATGTGCTTTTGTGTATTTTTAAGTATTGCCAGATACGAACCTGTTAATTTCACTAAGTCAATATTCAGATTATGTATGGATAGGATATATGTATTTGTGTAAAAGAAATATACTGGCCCTCACCATATTGGCAGCTTGAATGTTTGCTAATATGTGAAATATTGTCACTATTTCAAGCAACTGTTGTCCCATTTGAAAATTATATATTTGTTTTGTAATTTCCATAGCCCTTATTTAGACACAAAATGTCAATTTTATAAAAAATTAAGTCATTTGACCTATCAGGGGCCTTCAAAAAGTTCCTTTAAAACTAGTATTAAAAATTGTGGATGTTGTATTAATTATTGAAGCTCATTCAAATAAAATAACCATTATAATCTCATTTATTCATAATTATGTGTTTGAAGGAAATAAAAATCTGAATTTATAAAACTTACCTTTTAAGGGTGTTCTGTCCATTACGTAGCTTCATAGTTATGACCACCATTCTAAATCTCTATTCATAAATCACACACACACACACACACACACACACACACACTAACTTTATAATCACATCCGCTTTCAAACACTTTTGCTGCTATTCCCTTTGGGGACTGTCATGCTAACTGTGTAGTGAGCAGAGCTTCTGTGTTTCTCAGCCGAGTCTGTGCTTTTCCAGCTCATGCCTGCCGACAGCCGGAGACCCCAGCACACGCCGACGTGCGAGCCATCGACCTCCCTACGTTCGGCTACACCTTAGTATACACCTGCCACCCGGGGTTCTTCCTCGCAGGCGGCTCGGAGCACAGAACATGTAAAGCAGACATGAAATGGACAGGAAAGTCACCTGTTTGTAAAAGTAAGTTACAACCAAGGAGTGAAAATGCATTCGTAACTCACAAGGACCAGAGGTGCTGCCCTCGAGGCGGTGCCCAGGCTGAGGAGGCACAGGTATCGCTCCATGGGAGTGATGCTGCCGCTCTCACCACCTGGAGCGTGCCAAGGCGCACTGGCAATGCGTACGTGTGTGCATGGGCAGCAGGGTTCATCCTGGAAGGCACAACCAGCAGATCTGCAGATGTTAGTGTTCTATAATTATGTTTGAAGCTAAAGAGGAAAGCCACCATGTTGAGGGAAATTTTCCCATGTCAAAAAGAAAATAACATGTTGGGCATTTTTAGAAAACTCTATTCTTAAGTAAGACTGGGCAGACAGCACTGAATACCTGAGATAGTGTAAAGTCAGCTACCTGTGGCATTTTTAATACTATAAGTTGGCGATTAAGTATATCATTATGTGTGCTTCATTCTGCTCCGTCTCTGATTTACCAAAGAAATCAACATGGACACGATGCACTGATTACTCACAATTGTGTGAATTTGCTAATCGAGTATTAACTCTGGGTCAGCTTTCATGATATCAGACTACTCATGCCCAGCCCAGCTTAGCGTGGGCGTGCGTCGAGCGCCTTACAGCACACAGCCGTGGACTGTGGCAAAGCCAGTGGCTTTGCTTTGAGTTCCCTGGGGTCTTTTTGTATGTGCAAGTGAGGGACTCTTGAGACACACAGACTTCCCTGACCTTCCCCGTCAGCAGAACTGAGACTTTGAAAAATAGTAATTGGCAGTTGGATATAAAAGTAGAAATGCTAATGGATTGTGAGTTAAATCTAACTTGATGGACTAAGTTAATACAATGAAATAATCTAATGGGCTTCAATATTGACTTATAAAGTCATCCACTCATATGAGGGATTGGAAGTCTAAGAGAGTTTAAAATGTTTAGCTTTTTAAATATTGTCTGTTTGTTTGGGACAGGATATCCCCGATAGCATGACAAAAAAAAAAAGCCCTGCCCCCAGCCCCCAGCCACCCTGTTCCACCCTGTTTGCAAGGCTCTCTGTTGTAGCCCTGTCAGGGGCCAGTGCACGCAGCTCGATGAGCAGCCCCCGCCACCCTGATTGCAAGGCTCTCCATTGTAACACCATGAGCAGCCAGTGCATGTAGCTAGAAGAGCAGCCCAATCGCCCTGATTGCAAGTGGCCAGTGCACATGGCGAGATGAGCTGGACAAGCAGTCGCCCCAGCACTCACGGCCCTCCCCAACACAGACAAGCCTCCACGTGAATCTGGGTTTACAAAGCATACGTGTATGCTCCTCATGCTTGGTACATTTTAAACACTGAACAAAGGAAAATCGTTCAATTTGACATTTTTTTTCAATCTTATACAAAAATAAGCTTTTGAAAATGATAATTTGTCTTTTTACTTGTAGGTAAAGGAGTGAGAGAAGTTAATGAAACAGTTACTAAAACTCCAGGTTTGTATACCAGAACAGTTATAGATTTCAATCGAATGAAGTCATTTGTTCTCTACTATATTCTGTACAGTGAAACCATTTTTAACATTGGAATTTTTGGATTCACTAGTCCACGGCCAACCTACGCAAAACTCGACTGGGTCTGTGCCCATCTCAATTCCTGGCATGAGACTGGTTTTTCAGAGCCGTACCATCACACCACCAGGCAGCCCTCTGGTGTTGCCTCTCACTTTTGTTTGCATATCTGCCTGGGCGCTTGGCCAGGTTGCCATGTATGTGGCCTTGGGAACATGGCCTGATATAATGGAGAGCCTTATAAAGAGGGTTGCAGTCCCTTCTCCACACATGTGAGCTTGGAAATGAGGCATTTGCACAGCAAAAGTTGTTAACTCAAAAAGCACAAAGAGGAACCCACTGTTTATTCCGGCCCGTCTGTAAATCAGGCAGCAGTGGCACGCTAACCTGATAATTGCGGCTTTGTGTTGTGTCAGTACTTGTAAGATGCATTAAACAGGACCCAGCACAATGGCTCAATGGCTGAATCCTTGCCTTGCATGTGCTGGGATCTCATATGGGTGCCGATTCTAATCCCGGCTGCTCCACTTCCGTTCCAGCTCCCTGCTTGTGGCCTGGGAAAGCAGTCAAGGATGGCCCAAAGCCTTGGGATCCTGTACCTGCGTGAGAGACCTGGAGGAGGCTCCTGAGGCCTGGTTCCTGGCTTCAGATCTTCTCAGCTCTGGCCATTGCAGCTACTTGGGGAGTGAACCAGCAAATGCAAGATCTTTGTCTCTCCTTCTCTCTGTAAATTTGCCTTCCCAATTAAAAAAAAAAACTTTTTTTACAAAAAAAAAAAAAACCTTGAAAAGCACTTAAATAATGCACTCCTTTTTCTCTTTGTCGTTACTTGAAATCCTCTGCCATTTTGTATTCACAGTAAAAATTTAAACAACATGTGCCTCCAAATTATGTTAATTTAGATCCAGTTTGCTTATTTGTTTGCTGTTTCCAGAAGTAGAAAACTTTTGCAAGTATTTAAGGTTCCTTGTCTAGTATTCTCCTTAATCTCGTTTTGCATTGGTTGCTTGGACTTGCTCCTGTTCAGAGGCCAACATGAAGAGAGTATGCTGTGGTTAAGGCAGACACTGTGTTTCACTTTTAATTCATTTTCTAGAGATTTATTTATCTTTTCTATTGGAAAGGCAAGATTAAAAACAGAAGGAGAGATGGAAAGATCTTCATCTGGTGGTTCATTTCCCAAATGGCTACGATGGCCAGATCTCAAGCCAGGAGCTCCGTCTGGGTCTCCCATGTGAGTGTAGGGTCCCAAGGACTTGGGCCATCCTCCACTGGTTTCCCCGGGGCATACAGGGGTAGCTAGACTGGAAGTGGAAGAGCCCAGGTGGACTATTGGCACCACAGGGAAGAAGATTAGCCTGTTGAGCCATCATGCTGACCCCTCACTTTTAATTCTTAGATGCGGCAAAATTAACCAACAGATTTAATTTCTACACCCTACACAGTGAAGGGGTTAAAAAAAACTCTCCCTTCTCTCATTTCAATATTACGTACAAATCAACTGCAAGAGGCAATACTCCCTATTCCGGGAACACTTTATTTCAGTGGAAGGAAACTGTTTTTATTCTTTGTTCATTTTCTATTTGCTTATCTTGTTTTTCAGATATTGAAGTGTCTATGTATTTTTGTAGCAGTAAGCGTTTTTCTCCTGGAGGGACTTGCTAATTAAACTTGTTTCTTTATTAGGGTGACAAACCCTAATGTGACTCAACCATTTGTTGTTCCGTAACAGCAACAAGTCAGAAAACAAAGGTCCAAACCCACAGTCCCCCGCCATGACTGATGGCCACAGCTGCACGTAAGGAATCCACGGCCAAAGCGGTGGTCTCCCTCCATCAGACAGGGCCCAGTCCTGGGGCATGCCAGCACAGGCCACTGCAGTGAGTGGCTTGAGCCAATGCAGTGTCCCCAGCTGAACGTGTAAATTCTAATTAGAGAGAACAATGCCCTTTTCAAGGCTAGTCTAGTAAAAGTGAAACAAGCCAGCTGGGTGTTACTGATTGAAACAGGAGTCTCTACAGAGGCCCTGCTAGGTAAACAGAGAGATCTAATGTCTGTTGTTTATAAGCCACTGTGTTAGCCACTAGACTCAACACTTGTCACTGACTTTGAGGAATTTTAGGAAAATGGGCACTGCATCTGCTGCATCTGTTATTCAGGAGCCCCTTTCTTGCTGGGCCGAGTCCTGTAGGTTCCCTCAGGTAGAGAGAGGGGAAGAGAAGCAAGAGCACCATGCACCTGTGTCTTCATTCCCTGGGAGTGTGGGTGGCTCTGTGGACGTGCTGAGGCCAGAAGCTGAGCCTCTTACAGCGTATCTTACCTAATCAAGCGCTTCAAGTGCATCTGGAGGCAAAAAGCAGTGTGCACATTCGTGCCATCATCGGTGCCATTGTTTTTCACTGCAACGCTCTTCACTTTTACATCAATTTTGTGGAAATGGCACCATTTTATATGTTTATTAGCAGAGATATACTATATGAGGATTTTGGAAAAGAGTGAGAACAGGAGCTTATTTGAATGGCCTTCATATTGTTATTGCCCACATAAACGGTGAGCTTTAAGGAGATATGGAGATGGGAGGAGGTTTGGGAGGTTGTTGATTCTACCGCTCCTGATCATGTTGGAACATTTATACAAGGTTAAGGTAGAATGAAAAAGTCAGCGAGAGGGAGACTGGCTCTACTTATAATAAAAATCTGAAGAAACAAAATACCCTTGTCTTTACAAGCGCCGTACACCCGGTCAAGGCGGTGCCTGGAAAGGCAGGCTTGTGGAGGCCAGGGTGATCCTGACAGGTGCTGCTTGTCAGTACCACGGGGCCTTCTAAGAGCAGACGTGACTAATGGGGAGATTTCTGTGTTGACGTCATGGATCAATCTGATGCACATCTACTGGGCACAATGAAAACTGAACCTGAGCAGCATTGGCCGTTGGCCTTGCCAGGCCTGTCCAAATAGCTGTACTTAGGCCTCTGAACTCCCCGCACAGCACGGTAGCACTGCTCCTGCGACACTTGCTACGCAGGCTTCGGGCTACCCTTGTCTCACTCCCACTGGGTACCACCGTGCCTTCTGAGTGTAATATGCGGCATTCCTCCTCTGTGTGAGCCCTAACATGTGTCTCCTGCCTTCCTTCCTGCAGTTCCTTCAGATGTGTTTTTCGTCACTTCTGTGTGGAAGGGATATTACGAACATTTAGGGAAAAGACAGCTCGCAACCCTGGTCGTGGACTGGTTCAACGCTACCAGCAGTAAGGTGAACGCAACCTTCACAGCAACTTCGCAGGTGGAGCTGAAACTGACAGGTAAGCCAGCAGGACTGCCCCAGGTATGCGGCAGGGTGAGCAGAAGTGAACTGTGGCCTTGGTTCGTGGGCAGTCTGGCTCACTGAACACATGGTGTGCTGTGGCCTTGGCGTTTTCTGTTTTCACTGATGCTTCTGAGCAACCGTGGCAGGGTCACAGTGTCATCCCATTGTGGTGGTCACAAGTACCTTGTTCACATTTGTGCACACAGAGGACAAGGTTTGAAATGTGCATCCAGATGTTTTCCATGAATGTCACTCTTGCCACCTTCTTTCCTGAACTCAATTGCTCTCACCTGATGCTTTTGGTCATTACAATGAATAAAGTAGCAACAGTTCTGATTTACATGCCAGGCACTGTGTTGCACACTTGGTGTATACTACCATTCTCACCATTAGTAGTCTTATGTCAGCACTCTGGCTAAGGAAACTTCCTCCCAATTTAGAGCCGGCAAGATTCCTGGGATAATAAGTAGCTTTCCAAAGGTGACATAGAAAGTCGTGGTCCAGGGCAGCATTGAGCTTGCTGTCAGAATGCTACATTCACACTCCTAGCCAACAAGCATAATGTCACCTTCAAGCCCAAATCCAGCGCTTTCCTGCAACCGTCCCCATTTTCTCCAACAATTTACTGTTCCCCTTAGATTAATTGCCCAAGGCTTGGGGCTTTCTGTGAAATCAGTCAGAGGTTCAGCGCTGTGGTGCTGGAAACTTGCTTCTTACATCAGAGTCCCTGGGAATTCAGCCCCACCTCTTGTGGGAAAGCTCGAGATAATTGCCCTGGAACCCACCTCGCTGTCAGTACCTTGAGCGTTATGGGTTCAGCAGCATTTGTTTCACGTCTATCTTTGTTTAGTTCATGGATTCCTCCGTTTGGTGGATTCCTGTGGTGTCACATTTCTTCTCCGGGCAGTGGTAGCCACCATCCTCATGCAGAGCCGCTGCCAGGTGGGACCACGCAGCCGCTTCACACTGTACCTCTGCTCACTGTCAGGAGGTAGAATGGAGCTCAGGTTTTCTGTCTGTGTTCTCCGTGCTTGTGTCCTTAACAATCTGCTATAGTTACAAAACTGGTTTTCCTTTGTCAGAAGAATTGGATTTCTATTCCTTTCATTTTCATTGTGAAACAGAGATATTGAAATTAGCACACCCATTCAAAGCAGAAAAGGACTACAGTATCTGGTGATATCTTCAGGGAAAAAATTACTGAAACAAAACATTTTAGAGTAAGATGTGAATTGATTTCACTTTTCTGTGACCTGTGACATAATACTGTGCCATGTTCCATATCAAGTGGAGGGGTGGCTCCGTCACGAGTGCACAGCGTGCGACTGATGGCTCTCTTACAGGAGTTTACAAGAAGGAGGAGGCACACCTACTTCTGAAGGCTTCTCAGATTAAAGGCCCAGCAGACATTTTTGTGAGCAACTTTGAAAATGACAACTGGGGCCTGGATGGCTACGTAAGTCCTTGTGTGGCCATGGTATCTGTGCAGAGGGTAGGGAAGCTGGGGGAGTCAGGGCTGTGTGTGCAGGGGTAGGGCAGCTGGGGGAATCAGGGCTGTGTGTCTGTGCAGGGGGGGAGGACGACTAAGGGAATCAGGGCTGTGTGTGCAGGGGGAGGGCAACGAGGGGAGTCAGGTCTGTGTGTCTGTGGAGGGGTGAGGGCAGCTGGGGGAATCAGGGCTGTGAGTCTGTGGAGGGGTGAGGGCAGCTGGGGGAATCAGGGTTGTGTGTCTGTGGAGGGGTGAGGGCAGCTGGGGGAATCAGGGCTGTGGGTCTGTGCAGGGGTGAGGGCGGCTGGGGGAGCTTGGGTTGTGTGTCTGACCTTGAGAAACTCAGCAGTCTTACTCTTGCACCTGGCATGGATTCATGAACTAGTTAATGAGGCAGAGCCACAGAGCGTAAGGAGAGGTCTTCCATTGTAGGTTCATGTTCATAATAACCCAGGTGAACCAGGCTGAAGCCAGGAGCCTGGAATTCCCTCCCGGACTCCCCCATGGGTGACAGAGACCCCAAGCACTGGAGCCTTCACCTGCTGCCTCCAAGGGTGAGCGTGAGCAGAAAGCTGGAGGTGGGAGCAGAGCTCAGACCTAAACTGAGACACTTATTACAGTATGCACACACCACAAGTGTGTGCTAAAACTGTGCCAGGGCCCAGCCAGGTGGCCTAGTGGTTAAAGTACTCGTCTTAAACACACCAGGATCCCACATGGGCAACAGTTCTAATCCTGGCGGCCCTGCTTCCCATCCAGCTCCCTGTTTGTGACCTGGGAAAGCAGTCAAGGATGACCTAAGGCCTTGGGACCTTGCACCTGTGAGGGGGATTTAGAAGAAGCCCCTGGCTCCTGGCTTGGGATTGGCTCAGCTCCAGCCATTGCGGCCACTTGGGGAGTAAAACATTGGACAAAGTTCCTCCTCTCTCTCTGTCCTCCTTTCTGTATAACTGACTTTCTAATAAAAACAAATACATCTTTATAAAAAGCATGCCAGATGCATGCCCTGCCCTGCCCCTGACCTACCCTGTCTTACCCCTACCCTTGACCCTGCATCTGCCCCACCTTGCCCCTGACCCTACACCTGTCCCTGCTCTGTCCACCCCTTCCCTGTCCCTACCTGTCCCTAACTGCCCCTGTCTTGTCTCTCCTGTCCCTACCCTGTCCCTGCCTGCCTCTGCCCCCACACCTGCCCCTGCCTTATCCTGTCACTGCCCTCCTCTCTCCCTGTTCTTCGTGTCCCTGCTGTTACCCTGCCTTTCCTGCCCTGCCCCTGCCTGTCCCTGTCTATCTCTGCCCTATCTTTGCTGCTACCCTGCCTACCCTTACACCCATGTCCCTGCCATGCACCTGCTATTGCCCTGCCTGTCCCCACCCTGCCCCTGCCTTGCCTGACTCTGCCCTACCTGCCCCTTCTGCTCCTGCCCCAGCCCAGCCCTTCCCTGCCCTGCCCTACCTTCCATGCCATGCCCCTGACTGTCCCTGCCATGCCTATCCCTGCCCTGTCCCTGCCTCTGCCCTGCCTGTCTCCGCACTGCCCCTGCCTTGCCTGTCTCTGCCCTACCTACCCCTTCTCCTGCCCCTTTCCCGGCCCTGCCCTGCCCTGCCTACCCTTGCCCTGCCTCTGTCCCTGCCATGCACCTGCTATTGTCCTGCCTGTTCCCACCCTGCCCCAGCCTTGCCTGCCCTTGCCCCGTCCCTGCCTCTGCTCTGCCTATCCCTGCCCCTGCCCTGATCCTTCCCCTGCCCTGCCTGCCCCTGTTCTGCCCCTCCTCCTCCTCCTGACCCATCCCTGCTTCTGCCCCTGTACCCCCCTCTTTTATTATTTTCAATGGAAGAAATCCAGTCTCTGAGATTCGAATAAAGTAGCCAGGAGCAACAAGTTTGTTGCTGTTTGGAACAAAACAAGAATGCGCTCCAGGTTCTGGGTTGTTGGTGCATGTCCACTGCATGTGTGGAGCGAGCAGGAGTTCCCAAGACCCTTGGCCACAGTGACGCTCTCAGTCTTTCTAGATGAACAAGATTGAAGCATCCTCCAACACCCTCCCCTGCCAGTTAGTCTGTCTTTCACAGGGTCTGACTCAAAGAAATGCAGCTTCTGTACTTAATAACTCTCGTGCGGTCCCCTCAAAAGGGTGTTAGCATACAGTCGTGTTATGAAGCTTACCACCAATTCAGAGATCAGAGTGAGACTTTGGGCATGTTCCTGTTTGCTGAGATGCACGTCTGCATTGACTTCCAGTTTGTAACTATGGGTGCGTTCTTAGAAGGAGTCGCATAACTGCTGACCTCGTAGCTAAAGACACTACAGCAGCTGTGTTTGGGTGAGTGAGGAGTACGTTGCCATAGCCCTGCTGTACAACTCCCTTCTTCCACACCAGGTGTCCTCGGGACTTGAGAGAGGAGGGTTCACTTTCCAAGGGGACGTGCATGGCAAGGACTTTGGAAAATTCAAGCTGGAAAGGCAAGGTAAATAATTCCGGAACTTTCCTTAGCAAGGGCCTATTTGCCTTTCAGCTCCCGAGCTGATAAAAATGGAAAAGACTCTAAAATATGTATAAACAAAAATAGTGGGAGGCACCAACATATCCTACAATGATATAAAGTATGTGTATTTTGAATAACAACATAAATGTAAAACTGGAAACAATATAGTAAAAAATTGTCAGACCTGTAATTAATGTCACAAACACATCAAGAGATAGACTAAAAATAATGGGGGAAAATCAAAGGCAAAACCTGATTAAAATTGAGCAAACTGTATTTACCCAAAGGTAACTAAGAATCTTTTTAAAGTTAAAAAATGGAGCCATAGTAAGTGGCCAGGAAATGTATGTTGTGATCTTCAGGAGCAGGTGTCTGCCCAGAGTGAGACAGAAAAGTCTGTTTCAGTTAGAATGGTGAGGTTTTTGAGAAGGTCACCCTGGCTTGGGGGTAAGCAGACCCTGCATGCCTGCTGTTATGAGCAGGCACGTCCTGACAGTCCTTCTTTATCCAGCAATCTCGTGTCTGTGGCTCTGGGGAAGCATTCAGATGTGCTCGGAGCAGAGCTGCCTGTGCCACAACGAAGGACTTGCCTGAGTTGGCCGGCGCCGGAGGCAGCTCAGACAGCCCAGGGCAGCTCTGAGCCCCTGCCCACACATGCCCTTCTGCTGCTCACTGCCACACGGCACACCACACACACTCCTCTGTACTCTGCACCCGGTCTCTGCTATATTGTGTGCACCTTAAGATGTGTAGCATATTCATTATCTTGGGGAGCAGGGCCGTCTTTCCTAGGAGCAGGAGGAGGTGGCTGTGTGATGATTGTCACTCATGATTTCTCGTTAGAAAACTGATTACCCCTGGGAGTCCCAGGTAAATGGACACTGATCTGTTTATTAAAATACATAAGATTAAATACTCATGAAACGTTTGCACCACTCTAAGTGGAGGAGCTATGCATTGTTTGCCAACTTTTTGAGGGAGTGAGAGAACAGGCAGCGCAGTTTGCCCTCCCTCCTCCCTGAGGGGCACGCTGCGGCAGCCAAGGACACCCCGGTGGACTGCACAGGCATGGTCTCCGTGTCCACATTCCCTCAAATGCACTTGAATTCTCATTTTCCTATCACAAGCTTTCTTCACATGATCCCATTCCTTTGTAATGTATTGAAATAACCCCGTGCTTTAATGAATAATCTTGATTCCCATGTGACAATGAGCTTACTGCCTGCAAAATCAGTTTGATTCATGAAATAACTTGAATCCTGAACAAGTCTCCCATTCAACTAAGTATAAGTGTCCGTGTTGAAGTAATGCTTCTACAACAACCACTTCTTTATGGCGGATTCCTTTTTATGGTTAAAAATAAACACCGTGCTAATTACTCCCAATCAGTAGAGAGGCAAAAAATATCATCTTTATTGAAATCAAGTTAATCTGAATGACAACTTTATGCAAAAGCTTATGTAAGGAAATCAACAACATATTGGTTTCTAGATTAAAATTGAATGGTCCACGCAGAGAGAGAATGGAAGAAAATCTATGAAAGCAGATCATGTGGTGAATAATTGGTGTCCAGAATATACAAAGAACTCCTGACTCCATAATACTGGGACAGACAAGTCTGGGAAAACATACAGAGAATTGGAATGGACATTGCTGTTGGTGAATGAGCCCACAGATAAGGGCGGAGAGTGCTTAGTCAGGGAGCTATTGACCAACACACAGCCAGCAGTATAGCCACCGTCACGAAGTCTAGTCTGGGCAGCACTGTGTAGACAAGTGGGAAGTCAGACACCGGGTGGAGGAATGGGAAACAACAGAGCTGCCCCGGGGACTCACTGAACAATTTCCCGCAGAGCATCAGGGCATTAGGGTAGGCCATGCTATAGCCACACATGGACCCAGGCAGGTCAGGCTGCAGTCACAGGGACCAGGCAGGTCCTCATGCAGTCACACAGGGACTAGGCAGGTCCTCATGCAGTCACACAGGGACCAGGGCAGATCAGGCTGCAGTCACACAGGGACCAGGGCAGGTCCTCCTGCAGTCACACAGGGACCAGGGCAGATCAGGCTGCAGTCACAGGGACCAGGCAGATCCTCCTGCAGTCACACAGGGACTAAGCAGGTCCTCATACAGTCACACAGGGACCAGGGCAGGTCCTCCTGCAGTCACACAGGGACCAGGCTGGTCCTCATGCAGTCACAGGGACCAGGGCAGGTCCTCCTGCAGTCACAGAGACCCAGGACCGGTTTTGCTGCAGTGACACAGGTACCCAGGCTGGTCCTCCTGCAGTCACACAGGGACCAGGGCAGGCCATACTGCAGTCACGGTCCCCCTATTCCTTTCATCCACTGAGTTTCAGATTCAGCATCTCCACTCTTACATGTGTCTTAAGAGAGGAGCCCATATTCACTGAAATATGTTCCCCAGAACCTGCATAGGAATACTTACAGCAGTATCATAATGCTAGCAAATGGAAACAATACAAATATTCATTAAATGATAATTGATGAAATACCTTTACATAGTTAAAACATCAATGTTTCCTGTTGGTGGATCAAGTATTGCTGGGCAGCTACTAGGACACGCAGAACCTGGGTGGGACTGGGAAACAGCGAGCATACAGACGGGGGAGGGTGTGCCTCAGCTCAGCTCATGTCCCCATCGCCTGGGTGCTGGGACGTGGAGAGGACCTCGCATGCACATTCCCCTTTGGGAAGAGTTGGGGGCTCTCCGTAAGGTAGAGCCGGCTCACAAAGGCTGGCTCTCGTCCTGCTGTCTTTAACCTGAAGATGGGAAGCAGAAAGAATCCCCCATCTGCTGACACAAGTGGTCGACAGTTATCTAAGTTTTTTATGTGAAACTTCAAGAATTTTGACATGAGCAGTGCTATTTTAGTCTAATTTGCTTGATTTTAATGTAAAAATAAATTGAATGTAGTTAAAGTACAATTACGGATATGGAACGACATGCTCTGCCTCTCTCCCTCTTCTTCCCCCACCTTTGTTTTGTAAAAGTTTTCAGACAGCATATTTTTCATTTACGTTAGAGCCAAGACTGTGCTCCCCTAAGTAAAGGTTTGAGCATGTAACAAAGAGTGAATTGCAGAGCTCTGCGCGACTACAGGCAAGGACTACAAACAGCAGCCAAGTGGAAGGGTGCCCATGTCACAGTCTCTAGAGCTGCAGGGCAATAGCATTCCTAAGCATTTGTGTGACAAAGAGATAAAAAGTCTGTAGGTTGTAAAATACACACACAGGCATTCTTTTCTGTGGATTTTTTAAACATTTTAATGCATACTTCTTTACCTTTTTTTATGGTTTATGAAATTCAGTGACTTCAAATTTCCCTTTCACATGCGACATTCTTTAAGTTCTGGAGAGAGGCCTCTAGAATCATGTTGCTTCTGGCCAACTCTGCTGTATTCAGGTGTCACCAGCCATTATCCAATACACAGGGGTTTCAGGTGTCTTTCCAAAGCTGGGCCAAACGCACTTCAAAATCACATCACATATGTGAAACTCTAAGAACCAGCACTCTCCTTGGCAGTGGTGCCTTAATGGTGTGCTGGTTTGGAATGTCAGTGTTTGCCTTGCTCTCAGTGCCACACACAGGACATGGCTTGCAGTGCCCCATCTCCTGGTAAAGGACAAGAATCCTGGGTGAGCATCCTTGTCTGTCCACATAGGAACTTGCGTTATGAAATTAGCTTTTTTGGCTTTTTGTATTTATAAACTTTTTAATCAATTTTGGAATCTACCTCAGATTAAAATTAATTTCCCCAATATATTCACTTGTGGAAGATGCAATGTTATTTAAACAGAAAACTAAGATATTTACAAAATCTGGAGTTTTACTGGTCTGGCCCAGGTCAGGAGAAAACAGCAAAAACGGCTATAGCATGTAAATAGACAACAGACAACAATACGTTTGTGCATTCAGCATATCTTCCTGGATTCCATGAGCACGTATTTGAAAACACAGCTCCACTTGCATAGCCACAGTCCTCGTGTTACTGAGTGTGGTAGGGAATGGGTCATGAAATAGCTATACAATGTTCATGGAAGGGTGTTCCCTGGTTCCTGTGGGAACAGCTCCATCTCGTCATTGAGTTCTATGGAATTCATCCCAGATTGTTCCTTGCCTCAGCAAAGCCAGTAACCTCAAGCTCCAACTTTTCCAGATCCCTCGATCTCCGAACACGATTCCTCAAACCACCACCAGGGCACCAGCAGCGGCTCCGTGGCAGCTGCCATCTTGGTTCCGTTTTTCGCTCTGATTTTATCAGGGTTCGCATTTTACCTCTACAAACACAGGTACTGTAGACACCCCTGGGGAGAGGGCCAGTGTGCACATTGTGGGTGCGGGCAGGAGCACCCACTTGCACATGTAACCGCTCTATGTTGCCGTGCAATATGCTTACTTGCATTGAAGATGGTTCTGTGTGTGGCACCTGGGAATGACTGTGGTTGATCCTTCTGTATGTTTGCTGTCCTGCTTTCTCAGCGGGCACATCTGAGCTGTGAAAGGTCGGGTGACTAGGAAGTGACTAGGATAAGGAAGAACGTGCAGGTTTCCTGTCCCACTGGCGGGACACGAAGGTGGTACATCCCCTTCTGGCAGGAAGCTGGGTGGAGTGTTCTCCCACCTTCACTCTGTATGCTTTACAATTCCAGAGCCCTGGTACATTCTGTGTGCTCTACAAGAATTTGGCATAGGCCAGTGTGCTCTGAAGTCCTCTTGTGAAAGCTACGATTATGAATCCCCGGAATAAGGTTCAAGTATACAAAACGTAAATGTCTACTGAAATAATCTGTGCTTCTGCTTAATCATGGATTTTACATAAAAGTTAACATGAGGATGTTTGTTATTTTTAAATAGGTCATGAGATAGCATCTTTAAATGTGTGCTTTCTGATGTTTTCACTTAAAATGATAAAGAATAATAAGGGTGCTGATGCATAATTGTATTAATTGCATTTGTGTGTTATGCTAAAAACATAATTCAATGAAGGAAATCTGAGAGAGTACTTACAAAAGATCAGCCTATCTGTGTTAATCCTGTGATTATTTTTAAAGAGTATCCTTTTCTATACTTCTCTTATGCTCCAGCCTCAAATTTCTTCTGTTCAAAATGTCGTTGAAATGTCTGTTCAAAATACCGTTCCCTTGCTCCTATGACACGCTACAATTGGAAGTTCTTCCTTCACTAAACAGGTGCAATGCAAAATACACATGTTATCACAAGTTCTTCCAAGCCATGAGCATCCTTGGAGTGAGGCACTTACGTAGGGATTCGCTGTTGGTGCAAGTTCATCTGTGTTTGTGACTTCTGTGTCACCTCCAAGGAAACAGAAAGTCTGCTCTCTCTCTCTCTCGCTCTCTCTCTCTCCTCTCCTCTCTCCCTTTCTCCTCCACCCTGTCCACATCCCTCTGTCTTTCAATAAATGAAAAGATAGAAAGTAAAGGTGGAAGTTAAATGGCCTCTTTAAAGATGTGTCCCTGCTCTTGCAGGTCAGTAGACAGGCACTTGCAGCCCCTGCTGGCCACCTACTGCATGTAGAGAGCTCTCTGGGCTGGTTCACACCCCTGAGCCCTTACAGAGGCAGACAGAAGACAAGTCTGCAGGTCTCTTATTCTTTGCAAAGACTGTGCCCCCACATGCATGTGTATGTGTGTGCATATATGTGTATCTATGTGACGGTGCATTCATGCTCTCACATGCACACATGTGCATTTGAATGTGTGTGTACATGTGACTGTGTTCAGGTGTGCATGTATGTACTGTGCACCTATTCTAGACGAGATCAGGCGTGTTCTGGGTGGTAGACAATGTGTACCTATTCTAATACACGCAGTAGAGGTAACTCTGATAACATGTCCATTTTAAACCAAGTCTCCCTGGGGGCATTCCCTGCACCTCATGGCTTTAGTGTCTGAAGCGGCAAGCCTTTCACAGCAAACTCCTGTAGTCAGGTGTGATGCCCTGGAGCAGACCACTGGCCTCAGCTCTGGGGAGGATGCAGCCTTCGCCTCCTCCTGCACACAGCTGAACACCATTCTTGGACAAAAACTGCAAGACCAGCATGGCTTCTGAACACTTGGGGAATGTGTGGATGGTTGCATATCAGGCAGCCTGGGGCCCATCGACAGGCCATGTTCTCAGGGCTCCTGCTCCCTGCATGGAAGGCATACGCCTGTGGGTCCCCAGTGCCTTGACAGACAAACACATCTCTGACAGGTGTTCCTGGTGTGCTCTCGCTTCTGTTCACATCAGAGTCTCCCTGAAGTTGTTCTGTTGAGGACAACCCAGTGGCCATCCATAAGGCCAGCTGTCCGTGCTGCCCTTGCATGTGCGGTGGGCCAACGTGACTAGATGGCGGCCTCATTCACATCCTTGGTTTATTAATGTTGGATGGAGTCTGCTGCCAACTCAATCTAAGCTTTCTCCTGAGGCTAGGAAGTGGCATGTTGATGCTGTGCTGCCTGCCTGTGTTCTTAGAGGGGTGCCTTTGTGCCATAGCACAGCCTAGTGCTCAGCCATGTCCACCACCGAGCGATGTATTTGCTAGGGTGGATATCACCCAGCACAGCCTTGAACTCTGATTTCTTCTGGAATAATGAGAGAAATTAGTACACATATATTCACACCTTTTTTGATCTAAACAGTCAATCTGGTTGTGGTTGTAAAGAGAAGCTTTCCTTTAAATGAAAACGGAGATACCATCTTGATAATGGGCATGGTGTCTTTTTTGTAAATAAGCTCGTAGTTAGCTCTGCATAGGTAGCATATAGTAACTGTTAGGAAGGCAGTGACCCTCCCCGCAAAAGCATACCAATCAGTTTGGCCTGAGCCAGCCCAAAGATGGGTGTCATGATCACCATCCTGCTTTTAACAGGATAGCAAAGCCCATCAGTGGCAGGTACATGCCGAAGCCATGGTCTACATGACTCAGCCTCTAGAGCATCCAGCAATCCCTACATGTTGACAGCTGCTTCCAGTTCTTAAAACCCATTTCAGTCATCTTCACAACCAATTTAAGAAT
Source organism: Ochotona curzoniae (assembly GCF_017591425.1). NCBI lineage: Eukaryota > Metazoa > Chordata > Mammalia > Lagomorpha > Ochotonidae > Ochotona > Ochotona curzoniae. Next base: position 915,677 of record NW_024467119.1, on the reverse strand, counting down.
GGTTGAGTATGCCAAGCATGAAGCTGTGCACCCTCCAAGCTTTGGCCAGCGGCACGCACCACTTCCTTCCTTGGGTGGCTCACCCCTGCCTAAGGCTCCAGCCACCACCTCCTGCTCCTGGGTGCTCACCCCTGCCTAAGGTGCCAGCCATCAGCCACCATGACTAGAATTGTGCATTCTCATCACCTATCTCTTTGTTTTCCTGTAGAACAAGACCCAAAGTTCAGTACAACGGCTATGCTGGCCATGAGAACAGTAATGGACAAGCATCCTTTGAAAACCCCATGTATGACACAAACTTAAAGCCCACGGAGGCCAAGGCCGTGCGGTTTGACACAACTCTGAACACGGTGTGCACAGTGGTATAGCCCTCAGTGCTCGCAGGACGATTCATAGCCATACCTCCGACGGACAAGCAGTGACTCCTCTGGTGCCAGAAACCGCCGCCTCCTCCGCTTGCTGCAGCCGCCCTTCCCATCGCCCCTGGCCAGTGCAGCGGGACCTCTGCTCAAATGCAGCTGTCTTCTGAAGGTCAAACCACCAACGCGTCTTTGTTCCCAAAGTGGATCCTGAACGCCCACCACACCTGCTCAACACCCAGGCACACCCTAGGAAGACTGCGGGTCAAGGCCACAGGGGCACTCGGCGCCTTGTACCTGCGTGTCCCATGTGGTCGGGGAGCCTCCTGGGCACGTGGGGGTCATTGCTTGGCTGTGGTGACACAGTGGCAGCACCACGACACGTGTTTTTGTTTTCATTTTTTGTTCAAATCCCAAGAACAGGAATACTCTGGGAAATCAGACAAGCTTCCTTAAAGAAGACGGCGCTCCAATGGATGCACACACCGTGTCCCTTCTGAGACCCGGCAGGCAGCAAGGACCTCAGCGCTCCCTGAGTGCCCAGTCCCAGGGAACTTTGCAAATTTTCCAGTCAGCTGTTCTATTGCAGAATTTTTAATGCACAATTTTTTGCACTAGTGTGTTATGAATGACTCACATTCTGATTAAAACAATGAAACTCTTTACACAGGGTTGGTACACACTCTTCAATGTATATATACACCCTTGCACATCACCATGCTAGTGACACTCCCCTCCAGCAGTGAGCAGGTCCGAGTAGTGGGAAGAGAGGCCTGCAGGTGGCACTCACCTTTGAAATGATGGCAGTGCTGAGGAGTGAGCCTCTTGTTGTGTCCACTGCGTTAGGCGTTGAATTCATCCAAAGGCCATCACTGATGGGGAAGCCTCAGAGGCCTTTTTCTTTGCTCTGATTTCTTTCCCTTATGCCACATCCTGCAGGCACGTGTCTAGCCCTGTCCTCCTGCGTGGCAAAGGGACTCGCAGCAGGGGCTGTTGGCCATGGAGCAGTGCGAGTAGAAATGTGTTTCAGGTAGCTCCTGAACGGGCTGGCTTTGGCTCGCTGCCTAGCCTTCCCTCTGCTGCGCCATTGATCTCTGGTGGTGCATGGATGGATGGGATGGCCAGGAACACCTTAGCACAGTGGCAATGGTTCAGGATCAGACTGATCAAGTGTTCCTTGGGAGAAAAGGGAAATTTACACATGTGTTTTTGTTTTCATTTGTTGCTTTATAATTGCAGAAGGAAAGGCAATTTCAGTGATTTTTTTCAAGTCTGAAGTCTATGCTAGGTCTATTGCAAGTCACAACACGAGCAAGATAGGTGTCTGCCCGTGCCGATGGACTTGAAACGGAGCCGGAGATGTGACCATGAGAATGTTCCTGTAAAATACTCAACCTGAAGATCATGTTTATTTTTATTTCTACTGTTTGATAAAAATATTTTTGAAAAGATGATGCTTATTTTGTTATTTGGTGTTGGAGTACACGTCCACCCATGGGACCCCTGACACACACACACCACACATGGCCAGCACTAACTGTAGGGCAGCAGGGCCCACTCCCGCCTGGCACTGGACGCAGACCCACGGCTCGCTGTGTCAGGAGGTCTCCACCTCCTGCCTCTTTGGAAGTGACAGGCAAGGAAAACCATGCAGTGGATTGAAGGCGGTTCTCTGAAACTCACGCCTTTTGATGGGAACTTTGGGTAGCTCTTTGCTTCCAACCCCTCCACTGTCACTCCCTTGGGCCTTGCCCTAGCGATACATCCTCAGGCTTTGTGGGCACAAACTGAAGGTGGCCGGGCAACCTTGCCCACGTGGTGCCTGGGTGCATGGGGGCCGTGGAGCGCGAGGGAGAACAGGGTCATCTACACATTAGGTGTATATATATATCTCTATATATAGTGTACAGATCTCAGTTGGAGTCATTCAGACTAGGTGCAAACCGCTGACTTGCAAATCCCACTGAAGTCCCTGCTCTCTCCACCCTGGCCTGCCTGCTGGTCAGTGACGCTGTCCGCTCCCCAAGCGGCAGGACCCTCACACATACCTGACCAGGTGATTATTCCTTTGTGTGCAAATCCAACGGTTTGACCATTGTCACTTTGGACCATGTTAGTGAAAACAACCACAGATCAGTGACATCCTTTGTGGGAATTCTGCCCAGTTTCTTTCCACGGTGTGTGCGGTGATCACCAGGGCGCTCACAGGCGCTGGGGGACATGCAGGGCGGTCGGGAGGTGTGAAGGATGAGGTCTCGAAGGCGATCAGCACCCAGGGGACGGAGGCCACATGCCAGGACAGGGGGCACATGCCAGGACAGGGGGCACATGCCAGGACAGGGTGCCTGCTTCCAAGCTGTCCAAAGCTGCTGCTTGTCTCACACATCTTGCCTTCTTTCAGGCTAGCTGCAATAATTTTTTTTTCTTCTGTAAGATATTTTGTACACAACAATAAAAATGCTGTTATAAAAAGGGGGAAAAGAACGCTGGCATAATGATCAGGAAAACTCATCGTCACCCCCGCCCCGGCTGCCCCTCCCACACCCGCCCTCACGCTGCTGTCACGAAGTAGGTGCAAAAGACCTTTTTGTACAGAGATATATTTTTTATGAAGAATTTGTAAAATTATTAAATATGCTGTAATTTTTTGATTAATGTAGGTAAATTGTTAAAAAAATAAATGTTTTTACAATAAAAACTGTAATTTCCCCAATAATGTACAACGTTCCATCACTAGCTGATTTTCAGTTATGACCCTATTACACATGTATTAATATTAAAGTGGCCTGTTAAAAATGAAAAGTATCTTTTTTGTCAAAAAATTATAATGAGAGTGTAATATAGCCTGTGCAATGCCACCTATCTTTAAAGCAAATCAGAGTTCTAATTAAATATTTAATTTTAGATTTCTACCTTGTGTGTGATTTCATTGTGGCTCCCCTTGAGCATGGGTGCACTCCATCTGGCTCTATGAGGGAGGGAGGGATGACAGGCCTCCCCCAGAGCCTTTGTGTTTAGCTCCAGGCACAGGGTGGTCCTGGAGGCAGGCTCAGAGCCTTGCATGGGCAACCAACACACACGTACCAAGGAAGACAGCATACACATGCCAGCACAGCCAGGACACACATGCCAGGGCAGCCAGGATACACATGCCAGGGCAGCCAGGACACAGGTAACAGGGCAGCCAGGACACACATACCAGGGCAGCCAGGACACACGTACCAGGGCAGCCAGGACACAGGTAACAGGGCAGCCAGGACACACACACCAGCACAGCCAGGACACACATGCCAGGGTAGCCAGGACACACATGCCAGGGCAGCCAGGACACACGTACCAGGGCAGCCAGGACACACGTACCAGGGCAGCCAGGACACACGTACCAGGGCAGCCAGGACACACGTACCAGGGCAGCCAGGACACACGTACCAGGGCAGCCAGGACACACATGCCAGGGCAGCCAGGACACACATGCCAGGGCAGCCAGGACACACGTACCAGGGCAGCCAGGACACACATGCCAGCACAGTCAGCACACACATGCTGATAATTTGCATGGAAAACAATGAAAGCCTTTGGGTTCTACAGCCCATCTGCAGGTCTGTGCTTCTCTCCTGTCTAACTTAAGAGCCCCATTGGGAACTGTTACACCAGTGAACAACGAAATGCAGAAAACAGCAGATGCACAGAGCAGCCCCTAGCAAACACACACCTCAAGATGTCCCAAGGATGGTCATCTGAAGGCCAAGAGGAGACAGGGCTGTAGAAGCCGCCAAGACCCCCCCCCCCTTCCGTGCTGAATGTCCTAAGGCTGAGCAGGACAATAGCTCCTTACCCTGAGAATCGAAGGGTTGCAAAAGGAAACACAGCCACGAGGCAGCACAGTTTGGACATCTAGGTTGCACACTGACCTGTTTGGACCAGCAGCAGAGTCAGCTGCCACTGAGGACCGCTCCATTGGAGACACTGAAGGACATGCAGGCATTACAGGGAACCTTCATCATCTAGCAATGCAGATGTTTCTGCTTTCATATGCTAAGTGCAGAAGCAAAAGTTCAGAGTTGGCTAGCTTCCCGATGGACTCACAGAGAGGAGGAGCTGATATTAGACGTCAGGTTCTCTTTCTCTGAAAGTCTGTTCTTCATGAAAAATAAGTCATTCAATTCATCATATTCCTTGTTTTGAAGTTTAAATGTCCATGCATGTCTTTATCATTTTGCATATTTTTTCATATATTTTTTATTTTCATCTTTGCTTAATAGTGTAATTACTGCAAGATGTTCTTAAGAGACATACAGTATTAGTCTGATGTCCCAATATCATAATATCTCAAGAATTATGTAACAAATTTCTTTGAACTCAGCATCTCTACACTGACTGGTACTCTCTCTGTAACATTAAGATCTCCAGAAAACGTTACTTTGAAGATACCTTCCTAACAACACATCTTGGAAGATGATTGGTAATTAAGGCTGGTCCCTTGCACCTGCCTCCTGCATATGATGAGCTCTGCAGGTGGCAGCATGCTGTCAATTGTAGATCCTCTAAGAAACTGCGAGTGCCTGAGTGGCTCTCCCAGTCACTGCTGTGGACCGTTGTGGTGACAAAGTGTCCAACACCTTCTCACTGTAGCCTGAGATGGGCCTGGCGCTGAGATGGGGGTGGCGCTGTGGGTTAAGTGACCGCTCAGGGCATTTGCATCCTCTTCTGAAGGGCCTGGGTCAAGTTCCGGCCACTCTGCTTGCAGTCTACATTCTCCTAATATGATGTTGGGAGGTAGTACAGAATGACTGCCCACTCACCCGGAAGGGCCAGTCAGAGTTCCACCCTTCTGGCTTTGGCCTGGTCTGACCAGCTTTGGCTGTGGTGAACATTTGGGGACCAAGACAGCAAAAAGCTCTCTCTCAGATCTCTCTCTCATCCCCGCCCTGCCCCCACAAGTTGCCTCACGATGGGGAGATTCATTCACATCTCCGCCTGCCCCTGTGCAAGGGGCAGCAGGACACTCCAGGACTAAATCACCTGTTCTGACTGGGATCTAACTGCATTGCTGTGGTCTGAGAGCTTTGTTTGCTGTTGTGACAGATCTGTGTTTAGGGCCAAGCATGCCAAGCACTGCTCCCACAAAGCCGCAGAGTTCATAGGTGTAACCTTCTTGGGCAGTACAGGATAATCCCATGGTGTGCTGGATCAATGTCAGAACTCTGTATGTTAACAAGCACACATCTCGAGAAGACAGGCAGTAAGACAAAGCACTTAATCCGTCTACAGTTGGTGTGAGACTATGTGCTTCTTCAGTTGATTTTCGACCAGGGAGGAAAGGCGACACAGAGGAGAGACAATCCTTCACACTGATGCCAGGACAGGTGGACATCCACATGTAAGTTTATACACATTGTAAGTGATGGGGCGAGCACCTGGAGTCACGCGCTTTGATCACCGATCTTAAGTTCTTAACCATGTTCTCAGCCCTGCTTATTTTTAAAAAGGCTAAAAGAGAGCAGAGAGAGATCTCCCCTCTCTGGCTCATGTTCCAAATGTCTGTAATGGCCAGGTCCAGGCTGGGTCAAAAAATAAATAAGCAGCAACAAGAGAAACACAACAAGATTCAACCCAGGTTTTCCATGTGGATGCCAGGGACCCAAATACTTGAACTGTCACCTGTTGCCTCCCAGAGTTCTCATTAGCATGAGAGGGTCAATGAGGGGTCAGGAGTCAGTGCAGATCTATACTGATAGGGGTCAGGAGCCAGCACTGGACATGGACCCAGAGTCTCGGAAATGGGATGCAAGCTTAGTACCTGTTGTCTATACTGATAGGGGTCAGGAGTCAGCACTGGACATGGACTCAGGGTCTCGGAAATGAGATGCAGGCTTAGTACCTGTTGTCCTTACTGATAAGCCAAATGCACACCTCTCAAACCACTTATTCCTAAAAGGATTGGAAGAACTCTGAGTTAAGGAAGGAAACAGCAGTGTCTTAGAAATGTTGGTATTTATACAAGTTTGAGTTTAATGAGGAAGAACAAAGATATACTTCTGCTGCACAGTTTTAAAGTGCTTGCTCTAATAAATAAGTTGATATTAACAATATGTGTTCATCCTGATGTCACTTTCTCTAGGTGTTTCCTGACTGGTCTTTGTGAGATCATCTGGGACTACAGTTTGCTTCCTGGAAGTTCCTATGACATTTTAATTATGTTTATTGATCTGAGGAATCAGAGTCAGTGAGTACTTGTTCCTAAGCCCACCGACTCTGGGACTGGATATTTTTTGTGTCACATAACTGTGCCGCACTGGGAGAGTTCTCATACTTTGTAGAATTCTCGAGCTGGTCTGTGCACATTGTTTATTAAAACATCACTGAGTGTATTCACACAAAGAAGGCATCCCTATGATTTATAATTCACTTACATTAAAAGTACCTCCTCCAAATAATATTTTGACAAAATCTGAGCCACTTTTTATGCCAGCTATCAATCCATTAATTTACTTCTGTTTGGTGGATTCAAATATTTTATTTGCATAAAGTCTGTATATGGGCTCATTAGACTCAGTGGAAATAAGCTTACCATTTGTGTGCTGGGTGGGAAACACATATGCTGTTACCTTCTCTACAATATTAATAGATTTTTTTAATGTTTGCCTGTTTTAGAAAGATAAATTGTTGATCATTTCTCTCTTTTAGTGAACATTGAATTTTTAATACTTCTTACATTTCATTTTGCTTTCTATACGTCTGCCAGCTAGTTTTAGCTATAGGTATCAACTCTTAGCAGGATGCTCTGCACAGTGAGAGCGGCGCATGCTCTAAGCAGCTCAGAGGTCGTTGTTATCTACGTAAGCAAGGAAAATTGCTGAGAAGTGACCTCCGGTAGACGGGCATCCTTGCTACCAGAAGAGAAGGCTTGAAAAGTACACACTGACAGTGACATGGAGGGAGATATTTCCAGATAATAGAAGTGTACAAGTAAAGATTAAAATATTTTGCCGCAGTTTATTGATTTCTTTCATCTATTAATCCTATTAGGAAAAATGTGCATGGCGAAAGCTTCGACTTCTCCCTTTCTTTGTTAGCTAACAAGCACAAACGCCACACCAGGGTTGAGTGTGGCATCTAAGTCGTGTGTGGTGCCCCATAAGCGACACATTCAAGTGAGTCTCAAGTGTTTTTAAGCTGTGGTAAACTGTCCCGTCAGCTCTTTGTCTTTGCTCCTGCTAGAGTGCTAGTATAATGTTAGTATGTCAGAATGTTATAATGTTAGCGTTAGGCAATGTTAGGCCCCTTGGTGCCAAGAAGCTGCTGCTGCTTTGCTAGGTCGGGATGCGTCTGGACCATGGGAAAACTCCACTTTAGCGATAAATGTTGTTTCTCTGTGACCTTGTGAATAGTGTCACAAGCCTTAGCTATAGAATGCACCCAGGTACAGAGGACAGTGGCACAATCATCCGGTCCCAGGAACAGGATGAGCCATAAAGACAATGCGTGTGGGAACGGAATGAGCTGTCTAGACCCAAGGGCCTTAAAGATAATGTGTGTGGGAATGGAGTGAACCGTTTGTATCTGGACTTTACATTGATTGCTGTGTTTGAATGATGTATATCATGGCCAAAAGGGGGCCTATATAATCTCTAGCCTTTTGCTAGTTCGGGGTCCAACCCCTCCTTGGCTGGCCTCCGTGCCCCAAGATCGGTCTGACCCCAGCATGCTGGCACAAAAAACTATGCTTGTTTTTGCATTATCAGTGAGGCTCTTTGTTGTTCATGGAAAATTGACGAAACCAGACCCTAACACTCCTGGAAGAAATGCATATTGAATTCAAATGCTGACCTGGGAACAGCCATCACAGGCCATGAGTGGGTCCTACAATAACATGCCAGGGACCTCCTCCTACAGATCATGAAGTCCCCATATCACCCCCTGCTCTGCATTTAATTTAAATGGGTGAGTACTGAATGCTGAGTTTGTCTTAACTACTATTCCTTGAAATCTATCATCAGGAAAGCATACTGTCTGTTACAGCAAGACCTGCTTAGTCCAACACGGAAACCAGTGGGCACACAGCCACCTGCCCACTTACACTGAGAACTGCTGTGACTACAAGATTCAGGTTAAATTAAAACCAATTCAGTTCGTGAACAAAAGGTAAAATATAAAATCAATTTTAAATTTTTTCATTAATGTTATATTGAAATATTATTGATATATTTCTTAAGTAATGTCTCACTAAATCAATGTGCCTATTACTTTAAAAAGAATTATTTGTTTTTATTGGAAAGGCAGATTTACAAAGAGAATGAAAGAGAGACAGAAAGATCTTCAGTTCTTTGGTTGGCTCCCCAAGTGGCCACAATGGCTGGTGCTGAGTTCATCCGGATCCAGGAGCCTCTTCAGGGTCTCCCACACATTGCACGGTCCCAGCCTTTAGATCATCTTCTATTGCTTTCCCAGGCCACAAGCAGGGTGCTGGGGTCCGTGTGGCGGATGTGGAGGACACGAAGGTGTGAGTATTGTTCCATTGCAGGCAGGGCCACAAGGAATTTTCTGCTGCATGGCAAGGCCTGGTGGATGTCTCTGCATCCACCTGAAGGTATTTCCACCTCCTTTTGCATGGACACTGGACAACCCCACTGAGAATTCTGTAATCTATTTAGGCCATGGCAGAGTTGGTGTTTACTACCAATGTGGGCTTGGAAGTTGATGATGTTGATACCGTTTTAGCCAAAGGGCCTTTATTATTGCTGTCTCAGCTGCCCACGTTGACCATATGCTAATCAAAGGTATTAAGTCCCCAGGTGTAGTGGGAATCTATTCTCCCCTCTTCTCTTGATCTTTAACTCCCTCCTTCTATGATGCATTTCCTCCCTTAACAGATTCAAGACGAAGCTGTAGAATGAGGATTGTAGTAGGAAAGTGTTACTGGTTGATATGCACAGTCTATTGAGAACCTCCTGACCACAGGGCCAGGATGTATAACACCATGCCTCAAGGTGAAACAAATGGCAGAATTATCCTTGGAAACACCCACTTGACCATGATGTAAAAAGTCTGTGCCAGATTTTGTGACTGCTTCTGTATAAATAAAGCCGACAACTTTCTTGCATTGTCCGTTATGATCCTGGAATGATGGATCATAGGATCCATAATCATGGATCAACTAGAAGGGTGCCTCATCCACGCACCCTTCTAGAGTTCCGAGCTCAGCTAGAGCTGGACTCTGTCAGCAGGGAGCTGGATGAGAAGTGGAGCAGTCAGTGTAAAAACCAGCACCCTTATTGCATCCTAGCACATGCAAGGTGAGGATTTAGCCACTAGGCCATTGGTTGGGCACTCCTATTGCTTTTATTTTATTTATTTTTTTTAAAGAAAGTGGCTGCTAGTAAAGCTGCAAGTAGACAGGCATCTCCTGCCTGGGGCTCACTTTCTGCCAGTATTGCTCAGTGCTGGTCATCTGGTCCCTCCACACCATAGCAGTGTGCTTCCTGGGTTAGTGACTGCACTGTGACCATCCATCCTGGTCTTCAGCAGCTGCCCTATGCAATATTTCTTGACTTATAGAGGCAAAGCTGATATCCACCTCAGTGTGACATGCTGTCCTACTCCGTCATATCACCGAACCCTTGCAAAATGTTGCCACCTTTTCTTTTTCCAGTTATGTGTTTGTGAGGATCTTGCTCAGACTGACCCCTTACACTGAAGGAGAACCAAGCATATGCTGCTCTCCCACAGGTGGTCAAGCAAGGGTACATGGTGCTTGCTTTCAGGCAACACTTCCCAGTCCTGTGAGATGGGCACCTGGGACACAACTTAGAAGGGATCACCAGGGAACACCCAGAAAGGGGGATTCAGAGAGCCACAATTGAATAGCACAGAGCAGGTGGCCCAAGGGAGACAGGCGTTTTCACAGGTGGTGGTCCAGTGTGGTCAGAGTCTGGTGTGGATCTTACCTGGTTGCAGGAGACCCTGTCTCATGTGCTTGCAAGGAAGAGAGGGAAGAGCTCCTGACGCCTTCTCCTAGGAGGACACTAGGATCTCCCTCCCACAGCCCCACCCAGAATCTGCCCGGTCTTAACTTGATCTGCTTGCAGAACTTCCAAATGCACTCACCGTCACATTGGTGACTAGGGCTCCACCAGAAGGTATGCATTCCAGCATGTGCCCTGTTCGAGAGTTATCACTGTTTAGGAGGGCAGGGTGTCTGTGTCACAGGATGCTGAGGAATACAAAACCCAAGGAGATGGTGTTTGCTGTAAGGAGGGCCTGAGGCACAGCTTCCCATTCCAGGCACAGGATGGTGTCAGGAAGCTGGGCACAAGAAAAATAAAATCAATGAGATTCTTGTATCAGAAATTCCAAGAAAGTCTTTGTGGGAACTTGCAGTCCCAAGCTTGATGGAGCACAAGTCCTTTCTTTAGCACATATCGCTTCAGATCATGCATTTCTAAGAACCAGTAATAATAAAGATGCTGATTTGCTCAGCGAGCTCACCCTTCAGCAGCTGAATGTAATAGGCTCTGTGGAGAGCAGTAGGTACAGGATGGGGAGTTTGAACCCAGTTGTCTCTGTGCCAGCATGGCCAGTCACCCCAAGCCTGTATCAGGGTCTGGGATTGGCCGGGGAGTCCATTAAAAGGCTCTCTCCCAATTGATGACTTAAAGAGCTGCAACTCCCTAGCAGGGTCTTGGTGGTCACCCACCCCTGGTATCCACTGTCTGAGTCTCACCACCCTCAATTCCAGTACACGTGGTGACAAGGACAGAGTCAGCCACCAGGACACCAGGCCTTGCCCCAGGTGCTCCTTAACTGAGGGGAGCCAGCTCCCTGGGCGAGTCATCCTGAAGTGTGTGAGAACTCCAGGAAGTGAGAAATGAGGGTCATCCCCACCATTGGTGAGCTGACCCCTACTGAGAGCCCACAAGTGAGGGAGGAAGTGCAAGCACCCCCATTGAGCTGAGGCTAACAGGCCTGCTAGCATCCTGAGGCCAGCTCGCAAGAGACCTGGAGACACAGAATGTGGGCCTCTCCTGCCTTCCTAATACATGCTGCTTTCTCTGCAGAGCTGCAAGATACTGTGCCATGTGGCAATGCATATGACTAAGGCACTCTGCAGCTACTAAGAGAAAAATCTGTGTGGCTCCATCCATGGCATGTCATTGTGCCACCTGATGTTGGAAAATGTCCTAGGCACTAGAGGAGTCCAAAGCTTTGTGCAAAATGCGTATTATAGAAACAACTACTCAGGGTTTTTTCCTTTACCTTCACATCCCAGGAACCCATCGATATGCCCTCATGGTTTTCTTTGCTCAGCTGATCAGTCCTTGCCACTGCCCAGTGGCCATGGTGGTCCAGGGGGCATCCTCTACTAAGACAGATGTAGCAGATGCTGGTATCTTGATCCTGGGAGTTGCAAGCTTCAGAACAGTAAGACAATAAACTTACGATGTTTGTATATTACCCAGATTTACAAACTCCTTTTTAGTTGCACAGAATGAACTTATTGGGTAAATTCTGTTCGGATTAGCTGCAGATTTTAAAACTTCAGAAAAGGGGGAACAAGAACAGAATCTGGTTGCATCAGAGAACAGCTGATTGGAGACCATTACCACATGTGGCATTCCAGGCTGTGTCTTCACCTATTGCACCTCCACACTGCCCTCAACTGTTTTTAAAACATTCAGTAAAGGCAAAATTGAAATACTAATTCTGTATCTTCATTTATTTGTTTGATAAAAATCAGACCTTTGGGAACAAATGTGTGGGAGAAGTGTGGTCAATAGAGAGGAGTTCTCACATCCCTGGGCAAGGATGTGAACGGAAGCCTTGTGCAGGACATCTTGTGCAGAGGTCAGTGTTCTCTCAACTCAGCCACTCCACATTAAGTAACACTTCCTACAGACATACCCACTTGTTCCCAAAGACGTCTGCCCAAATATACGCACACTCCACCACGATGGCAGAAAGGCCAGCTGCAGATGGAGAATGAATAAATAGGCCAGGAGTGCAGTTTACTTAAACTATAGTCTGGACAGTAGTAATGTTATGGTGTTCCTCATTAGACAGAAATACTTGGAATAAAAGTTGAAAAAATAATGTGTGAGGAAGTCATGATGCCTTATTTTTCTGGGAAATGATTCATGTGTGTGTTTAAAGATCAGCAGATGTTTTGAAATAAGAGTAGAACATTATAATAGCACATGCCATTGTGAATACCGAATGGTGCTGGCACATGGCTTCTATTACTCAGAAAGCAATTTAGCAGAATATGAAAAATTAAAACATATGCTGCTGTGGCTGTCACTATGTCAGTTTCAGAAGTGGTTATTGTAGCTTCCTATAGATTTGCCTTTAGTTACAGATAGGAAAACAGATTCTCTCCTTTCCACACGCAATCTCAGGCTTCTATTAGAAACCTGAAACCAAAGTCGAAGAGTAAGATTCAAATCTTAGAGCTTTCTAACAATTTTAAGTAAGTCTTTCAATGCAACTTTTATAACTATCTAATCAGACATATTTTACGCTTTTAGGCATTCACATCCAAGCCAACATTTAACTGTATAAGCAAGAAGCATACAATACTGGTAATGTGCCCAGGAGTCTGTGGTATCAGCATGTGACAGGGCCAGTTTGGCGGTAAGACAAGTGAAAGATGCTGACCCACTGCTAACACCCAGTGAGAATAGGAAGAGCACCCACAGCACTTACTGGTGCTGCTGGGCTGAGAGATGCCCACAGGTGCATGACCTGAGCATAGTTCAGAAAAAAATGCATGGACTAACACAAAGTACTACTGCAACTTGAACTAGGTTAGGAAGAAAATGAGTTCCAAAAACCCAAGCTCAGTGAAGACAAACACAATCCAAGACCACACACCAGATTGAAAGACTGATAGATTTGCACACATGGAGTTGAAATGCTAAATTAAAAAGGCAAGCAGAATAAATAGTCAACCGTAGGAAATGCCACAGAATCGAAGGTATAATTAGAAAAAAGAAATGCTATACGCTCATCAATAGCATTGGCTATGAAGTCCCTGTAGCAATGCAATGAAGTTAGCAGACATCATGAGATTTAGAACTGATTCAGTCTGTCAAATGTGGAAAATCACTACTCGCAGACTTGAATGAAGGCCAATGCAATCCATGAGAATCCAGGTTTGACAACAGTAACAGACTGGGGGTGCTTCAATTGCCTTTACTCCATGTCTTAAGAGGTTTGTTGTAAGAGTTTTAAAATAAACATGTAAAATAAACATAGAAAAGAAACAATAGTAAAATGATCTTTTCCAACTACCAAATCTAGTTGTCACAATGCAAAATTTGAGTTTTGCTCTAGAGTTCTTCTGGCCTCCACACACCCTGTTCTTGTTCTGCACATGATTGGAGGAATCATAAGAATGCCCATCTGTAACACTCCTCTTCAGATGCTCGAGTCTGTAGGACAAAGCTCTGCTGCACTGCCTCGCCCTCACGAGTGGCGGGATGATTCCTAGGCATCGCGATCCTCATGTGTGCTGGAGGGAATCTAAAGCCATAGAGCCAGTTTGGAAATCAGGTTAAGAGTCGCCTAGTAACTTAAATACTCACCTTCAGTCCCCATGCATGAGAGAAATGTCAGTGGGTGCTCATATGCAGTGTTGCATGGGCTCCTGGCAGCCCTCTCCGTGGTGTCCTAGGCCACAGACAACTGCAAACACTCAAGGAAGCTTTGTCCCAAGCCACAAACAACGCATGTGGAGTGTCCCTTGCAAACACTCATGGCTGCCCTCTCCATGATGTCCCAAGCTATAGACAACACAGGTGGAGTGGTAAATGGATCAAACACCAGCAACTTCACCAGCAAAGAGAAGGAAGGAATGGCGAAGGCTTGGCATGCGGCAGCGGAACTGTCTCAGGAGAGACCCTGAAGAACAGCACACTAAGGGCTTGTGCTGCAAGTGCAGGAGATCCGCATTGTATTCCTACAAGCTCGCTGCACTTCCTTTCCTTATGCTTGTTGCTTATCTTCTCAACCGTATAATGACATGACAAGGGCTCCACAATCAGGACTTTTACTAAATCTCCTTGGACTACATGTCAGGGTTAATTTAACATCACTTAAGTTAGATCTCAATAATGCTTTTAAAAATCCATATAATTATTTTAATAGTGCATAAATCACACTTTACTGAAGCTTATTTAACAGATGGAATGAGGCTTACTATCTCCTTTCTCATCATCAGCACTGCCTTGACTTAAACAATGATGGCAGTCGGATACAAAGGTGCTAAACCAAAGTGATGGCAGTCACCCACTGCGAAGAGTCACCCTAACTGGAGGGAAAGGTCAATTGTGACTTCCTCTGTGAAGAATCAACTTCCTGTACACCCCCTGAGCTGATTCCTGCTTTGCCTGCACAGAAGAAGCCCGGGGGCTCCTGGCTGCACACATCAGTGAGGGCCGCCCATCTCAGGGTGAGGCCACTTCTCACACGTGTGCTTTGCATGCTCGCTGGGCCGAGAACAGCCACCAAGCCAGAAGGTGGTCAGTGAGTGATAGCAAGAGAGCAGCTGAGTGCCTAGGGCCAGGTCCCAGTGAGGCCTCTTCCCATGCTGCGTCCCCCTCAACCCCGGGAATCCGGTCCCCAAGTATGTCTTCAAAGTTCAAAAGAACCACATTGCAGGTAGGATGGTCTTGCTGTGTGAGCTTAGCTACGCCTCTTTTGTTATTATATTAACCCATCAAAAGGTATGGAACCTATCCCAATGCTTGTTTATAATGAGAAAAAGGATGTTCCTGATGAGAGCTAAAAGAGCATAGATGGTAAAGACCTTTTGTGCAAATATTTCATTGGTTTTCCTGCAAGCTGTATTTCAGAAAATTGTGAATATGGAGGCAGAGGCTTTTAACTGGAAGGAATTATTCATTTTGTTGTGCAGCCATTAGCCTCTGCCTTGATCTTTCACATTCCCTCTAATGCCATTGCTTATTACTGCCAAGAGAAAAATGGCAATAATAGCTGTGCTGTGTTCCTCATTCTGTGGGAGAGATTGGAATCATATTTTGGCTGCTCTTGCTAATTGAAAAAAGGAGGAGCACTGATCAGCTAGAATCGGGCTGGAACAAAAATGTTTTCAGTGCACCACCTGCCAGGGGAGGTTCTATTCTTTCCACAGAATCACTCTGTGCAGGAACTAACAGCTTGTAACAGAAATATGACACTTTGGTCTCACAAGCTCTTTTGTTTGTTTTCTCTTTTAAATTGTGAAGGAGACAACCAATCCTTAATCCACTCCTGTACACAGGAAATACTCAAGTCCTGGCTGCTTCACTTCTGATCCGGCTCTCTGCTGATGGTCTGGGAAAAGCAGCACAGCAGCGGATGGCCCAACATCTGGGACCCCTGCTACCCATGTGGGATACGGGATGAAGGCTTCTGATTGGCCCAGCTTCCAGTCATAGACACTACCTAAAAAGTCAGTGAGCATATGGAAAATCTGCCTCTCTCTCTCTCTTTCTCTCCCTCTCTCTCTCTCAGTCACTGTCTGTAAGCCTTTCAAATAATCTTTTTTTAAAAAGAAGTAACCCCCTCCCCACACACACACAAAAACCTCTCCCTAACAAACACATCAGGATACAGGTTATAGAGGACCAAGATGTCTTGAGAAAGGCCATGTGGGTTTTTCATGACTCCTGTAGTTATGTAGCTGGTGGGAGGGACATGTATTCCCGTGGCAGCCCTTCCACTGAGATCCCTGTAAGTGGGAGAGAATGTGGCTTGTGTGAGACTGCCTCCCCAACCAAAATGGCCCTGGGTGCCCAGGGGCAGAGCACAGGCACCATGTCCACAGAACACCTCCTAGGGCCCCTTGGAGAAACCCTCCTTTCTGCGGAGTGTGGAAACGTCCCTGCCTTTGCTCTTGTCCAGGTGGGGAGTGGGGGAAAAACAACAAAAGCATGCAGGATTCCCCAGGTCCTTAGACTTCATGGAACACCCCAAATCATTGTGAATTAATGAAGGTTTACCAGTCCTTCTGCTGTCAAGTAAGCCAAACTATCAGAAAAGTTTGCCTCCTTTCCACCACTACAAGAAAGTTTGGAAAGCAGCCACCCTTGGAAGAGCTTATTGCTTTGAACTTAATTTTGACCACAGTCTATCCAAAGTTCCCCTCCCAATTCCCCCTACTCCCTTCAAGTTTTCCACTGTCAACTTAAAAATCTCCTACCCAGCCTGTATTATAACTCAGACCAAGGAGAACGGCTTCCACTTCTTGCTTCCAAATCTGTGGCTTTTACCAAAATAGAAACATGTAAAAAATTAGAGTATATGATTTTGTAGTGTAAGGATTTCAATCTCATGATTTCCGTTCTGTAAGAAAGAGGTCCCTGGAGTCTATGTGGTTGCTCACCACACCAAAATGCTTCCTTCCTAAAATCAACAACCTCAATCAAAGTCCCACGTTGGTTTGCAGATCAGTAGGCTGTGATGCCTACGTTTTCTATGCTGTCCCGCATCACTCAGCATTTCGTGGCTATCGTTATGATACATAAATCCTCAGTAATGTACTCCTTCCAAGCAATCTTACTGTTTCTAATAAGCCCCCGCCTTAAGTGTTGTTCATATTTGGCCACTGTCTCATGTTAAATGAATTAGCCTTTCAGTATCACAGTAGGTGATGGGATAATCTTATTACTCTAACCATAAATATTCCCCTGTGTAAAACATGGAATAAAAATTTCTTCCATCACTTGGCTGAGTACATTATTCTGGGCCAACAATATTTTCCTTTTAGAATCTGGAATATGTCACTCCATTGTCTTCTGACCTGTAGAGTTCCCTGTGAGAAGTCAGCTGTGAGTCTAATTGGATTCCTCTATATGTCAACTGATTATTTTCATGTGCACATGTAAGGATCTTTTCCTTATGTTGAACTGAGGAGAGCTTGATTATCATGTACTGTGATGAGGATCACTTTTGGTCAACCCTGCTTGGAGTTCTGTGTCCCTCTGTATTTTGTTTCCCAATTCTTTTTCCAGATTAGGAAATTTTTCTTTTAGTATTTCATTGAATACAGCTTTAAACCCAGCTTCTCTTTCTGCACTTTCTAGAACTCCCATAAATCTTATATTTGGTCTTTTAATATTATCTCTTAATTCTTAAATACTTTTCTTAGTTTGACTCAGATCCTCTTATAGTTTTTTTATTGTTTCCCCTCTGCTCTGGCAAGCTTCTGGTGGTTTGGCAGCAAGTTTTAAAGGACCATGGTCTACAGAGGAAACCCCGGCTCTGGCTGCCTCTTTACCCACCGTGAGTGGGTCTGGGCCCATGTCAGCATCGTTATAAAGCAGCAGGCCTACTGCATTAACCAAGCTCTTCTGAATCACAGTTAGCTTATCAGTTACCATGAGAAGAACTGTAGCAGTGAGGCAAACAGATTCTGAACAACATGGAGTAAAATTAGCTCAGCTTAGAGCACATTGAGTCAACACACTGGGAGAACTTGCATGAAGGCAGTGTTGGGGTCCTTATATAGCTGGTTGCACACAGCATGCTTCAGGAGGACTCAGAAGCCATGACGGTGACTGACAGTGCAAGGGGCCACACAAGAACATGAGAACTACCCAAGAGGTAGGCCGCCATTTCATGTTGCAGTGTTGAGTACTCTGTCCTAGTGCCCATGTGGAGAGCCAGGAAATGGGCAATACTGGGATGAATCAGAGGTTCCTCTAGCAAATTCTGAGCTACCAAGACTGTTGCATGGATTATGATGCCAGAGACACATATGAAGTCAGACTGAGGAGGATCTTCACAGTCTCACCAGAGGTATAATTACCTGAGCTGTCAGCTGGAGCTGGGATGGAAGCCAGATACTCAGACATGGGTTACGGACCCCCAAAATGGGGGTCTGTTGGCTTCTGTGACTGCCCTTCTGTATCCTAGTCTCCCACCATTGTAGAGCACATGGACAAGGCCCTCTTGCCCCAGGGATGGACCCTGATGCGGTTCGCTCTCCCTCTGTCTCCAGCAGACGTCTCACCTCTCACTCTGTCCTGGACTGCTTCATTTCAATCCCACTGGCTTCCTCATGGCCCTGCATTCTGCTGCTTCTTCAGGCTTCTGTCCCCTCAATTCAGCCTGAAGGTCCCTTTGCTTCTCTCTCGGCCATGTCCCTAGGGGTCCTCCCAGTCTTTGCCACCTGCCGGTTATGCTCACTGATTCCTTCTGTAACTCCTGCCACCGGACATTGCTGTGTGTTTCTTTGCTACTGCCCTCATCTTCCAGTTAACGCAGTGCTACTGTTTAATCCATTACTGCATCCTCGGAAGTTAAAATACCGACATGGAGTGCACCCTCACACTCCTAGAATGACCAGCAAGATAAAGGAAAAAGGTGAATTTAAGAATTAGCTATGCAATATTATAATTTTATTTCCTAATGATAAAGTCATAATTGATCTTTGAATTGAACATATATGCACAATCTTGTGTGTTTATAATTTAAAATGATCATCCAATGAAATGCGGAGAATGAAGGAAAATGAATACAGCAACTACTCTTTTTAAGCATTTGATTTTGTGGGCTGGCATTGTGGAGCAGCTGCCAAGCACTCACATGCGATGCTAGGATCCCACATGAGTGCTAGCTCAAGTCCCAGCTGCCCCACTGGCTTCCTGGGAAAAAGACGGCACAAGTTCCTGGGCCGTTGCACCATCCCTGGAGACCCAGTTGGATTGTCCGGTTCCTGGCTTCTCCCTGGCCCAGCTCCTGCTGCTGCTGCAGCCACTGAGGGACTAAATCAGCAGACAGAAGATTTCTCTTTCTCTAACTCTGCTTTTCAAATAAAATAAGTCTTAATGCTTTTAACTTAAAATTTAGCTGCTCTAAGTAATGTTTCCTGGGTTAGGGTTCAGTTTTTGTTTCGCTTTAATCCCAGGCTCAGTGTTTGCTTCATGCTGAAGTTGTTTTACGAATGACACCCAGTGGTGATTACCTGTACATCTGACATTGCCTCAGCACTGCTTTGTGAACTGGTCCGTCCATCTGGGACCTGAAGTAGTTTTGTCCTCTGTGAGTTTCCCCTCAAGGAATACTTTGATCTGTATCTCTGGAATTCCCTAGGCCATGGCAGGTGTGAGGAGGGTCCCAGCTGAAGCCAGCTGGCTTCCCAGAACCTGACTCCTCCTTAGCCCGGGAGGATAGGTGCTGCTGAAAGGACCCCAGCAAGGACTGGGATGACTCCTGCTCAGAGCCACTGTACCAACGTCAAGCCAGACCCAGGTCTTGTGTCTGGCAATGGGTTGACCTCAGTCACAGCATGCTCTCTGTGTTGGTGCACCTGCTTCCATTTAGATACTAGAAGCAGTAAAAGCTCCATGGAGAGCTATACCCTCTAGCTGAACCCCACATTCCAGAACTTACAAAGATTGCACACTCAACGCAAATGGAGGAAGCCATGACACACTGGCCTGCCTGGAAGCAGTCAGAGGTGAACACAGAACTCTGCTGTGGTTCAGCATGGCGATTCTAGGTGGGCACTCATTCCTGGGGAGTTGAGTATTCTTTCCACTCCTCATTTCCCACCCTTGTGTCTACCACCTGTCTTATACTAATCTCACAAGATGGACTAACCATTTCTGGATTCTGGTAACCTTCCTGGCTTTCTGTTTGCTAGATAAAGCTGCTTTTCATTAGCAGGTCACCTCCTGCTTAAAGGCGGTTTACTTCTCAGCGGGGGGCCGCCATAAGGACACTTGCCTTAAGGGGACCCTTCTGGTAAATGTGGATTGCACAGGTGTGTGGCTGCTGCCCAGAACCACAGCACTCACTGTCACACTGGAAGTGATCACAGAGCTTGTCATCTCTTTGTACTCACTTCAGGATCCTAAAAGAATCAACTTGCATTTACAGCTTTCTTATTATTAACCACAAGGGTAACAGTTAATTTCTTGCTTATCCCCTCAGCCCTGCACTTTCCTCCCACCTGCTGCTGCCCTTACCTTCCCATGCTGGCCTCCTGGCGGCACTGAGGCGTCCCATTCAGCATCGCACCTGCTGCGATCTGCTAGGCAGTGGTTCACCGGGGGACATTGTGATTTCCATTCCTAGATCCCAAGCTCGCTGAGTCACGTGGTATTCCCCTTTAATCCACGAAGCCTGGTTTCTCCTAATGCTGAGACATATTTAGCTCAGCTGTTCCCAAGACATTTTCTGCTCAATTAAGCATCTGGGCCAACTCAGAGGGAGTTTTCTTTGTTTTTTAATTAGCATTTTTCTCCTGAGTATGGATACTTAGGCACCTGTGTGTGTGTGTGTGTGTGTGTGTACATGGGTAATGTAGTAAAACAGACACATAATATTGGCATTTTGATTATCTAACCATATGATTTAGAAGCATTAACTACATGTGCCCTAATGTGTAACTACCCCCAATATATATTCCCATAACTTTGTAGCTTACTTAGACATTACACACACTAATTAACCACTCCGTGTCTCCCCAAATCTCAGCAGCCTTGGTAACCAACATTGTGATTTATATATATAAATATATTACATATACACACTACATATGCATATGAATGAATGGATATATATTCATTAATTTCTTACTCACTTACTTGAAAGGCAGAAGAAGAGACAAAGATCTTTCATCTCCTGGTTCGTGCCCCAAACGGAGACATTGGCCAGGACTGAGTTTGCCCAAAGCCAGGAGCCTAGAAGTCCATCAGGGTGTGCGCTGTGTGTGGCAGGTTTGCAAATACCTGAACCATCCCTGCCACAGCTGAAGCTGCATCAATGGGAGCCAGACTAGACTCATGGGAGTTGGGCAGGCCATGGCACCTGCTGCAGCTGAGGCTGCATCAGCAAGAGCCAAACTAGACTCATGGGAGTTGGGCAGGCAATGGCACTCCAAAATGGAGAACAGGAATCTCCAGCAGTGGCTGGACATACTGGGCCACAGCTGCCCTCACTACCATTCTGCTTCCTATCATTAGGAGTGCTATTTTTCTCCACACCTTACAAGATTGAAATGGTGCAATAAGTGTGTTCTTTGATTCTGGCTGATCATCTACATGTGAAAGGTTTATCCACATTGGAACATGGAGCAGAACTAAAGTTCTTATTCAGGCTGAATAATATCCTTCTGTATATTACATAACGATTCTCACTTCTTGCTAGTGCTGGAGAAATGGGTAGTTTCTCCATTTGGTGACTGTGAACAACTGCCACAAACACTGATCTACAAACACCTGAGTGCCTCCAGCGTTTTAGGGGTTCCCGGGGCAGAATTGCTGGAACATGAGGCAGTTCAGGGTTGTGAGAAACCGTCAAGCTTATCTTCCATCCTCATTTCCCACAAGCAAAGAATGAAAACTCCAGTTTCTCCATGTTATCTCCCCCTTTCTGTTTTACCAACATCAACCTGGTTTTGAGTCATTGTTCTTTTTTTCACATTTTATTATTATTATTATCATTATTATCATTTTATGATACAGTTCCATAGGTTCCTGGTATTTCCCTTATGCCAGCCCCAATTTCTTCCCCCATCTAGTTCCTCTACATCATTACTAAAGTATAGTTCTTCATACACAGTCATATGTCCATTATTGTGGGCATTGGACAATGGCAGAGAGTCTAACATCCTATTGTCAAGATATAGTAAACAGTTTCATTGTAAGTCCATCTTTGTCTGGAAGTAGAAATGCATATTACATTGTATCCTCATATCTGGGGTATGTTAGTTTCCATTTCACAGCTACTATATATCCCCTCAAATGAAAAGTCATAATACAAAATCAAGAAAAATAAAAACTTTCAATGTCATGAAGTTAAATAACATGTTACTAGATATGACAGTCTCCATTACATAGGTACTATACATCCCCTTAAATGAAAAGCCACAAAACAAAATCAACATCAGGGAGAAAAAAGGAATTAACAACACCATGAATTTAAATAACATGCTACTAAATGACTAACATGTAGCTATTAAAAGGCCTAATATAAGAGTTATGGGAGTCCCAAAAAATACAGAAAGAGAAACTGGTTTTACAAATGTATTTAATGAAATAATAAAGGAAAATTTCCCTAATCTAGAGAAAGAATTGGGAAATAAGATCCAGGAGGGGCACAGAACACCCAACAGGTCTGACCAAAAGCAGTCTTCACCAAGACACATGATCATCAAGCTCTCTTCAATTGAACATAAGAAAAAGATCCTTAAATGTGCACGTGAAAAAAAAAATCAATTGACATATAAATGAATGCCAATTAAACTCACAGGAGACCTCTCAGGAAACTCTACAGGCAAGAAGAGAATGAAGTGACATATTCCAGATTCTAAAAGAAAAAATTGTCAGCCTAGGATAACATATCCAGCAAGCTTTCTTTAGTCTTTGAAAATGAAATAAAATTCTTCCAAAGTGAATAAAAGTTAAAAGAATTTGCCTCTTCCAAACCTGCCCTACAAATGATACTTCAAGATGTTCTCTTGATAGAGAAGAGGAATAGCACCCAACAAAACCAAAGGAAAATGGGAAGAACATCCCAATAAAATGACAACAGCAGACTGAACCAATGGACAACCCACTCCTAAAATGAAAGGACCAAATTATCACCCATGCATATTAACCCTGAATGTAAATGGCTTAAGCTCAATCAAACGTCACAGATTCGTAGACTGGATTAAAAACAAAACTCATCTATTTGCTGTCTAGAAGAGACACATTTCACCAAGAAAAACCAGCAAAACTATATCACATGGATTTTGATGTTTTCTGCTAGTTTCATCTCTTCAAAACAGTTTCTTCTGATTAAATCATTCAATGACTCACAGATCACACAGTAGCATCATTTTCTGCAAGAAGTTTCTTGATTTTCATTTCTTGAGTCATTATTCTGAGGAGAGGGCGTGGGCATCCTTTCATTGGCTTTTGGTCACTGTGCTTGAGTCATTTATGTATTCTGAGTATTTATTCTTCATCTGATCTATATTTTCAAATATTTCCTCCTTAATTCTGATCAAGCCAATTTTAAATATTCCTATGTCTGTGATTTTTGCATCATATTCAACCAATCATTGCTACACACAATATCATTGAAAACTTTGCTCCTTTGCAATAGCTCTATTTCTACTCTTTGATTCATGTGGAGCTAACTTTTGTGTAACGTGAGGATCTTTTTAGACTGTGTACATGATGAGCAGTCCCTGATGGGCCAGATGCTCTGCCCACGTGTCTCACATTTCAACTACTCCCTTCTGTGTATCTAGCTTTAAGAGTGGTAGTGAGTGAGTTCAGATGCTTTTTCCTTTAGGATAAACAAAACTATCTTCTCAAACATTTGATTCAATTCTTTGGGGTAAAAAAAAAATGTTCTTTCCTCCTCCTTTCTTAATAGCACATGGAGTATTGTATTGCTGTCTAAAGTCACCCAACTGCACTGTAAGACACCAGGGTATTTTCTTTGTTGTCTATAACTTAGTACTGCCCATCAACCTCTTCCCCACCCTGGCCCTGGTAAAAATAGACTGCATGAACCAGCACTCCACTGACGGTGTTTATGAGGGCATCTGTTCTCCCTTTGCATGTGAGGGAGACCTTGCGGTACTTTCTTTTCTTGGCCTTGCTAACTTCACTAAACCTAATGACCTCCATGCTATTGCAAATGATAGGGCTTTATCATGTTTGTGAGGACAGTATTCTAGTGTGCTTGTCTATCTTGTCCAGTGCATCCACGTTTATGATCATGTAAACACAGGTATTGTGGTCTCCCAGCCAACTTCCCTGGTTCATGGCAAGGTGGAGTGCATGAGGGCAACTGTTCACTAGTAGAGTGAAGGGTGAAGGTCACTGGCTCACCCTCCTGGCAGCCTGTCACCTCCTTGCCCCGCTCAGGCAACCTGAGGCAAAAGCCTTGGATCCCCAGTGCCACAGGTGTCTGGGAGTGTTCTGTAGTCTTCTGATTTCTATTCCCTTGAATTTATAGCATGGTTGCACTCACCTTAAGCAGCTTGGCAGGCTTGAGGAACTGCTCCGTGTATTCTGCCTTCATGTGTCTGAGTTCACACATTTTTCTCCAAGACTGTTGGACTGCAGTCAGTCTCTGCCCCTCACATGTGCATTGCTCCTGAAGCCAAAGCTGTGAGGTGTTCTCTGACCAGTGTCTTCTTGGTAAAGCAGTTTTGTTGTCTGTAGCGTAGAGCCTAGGGGTGCTTCTGGAGTGAGACCCTAAAATTCCATTCTCTGAGCCACAGTTCAGCAACTTTGCTTGAACCAGCCTGCTATGTTCAGAGGTCACTCCTGGTCAGTTTCCAGGGCTCCTAGCTGTTTGGTCAGCTATCATCTTTTTGTCAATGTATTTTTTTCCTCTGGAGACAAGAATATCTGCTCTCTTCAACCACCTACAGTAATAAATGATATTTCATTCCATTTTACCTGTCCAGGCAGCTATTTGACTCTACTGAATCCTAAAGAAAAATTCTAATCAGAGATAAACTGGATTAAGTGAAATGCACAGTTTCATTTTGGAAACTGTGTCTGTTGAAGGCATATAACACACGTGCCATTAGATTCTAAGAGTGTTCTGAATTTGGGCAGGTGTGCAGGTCCACTCGACTCTGGGGGATGCTGCAGGATGGTAAGAGTGCAGCAGAAGGTTCAGGAATCCAGTGGTTGTCCCCTGAGCTGCGCACAGCCAGAGGTGGGCATTGGAAGAATGTCGTGACTGGAGTCCACCTCTTAGTGTTCTAAGATCTTTATACAAAATGAATTGTCTGAAGCAAGTATGGCCGTAAGCAATTCCTCTTATTCAATTAAACCCCAGAACTTTCCCTGCGGCATCCTGGTGGTGTTGGTAGAATGGACCGTGAGAACAATCAGCACCCTAGCATGTGCTGAGCCACTGAAATCTTGCATTGTAACTGGGGATAAGGAAGGAATAAGACAGCAGAGTTTGGACTGGGAGATTCCCAGTTGTTTGGTGCGTTTTTATGTGCATCAGACTGGATTCTACTCTGACTGCTTAGACTAGACTATAAGGGGATGGAATGAGGGTAAACACTTTCCTTCTTAGTCAGTCTCCTTAGTATCTCGCCAGATGCATGTTTATAGACAAAATGATGCACCACTTCCATATAAATCAGTCTAGACCTAGGGTCCAATTCCATGTAAAGAATAACTGATTCAGTGAAAGTGTTAAAGAAAGGAGATGTTGAAAACCAAACCTTCACATAGATATCAAATGTCCTAGCAGTTCCTGTAAGTCTCTGCTGTGCTAACAAGTAAACGAAAGCAAATGCTGCCTCTTCCCAACGGCTCAAGAACTCGCCAACCCTACGTTTGGAACAAGCGTGTGAAGGAGAAGCTGAGCGCACTGCACCCTGCGAGCTGCTGAGAGTTCCACAGCTGCCACTTTCCATGTGGCAGTTGCATAGTCTGCATGTCACCTTTTGAAAGTTGGTTTTGGAATGTTAGCACCACAAGGTTTCCGTTTACCAATTTGTGAATGGCCTACCTTTCTGAGAGGTAAAAATGCAATAAGAAATGAGAAATTTCTAAGCTCTGGCAAAAATGGCAAAATTCATGGCAGATGTTACTGGTTGGTTTTATTCTTCAGGAGAATAAAAACTTTCAGGAATCTTCCTAAAGAGGATGCATGGAGGCATTTGAGTTCATTACCAACAGACACTTGGAGGATCTATTTGTACTGAATCCATAAACGCGCCCATGTTCACATTACCCCATAGTATCCAATGCAGACTGGACACAGTCTACAGAAAACCCCTGTCATGGTTTTACCTCTCTAGGTGTGTGCACTGCATTTGATTTATTGCAATCTTGGAAAGCAAGGAGCCCATAGTCGAATCGATATAGCAAACCACACATGACACTGACAAATGGACCTGCCAAACCCAAGCCAATGGAGTTTCTCTCTCTGAAATGGACTGTAATGGGCTTGGAGGGAAGAGAATTTAATCAACAGTGTGAGAATGGAGTTGGAGAAGTCTGCCCCAGGGTCTCCCCTTTCTCATGGCTGTTTGGCAGAGTACATGAATCCTGCTCAGTGTTGCCCCATGCTCACTACCCACAACACTTTGCTTTTGCCTGCAGAGCTAGAAACAACTTTTCTTTCACTACCATGAAGACATTGAAGGTTCCTAGCATGTTAATGCTGTTTATGGGGAGGATTTGAAGTAAATAGTTGAGGTCTTCTCCAAAGGTTGAGTATAGTATGTGATACAGCGTTTGGAGCAGTGGCAGCCCCATCATGGTCTTGGTTGATGGTTCCTTCTGCAGATGGGGTGAGTTGAATGGAATAGTTAGTCATTTAGGAGCAAAGTCCAGAGCCCTGCTTCTATAAGCTCCATTGTTTTAATAACAAGGAGTCCCAAATTTGTGCAAATTACTTGAGTAGGTTTGGTTCTTGGTGCACACTCATTTATGTCCAGTGTAACTCTGGAGCCCCTCAAGTGGGTGGCCTAAATGCTATATGTCTCAGAACAGTGGAGGCCCTCAGCAGGCCCCCATGTGCTGAGCGCCTTCTTCCTTGGCCACCCTTGCCGACAGTGGCCTTTCTCCCTGGCCTTGCAGGGAAGGGCCTTGGGCTTCGCACAACAGAATTGCAGACAAGGAGTCTTCTAAGCTGCTATGACCTGTGGCCCAGGATCCCATGCACTCTGACCAACTGCTTCTTACACACTTGTGTGTGGAATGGCCCACAGGACATTGATACTGGAGCAGGATCTGCTCCTGTGAGTGGACACTACTGACCATGTTGCTCCTGCTGGTGGTAGGGTACCATGAGAGGTGCCATTTCCCAGCAGTGTCCCTTGGCCAGGGCACCTTGTTGTAACTGCTAGAGCACAGAGCTTGTCATCCTGGCTCTAGCAGACTTCCTGGTCATTCTGTGTTGTTCTAAGGGTTGCTGTAAGTCCACGGGTCTCCACGTTGACACTGAAGCCAATGCAAAGGACCCGGCAGTGTGTTAGTGCAAACAGAACTCAATGGCACCTTCTGGTGAGCTGCCACTGCTGTTACCACCATCATCTGAAGCTGCGCAGCCAGGGTGCTGATGGGGGAAAGCAGAGTGGACATTTTAAAGGAGAAAGCAGAAAACAGATGAAATATAATGGCTCTGCAAGCTCAATGGGGGAACACTTGGGAAATCAGTGAATTAGTGAGGCATAAAACAAATACAAAGAAACCATATGCTTCCTACATTAAAAATAATGAGAAGCTAGAAAATAAGTTAGAAGAAAAACCTCATTTATAATAGACCCCAAAAGTATAAACTCATCAACGAAATAGGAGAACCTGCACAGACATGTGACCCCAAGTCCTGAAGGCACAGAGCACAACGGGCTCTTATGGGGCTTTCAAGATGCCTTACTTGTGGGCCTGGCGCGGGGCCTAGTGGCTAAAGTGCTCACCTTGCATGCACTGGGATCTCATATGGGAGCAGTTCTAATCCTGGCAGCCCCACTTCCCATCCGGCCCCATGCTTGTGGCCTGGGAGAGCAGTGGAAGACAGCCCAAAGCCTTGGGACCCTGCACCTACATGGGAGACCTGGAGGAGGTTCTTGTCTCCTGGCTTGGGATCAGCGCTGTTCCAGCCGTTACAGCCGCTTAGGGAGTGAAACAACAAACAGAGAATCTTCTCTGTTTCTCTTCCTCTCTATATATCTGCTTTTCCAATAAACTTTAAAAAAAATAATTTAAAAAAATGCCCTACTTGTGAACTTGTCATAAACCCAGTAAACATGGAGACATTCCCCATCCCTGGGAGACAGAAAAGGAGCTATTTTATCAGCAGCACCTGTGCCTTCCACACAGCACTGTGAGCGCGGTCTCCTACACCTGAGGGCTGCCACAGTCCTCCACCTCAGCAGCCTATGCGAGGCCCAGTGCTGCTGATCTTACAACACCCGTCCTGGGCAGGTGGTGGCTCATGTGACTCAGCAAAGGCACCGGGCTCACTGTCATGGAAAGTGAGTTCTTCCCATGTCACATAGCCTCACATCCTTTTCCACTGAAAATTACAGCATTGGATTAGTGGTTTTGGCAACTAGCCTGTGCTGTCTGATTTTTAATGCAAGCCAGGTCATCAGTACTCAACTGATCACCCAGAAAAGAGAATGGAATATAGCACGTGAGTTTTGGAAAACACTAACTGTGAGACGAAAATGAACAGAATACAAAGAAATACAGGTCAGTTCATGCCTAAGCCATGTGCTACCCTGTTCTCCCTCCAAGAGCGTTTCAGAATTCTGACAGTCATGACCATAACTCTGCTTTTCCTTGTCCTGCTCCTGTGTTCTCCCTGCACACCATGTCCTAGGCAGTGCCCCATGAGAATCAGACAGTTCTTCACAGGCAACCAGGGCTGCACTGCTAAGGGCACAGCTGGGCTCTAAAGGAGAGCTCAGGCAAAAGCTAACGCTCACCCCAAAGCAGCTGATCAGGGATGTCCAAATTCATGCTTGGTATGTTAAATAAAAAACCCTGTGGCTTTATAGAACTTCCTTTTGAGATATAAAAAATATTTTTAAAGCTATTAGCACACAAAGCTTGTCATGAAGCAAATGGTGCTATAATGGATGAATGAGCCCCTGCTATAGCTTCCAGCAGGCCTACTCCAAAGTATGCATATTTTTAGCAAAGCAGGAGGGAAAATACATTATGCCTTCCCAAATCACTTCTTCCACTCCCCGATAAACCAATTCAGGCCCATGTCCTTCTATTTCATTCACTAGTTTTCCAAAGAAAACGTGTTTTTCTAACCAGACAGGCACTCCGCTGCCTCAGCATGAAGGTGCCTCCTGCCAAGTTCACGCACACCTTGCTTGTGAGTGTGTCTTTGCATCTGCAGGGAGGACAGCTAGACTCCTACACCTGCTGTGCTGGCTAGCAAATAGGAGAGCCACATTTCCTGCTGTTGCTGTTGATGATTAGAATTTAATTAATAAGATAAAGCAGATGACAACCACTGTTCCCCAAGAGGGTCACAATTTCCTGCAAACAAAGGATGAAATTATACAAAGAAACTCTCAAATGAACCCTGCAATGAGAAACAAATGCTCTCGTGCGGCTTGGCAGATAACCAGTTGCCAAGGCCTTGGCTTTCTGGCCATTTCTTTATTTAGTCTTCCGGGACTCAGTCTGCATGCCTTTGTTGTCTTCTTTTAGGCTTGTGGTTGGCAGACCATCCTCAAGTTCCTTTGGTACACGTACTTGATGACATGTCCTGTGCAAACCAGAGGCTACTTCAGCCAGTTTGTGTTGGAAGGATCTAGATTTCCTCAAACAGGTGATCCTGGGGGCTTTGAGTGCAGTGAATGTGAGACAGTGCACAACTGCAGTTTTCTGAGAGGATGGATTTCAGTGTTTTTACCCCAAAATGAAAAGAAATGGAAACAGAGAGTGGAGGGGTACAGATGTGCTTGCTTGTGGCAGCGGTGTCGCCATGCATGTCTGGATCAAAGCGCCAAGCCACACAGCTTAAATCCACAAGTTTAATTTGTCTCATGGACTTTCCCAAAGCTGGGACACAGCAGATTGGATACCTGCTTGTTTATGGAAACAAATTACACAGAGTAAATGCAGAATGCTGACACTGTAAATTTGGACAGCATTTGCTGATTGCATGTTTTTTCTTGATATTCAATGCTATCGTAGCACATTCACAAATTGGAATGTTGAGCTTTGCGGGGTCTCCATGACACCATGTCCAGTGGAGCCCTGCTGTGGACCTTTCCGTGTTAATCTTCCCAGGAGCCAACAGACTCCAGAAGGTGAAAGTAGTCTGCTCTGAAGTAATGTCTCCACTTTATAACCAGCTTATAAATAAATTGTTTTTGATGCATCCCTACCCTGGAATAAAAATTGTAAATGTGAAGTTCCCTGTGTTTCTCTTGGTTTTCAAGAAATAATAAATGACCATAAAGAGACCTTAGCTAAAACAAATGTCTGACTTTCAGTGGATCTCAGAAATAAACTGCCAGAATTGTTAAAGGATTATTTATTTGAAAGTCAGAGTTATTGAGAGAAAGTGTGTGTGTGTGTGTGTGTGTGTGTGTGTGTGTGTGTGTGTGAGAGAGAGAGAGCGAGAGAGAGAGAGAGAGAGATTTTTTCTACTGAGAGATTTTTTCACTTCCAAATGGCCACAGTACTGTGCCTGGCTAATGCCGGGAGCGAGGAGCCTCATCTAGGTCTCCCACGAGGGTAGCGATCAACACACTGGGTCATCCGCTATGCCTTTTTCAGACCGTTAGCAGGAAGTTGGATCAGAAGTGGAACAGGTGGGACTCTAAGGTATCACAGGCAATTTTTCCTACTATATCATAATGCTGGCCCAACCACCCAAATTTTTATAACTTTCTGGAAAATAAAGGAATTGTGTTAAAAGAATATATGAATGTTCATGTGTGGGGAGCCGTGCAGTTGGATCGGATGGCATGGGTGTGTGATGAGCACCGCTCCTCAGTTAGCAAGGCTGCGAGGAGTTTCTGGCTGCGTGGCAAGGCCCGGCAGAATGTCTCTGGTCACCTCATTGCTGCCTCACCCATTGTACGGACACTCAATCACCTCTCTGATGTTTCATAGAATTCTTCGGAGGGTGTTGTTGTTGTTTTTCTGCTAATGTGAAGTGATTCCTGTAACTGGTATGACACCTCAAATTGATCTATCATGTTATGATAAAAACACCTGTAGTAATGTAAGGCCATGACACACAGTTGAAAGTATACAATAATACAATTGAGCCCACTATGTTTCCAAACATCCTGTTATGTGCCCACTTTTGTCCTAAAGTTTGCCCTAGTATAAGTAATGTTTTCCTTAAGAAATGGCTTGATAATATCTTGCAACAGATGGCAATCATGGAGGTACAAAGAGTTTGTTTACCATGTACCTCGAACTGTTACAACACATGATATGATGCATTTTAGTTTCTTACCACAGAAAGCAAAAGTATATGGGGCATCTTTTATAAGGAAATAAATGTGAACCCCGTCAAATTGGCTTAAAATCTCAATCTTATATTGGCACTTATATTTAGGGAAAGAAAACAGTTTATAAAAATCTTTATCTTATATTGGCACTTATATTTAGGGAAAGAAAACAGTTTATATAGATGAAAGGAAGTTTCTTGTAAGAGGCCCTCTGTAGATTAGCTGAATTGCCTTGATCCCTTTCACTGCCCTTTAACAAAAGAATAAAAAACAATTGAATCAGCACTAGGTGACGGTGACCGTAATTAATGCATGATTTGATTATAAAATTTAATGATTCTATGTTATATGCTTTTATAAAATCCTTTCATTTATGATCTTTTAATTCTGTATTCTTAATATTTTAATCAATATTAGTTTGTGTTTAGTAAAAGTTGATTTTGAGTATAAGTAAACTACTTGTCACTATGTAACTGCATGCGCTGCCAACCATGGAGTTCCTGGCTTCAGCCAGGTGATTGCAGGTTTCAATGAGTAATGGTTTGTTAAGAATGTTTTCTTTGAAATAGAAAAATATTTTTTAGGATTGCTTCTTGCATTTTCATAACCATGATGTAATGAAAAATGAAACAATTGGATGTTGTGAAAAAATTTGTGATGATTTATGTATAAATAAAGAAGGCAACTTTTCTGAGTTGTCCATTATGAGCATCAAGTCATAGTGGTCCATGTCTTATCTCTTCCTATCATCTCGCCGATCCACGCATCCTTTGCAAGCTCTCAGTCAGCTGGAGCTGGTCTCCGGCATTCATGAGCAAAATATTGGTAAAACTCACCAAACATTTTGTTCTGTGTTAACATATACATAATCTTTTAAAATACTCAGGTTCTCAGATGAGATGATAATTTCCTTCTATACAAAAATTTTTAAAAAATACATTTCAAACATCCACAATGTGAATAAGGAAAGTGAGATGCAACACTTTGCAGACAAGCAATGATGATAAAGAAAATGGACAAAGCAATACTACAAAGTCTATCACAGCCAAATTTCCATAGGAGCACAGCAGGTGTCATAGGGACAAAACGCCTGGAGCGTGAATGAGCCCCTGGACACGCCACCCGTGCCTGCTGAGCACACGTGGTTCACCACAAACTGAGCTTGAAGAAAAAGACGTTGTTCAAAATAGTTACTCCTTCCCAATGCATAAGCCACTTGCAGATGTTTGACTGACAAAATGCCAGGTACTATGAACAACAATGGGGTGCTGTACCAGAAATGCCGGGGCACACTGAGATGACAGACTTATGAAATCACGACTCTTGAAGGACTACACTACTGTAGCAACGTGAGAAAAATCTGTCAGCGGTGGGAGGCTTTTTGGGGGGTGGGGGCGATCTCAGACTCTACAAAATCATACTATAAAATTCAAAAAATTTAAAAAAAAAGATATAGGTATCCCAAGGGTTCCACTGTATCACTTGTGAGGGGATTTGAGGATATTCCTATTGCCCGCTCAGTGTACCCTAACTCCCTGCACAGTCCCCCTGGTCAGCCTGGTGTGGGGTCCCTCTGAGGTGAGCCCAGGCAGGATGGTCAGTCCAACTGCACTTTGCACTGTATTACAATGACCAGTAAATAGTTTCTGACAAATGGAACTCACCGCTCTTTCAGTGGAATCAGGTTTCAGTGGAATTCAGTGGCCTAGGGTTTGGGTTAGGGTTAGAGTTGGACACAGCTGTGAGTCTCGATACACCTGGTAAGAATGCCAAGGGATAGGTAAAGGAGCAAATGTCAGAGGTAGAAGAGAAATTGCCACCTGCAACTCTCAGAGACTCAGAGGTTCAGTTTTTGAAACATTTAAAGAACTGAACTGGTAAGCATGGTGTAGCTAGGCATATATAACTAGATCTGATATGTAAGTCCACACGTGGGCTCCCTCATGAAGAAACATACCCAGAATCCCATGCACCTAACATCCTCTTCCTCAGGAAGACTTCCCCAGAATCATGGTTCTCTGTTGCCTAGAGGAACACAGGCATCAGAGCCCACTGTTAAAGGAGTCATCTTCCTGTCTCCTGGCATTTTCCAGTCATGCGCCTAGAATGTGCTTAAACATACCCTGCATGGCAACCCACTTGGAAAACCAAGAGACTGAGTGTGAGACACCTGAAGACATGACTTTCTAAATCACGGTGTGCTCAGCATCGGCAGTTATTGCGATGAGAGTACATCTTAACTGCTCTTCATACAACAAGAAGGTTAATGATGAGAGTTGAAGGGTGTGTTAATTTACTTAATTATGGCAGCGGTTTCACTGCCTATAAATAAATAAATAAAAACAAATGCTATTTACCTTGAATATATTTAACAGTTTTTTCATGGGTTTCCCATGGTGGGAGGTAAACTCGAAGATGACAGATGAAAATAGTTACTTTTGCTCCACAGTGGTGCCAATATTAAAATTATTTGAGTGAAAAATATTTGCTGATGAGATTTTGCACTGGGCATCATTGCTTTACACTACCCAACTTGCTTCCCTTTAGGAGTGAACATGGTGTCAGACAAACGCCTATATCAAAACTCTGGACTACTCAAAGAGTGCATCCCTGGGTGACTCACACACTGACCCTGGGATACTCGAGCCAACTCACCCCTGGGATGCACACAGACACTCTGCACCTCTGGGTGACTCACACACTGCACCCCTGGGAACCACACACACTGTACCCCTGGGAACCACACACTGCACCCCTGGGAACCACACACACTGTACCCCTGGGAACCACACACACTGTACCCCTGGGATACACACACACTGACCCCTGGGAACCACACACTGCACCCCTGGGAACCACACACACTGTACCCCTGGAATACACACACACTACACCCTTGGGATACACACACACTGCACCCATGGGAACCACACACACTGCACCCATGGGAACCATACACACTGTACCCCTGGGAAACACACACACTACACCCCTGGGAACCACACACACTGTACCCCTGGGAACCACACACACTGCACCCCTGGGATACACATACACTGCACCCCTGGGAAACACACACTGTACCCCTGGGAACCACACACAATGTACCCTTGGGAACCACACACACTGTACCCCTGGGAACCACACACACTGACCCCTGGGATACACACACACTGCACCCCTGGGAACCACACACACTGTACCCCTGGGAACCACACACACTGCACCCCTGGGATACACACACACACTGACCCCTGGGATACACACACACTGTACCCCTGGGAACCACACACTGCACTCATGGGAACCACACACACTGCACCCATGGGAACCACACACACTGCACACCTGGGAACCACACACACTGTACCCCTGGGAACCACACACACTACACCCCTGGGAACCACACACACTGTACCCCTGGGAACCACACACACTGTACCCCTGGAATACACACACTGTACCCCTGGGAACCACACACACATGTACCCCTGGAATACACACACTGTACCCCTGGGAACCACACACTGCACCCATGGGAACCACACACACTGCACCCCTGGGAACCACACACACTGTACCCCTGGAATACACACACTGTACCCCTGGGAACCACACACTGCACCCCTGGGAACCACACACACTGTGGGAAACACACACACTGCACACCTGGGAACCACACACACTGTACCCCTGGGATACACACACACTACACCCCTGGGAACCACACACACTGTACCCCTGGGAACCACACACACTGTACCCCTGGGAACCACACACACACTGTACCCCTGGGAACCACACACACTCTACCCCTGGGATACACACACACACTGTACCCCTGGGATACACATACACTGACCCCTGGGATACACACACACTGTACCCCTGGGAACCACACACACTGTACCCCTGGGAACCACACACACTCTACCCCTGGGATACACACACACACTGTACCCCTGGGAACCACATACAGTCTACCCCTGGGATACACACACACACTGTACCCCTGGGAACCACATACACTGACCCCTGGGATACACACACACTGTACCCCTGGGAACCACACACACTGTACCCCTGGAATACACACATACTGACCCCTGGGATACACACACACTGTACCCCTGGGTGACTCACACACTACACCCCTGGGCTACTCACAACCAACTCAGGCCAATAGTTTTAGGGACCCAGCTGCGTTTCTCTGGTCATTGCACTATGAATGATTTGGAAGCTTAAATCAATACCAAGTCAAATTAGACCTTTAGTTTTTTTTTTTTTTTAATCTATGGCCATTGTTTAAAAAAAAGAAAAACTTAGCCATCATGTAAACATTGTATATACTCGTGGGGTATTATGTGATTTTTGTTTTATTTAATGTACTGTAAGTTCAATCAGGTCCAGTATAATAAATGCATTTATTCAAGCATTTTACTTTTTATTATAGTAATATATCCAAAATCCTTATACACACACACACGTCAGACAAAGAGAGTAAAAAGAGAGAGACAGAGGGACAGAGAGAGAGGGAGAGAGAAAGAGAGAGAAACACATACACTATATCTTCTCTGGGAATTATAGGACCTGCTCATCCTCTGCCTTCACCTATTGCATGAGCACCCCATATGGGTGCCAGTTCCAATCCTGGCACCCCACATCCCATCCAGCTCTCTGCTTGTGGCCTGATAAGGCAGCAGAGCATGGCCCACGTCTTTGTGCCCCTGCACCCATGTAAGAGACCTTGAAGAATCTCTTGGCTCTGAGCTTTGAATAGGTTCAGCTCTGGCCAACACAGCCGTTTTCAGAGTGAACCAGTGCATGGAAGATCTCTCTGTCCTGTGCCCAGGCTGTGGCACAGGCATATGACAGCCACAAGAGGCAGAGCTGCATCACAACAGATGGCCGGAAGTGGCCTGCTGCTGGACCATGCATCAGGGCAAAGAATTGGTGGCCACTGTTTTTCACAAAGCAGGGCATGTCTTTGAATTATTAGTGATAGTGAGTGGCCTTTCCTGTTTCTTAAGGTTGAAAGATCATAAACTAATACACAACAAGTAATTTGAAGTCATCTCCCTTTCTTATTTAATTATACTGTAGCCTTCTTTCATCATCACACCAATTTTTAAATATTCTTGGAGCATGCAGAAGCAGCTGTGAGGAATCCTTGATGGACACAGTGGTCGGCCAGCACCCAGGATGGCTGCTGGGCCTCTGTAGGTCCCAGCCTCTCTCTGAGACCTTCAGCCACTGGAGGTGAAGTGAAAGAGCAAATACTCCTTGGGAAATCATACCAAAAGCCACAGTGCTAAACTCTATTTGTTTATTTTTCGAAGAGAACGTTGGAGTGAATTTTCCACAAGCATGTAAGTGTCCATTTGGCAGAAAGGGATGACCACAGCCAAGAGCAGATGCTTCCCTGCTTCATACAACACGGCCTGCACCGGGACATTGGTGGAAGAAATCCTTCCCTTTCCTCCCAGACCACAACTGTCCAGTACAAACAGTGACCAGAAGCCGAGGGCTCCCTCTGCCTGCCTCCTGTCTCATCGTGAAATGGAATGCTCCAAGCCCTCATAGTGACCACCTCCAGCAAAACTCGACAAAGCTATTACCCTGACCATGGTCCATGTCAAGGGGGCATGAAGTCTGTTAGAGCAGACACAGTGAGCTATCACTGCACACCCTGTAACGCCTTCAACACTGTCATTGCGTATGATGCCACTTCCTGTTTGATTAAGCACAGCCAAAATGACTAATTCATTCCATTGAGACATCAACATGCAACTTAGGCAATCAGAAATTTTCTTTTGTTTAAAATTTTGATTACTTGCTTGAAAAGTTACGCACCGGAAAGAAGGAAATGAAGAATAGAGGAACCTTCTGCTGGTTCACTCCATAAACGAATGCAAAGGCTAGGTCTGAGCTAGGTTGAAGTCAGGACCAGGAACTCACCCTGGTCTCCCACATGGGCTGAGGGCAGGGACATTCAGGCTTGGGCTGTCATCTGCTGTCTTCCCAGATGTAATGGAAGCTGATCTGAAGCAGAGAGGCTGGGACTGAAATGTGCTCTCCAGTATGGGATGCTGAACATGCAGCCCCACAACACTGGCAAGTAGTCATTTCCTTACTCGCTGCCCTATGCTTCGAGAGTCTCTGGTGGTCTCAGTCTGTCCAGGATGCTGTAAGACCATACCTGAGTCAAGGTAGTCTGTCAACAACAGCCACTTATTTGTCACAGTGAACTCCAAGATGAAACTGCCTACAGCTTCCGTGTTTGATAGGGCAGCGCTCCGCTGGCTGAGTGGGACAATGTGAGGAGAGCCATGTAGCAGATGGCAGAGGAGCAGTAAGTTGTTCCTGGTTGAAGCCTCTCTGAAAGCCCCCCGCCCTTCTTTAAGTTAATTACGCTGCATTATGTGGCACAGTTTTATAGGTTCTGGGATTTCCCCAACCCTTCCCCATACCCTCCCCCATGGTGAATTCCTCTACCTTGTAGTATTACAGATCAAATTAAGTCAAGATTCTTTCTTTGCATACATATACCAAGTATAGAGTCCAGCATCTTATTGTCCAGATAAATTCAACAGTTTCTTGGGGAGACCATCTCTGGTCTGAAGACAGAGCTGGCAGAATATCATCCCGATCAATTGAAAGCCTTAGCACAACATCAACAACAATTTACAACACTATGGAATTAAAAGCCCTTTTCAAAAGGGGGTTTCTATCCTTTAAAGCAGTGGAGCCTTCAGAGTCCAACTCTGAGAGGTCCCATTTCTAATGCCATGATGACAGTGATTAGACTCCAGAAATCTGGGAGGAGGTGTGACCTTCTTGAAGGGAGGTGGCAACCAGTATCGCAGTGGTGGGCACAAATTACCAACGAGCCCACACGTCCAGCTGGGCTGACCACTGGCAGGTCAGGTAGCCCCTTTGAGCACCTGTACTTGTCCTTCTCCTTCCCTCCATTCCCTTGCCCAACATCAATGACCCAGTTCCTGCATTGACCCCACGGTCACTGTCGCAATCCCCACCATTAGGGATCCCACACTCTTATAGCTGCTGGAGGAACTTCATTCCCGCCATTTTTTCCTTCTCAATGGAGCCTTGGGAACATTAGTCATGTGAATCTGGGCTGGAGAGTGTTTAGAATTCCTCACTGGCTCTTCATTGCAGATCCATCAGAAGTTCTTCACAACAACAGAAATTGTAAAGAGTTATTCCAATATCCTACCCTGGGCCCGGTGTCAGCTCACGAAACTCATGCCATCAAGCCATCCACCAATCAGATGTAACCCAGCATTTCACCTGAGAATCGCACCCCCAATCTTCCAGCCCCTTCCCCAAACCTGCCAATTCACTGATTATCCCTAAGCATTCACCTGCAGGCACAAATCCTCTGGGGCCTGCCCTCAATCCCTCCCAATCCCACCCCCCACACCTTGCAGGCCTACCTGAACATACGGGGTCCCAGTTGCCTTCATCTTCCCTTCCCTGCTCCTCGCTCCCCCCACCCCCGAGCTGATCTTCACCACCTCCATCCTGTTCCTGCCCCACTGGAATAAACCTCCTAAGATACTAAGATACCTCATTGCATCTGGTGCTTTTGGCTCACAGTAAAGAACCAGGTGCAGGAATTAGCTGCATGTAATAATATAGTAACAACATATAAACTAGAACTTGAGCTGTTTCAAATAACTAACAGAAATTTTGTGGGTTTTTAAAGACTGTTTTCTTCTTGCTTCTAGCTAGTTTGAAGGCTAAGAAAGGCTCTTCCATGCACTGTTCCTTGCTCGCAGTGCTGAGCAAGCAGATGAGGCAGGAACCTGAGTTTCTACAGGACCCATCAGTTCCTCCCCTGCTTTGCTCAGACAAATGTCCCCTTGAGGCTTCTGATTTACTTAAATGGATTGAGGGCTGTGGGTAGATTGAGAATATTCCTGCAGCATCCTTAGACATGACTCTGGAGGTGTGGACAGCCTGATACCACAACAAACGAAGAAAGACCAGCTTGCTTGTCTACATGTGGTGAGGGCATTAGGAGCTGAGACCTGCAAGTCAGCAACTACAGACCTTACAAACTCATGCAGTGTGTGTTTATCATGTATTTCTGCTGAAGGAGAACACACCAAAGTTACAGAATGTTCGATGAGCCTGGAGAGAACACTGGGAAACAAAGTGTAAAAGTCAGGAAGACTTCAGGGGAACACTGGCATCTCTGAGAGTTGGTTTGGGACGTGACTGCTCCACTTCCAACCCACCTTCCTGCTAACATGCCTGGGAAAGCAGTGGAAGCCAGAATGCCTGGGAACCTGCGATCCTGCTCTGACCTGGCCTATCTCTACCCATCACAGCCTCTTGGCGAGTAAACCTGTGCATAGAATTCTCTCTCTTTTTCTGCCTATCAAATGAATAAGTAAACAGTAAGACAGACAAACAAAAGCAGATGACAGAAGAAAAGAATGGAGCAAGTGAGCAAAATGTATCAAAACTGTGCTTTGTTTATGATGGAAAGAGAGAAGTAAGTGCAGCCAGCACTGATCACCGGCTCTTGTCTGTGCTGTAGTTAACAGCCCCTTCTCTCCACCCCCGCCCTGGACTGGTCTGTGCTGTAGTTAACGGGCCCTTCTCTCCACCCCCGCCCTGGACTGGTCTGTGCTGTAGTTAACAGCCCCTTCTCTCCACCCCCACCCTGGACTGGTCTGTGCTGTAGTTAACAGCCCCTTCTCTCCACCCCCGCCATGGACTGGTCTGTGCTGTAGTTAGCGGGCCCTTCTCTCCACCCCCGCCATGGACTGGTGCAGGGGAAGGCATGAGATTTTCTGGAATTTCTTATGTAGATAGGTGTTGGAAGAATGTGCTCTGGGCACTCCCTGTAAGAGGAATAGATTCTTGCTCTGAGTTCTTCAGGTGGATATTGTTCCTCTGCCACCTGCTCGCCACAGGTGCTCCTGCATCTGGGAGGAGAGTTTTCCAGATGGGTCATCATGATGCCCCCTCAGGCAACTGCTTTGGTCCCTTCTGATGGAAGTTCTGGGGGTTTGTCTCTGTGGTGGGTGCATTGTCTCAAAACCTAAAAGCCATGATGAGCCTTCTTGTGTTCATCAGAATTATTTTATTGATTCTTAGCAGATAATTCTACTCACAGTTTGTAATTAATTAAGTTAATTTTATTTGAAAGACACACACACACACACACACACACACACTGCCCAAATGCTCACAGCAGCCAGACACAGCTTGACAAAATTCAGGAGTCCAGGACTCAAGTGGCTCCTCCAATGGGAGGCAGGACTCACAGCCTTGAGTGGCCACTTGCTACCTCCCGGAGTGGGCATCTACAAGAACCTAGAATCAGCGATGGAGTCAGGTCTCACCTGGGGACTTTGTTTAGGATAAAGGTATTCCAAGTGCCAGTGATCCAAATGCTTGCCTCAAGTAATTCCTCGAAATGTCCTGTTGAAATCAGCTTCTGGAATTCTGTCTCCTGAGCTATCCCTGATAAAGTACTTAACTTTACAGTACTCTGAATCCTGCTGGTTTTCTGGTGACATTTCCATTTGACTCCAGATTTATAAAAATGCTTTAAGAATAAATAGATGGGGCCCGGCGCGGTGGCGCAAGTGGTTAAAGGTCCTCTCCTTGCACGCCCGGGATCCCATATGGGCGCCGGTTCTAATCCCGGCAGCCCCGCTTCCCTTCCAGCTCCCTGCCTGTGGCCTGGGAAAGCAGCCGAGGACGGCCCAAAGCTTTGGGACCCTGCACCCGCGTGGAAGACCCGGAAGAGGCTCCTGGCTTCGGATCAGCATAGTATCAGCTGTTGCGTTCACTTGGGGAGTGAATCATCGGACGGAAGATCTTCCTCTCTGTCTCTCCTCTCTGTATATCTGCCTTTCCAATGAAAAAATAATAAAAATAAATCTTAAAAAAAAAAGAATAAATAGATGCAGTTTGGGTGTAAATCAGTGAGCACCATAGCAACAATTGTTTCCACTGGTTTCTTCTTGGACAAAAATCATGGAAAGCCTCTCAGAGACTTCACCTTGCACTTAACAGAAGTTGAGATATCTTTAGAATGTTTTCCAGCTAGTCTGAGTGCAACAGGCCGTGTTACCACTCCTGCTGCCCCCACACAGTCAGCGCTGCTACATCAAACAGGTGCTCATGCCTGCTGCCTCTCTTTTTAAATCACAGGCCTGCTTCTGAGCAGAGTTTGGCTCAAAAAATATGAAGTTCATTCGTCTCTAAAAATACTCTGAAGATTACAACCTCAGAAGGAATGACAGCAGTGGAAATCAGGCTTCACCATGGTAGTGAGGGGTCAGGGGTCACAGCCACTAGGGAAATGGGGGGGCTTCATCTGGGATTTGTATGCCAGAGTCCAGTTCCAGGTGAATTTGGAATTCAAGAAGGGTGCATGGAATAGGTGTACCGAAAATAAGCGGACCACTGCAAATTCAAGATCATAATGGACAATGCAAGAAAGCTGCCCCCTTTATACAGAAACAGTCACAAGTTCTGGTACAGAGCTTATCCCATGGTCAAGTGTGTGTTTCCATGGATAATTCTGCCATTTGTCTCACCTTGAGGCAGGACATCAGCTGTCCTAATCCTGTGGCCAGGAAGTTCTCAACAGATGGCACATATCAACCTATAACACATTCCTATTACAATTCTCATTCTACAGCTTTTCTTGACTCAGTTAAGGGAGGAAGTGCATCACAGAAGGAGGGACCTAAAGATCAAGGAAAGAAGAAATAAAAGAAGAAGAAGGAAGAAGAAATAGATTCCCACTACACTTAGGGACTTAACACCTTTGATTAACCCTTGATCAATGGAGGCAGCCAAGACAGCCTGAATAGTAAAAGGCCCTTTTGCTAAGACCTTATCAGCAACATCAACTTTCAAGCTCACATTGGTAGTAAACACCAACTCTGCAGTGGCAGACAATGCCTAAATAGATTACAGAATTCTCAGTGGGGTTGTCCGGTGTCCATGCAAAAGGAGGTAGAAATACCTTCAGGTGGAAGCAGAGACATCCACCGGGACTTGCCATGCAGCAGAAAATTCCTTGTGGTCTTGCCTGCAATGGCACAGTTCTCTTCGCACCTTCGTGTCCTCCACACCCACCACATGGACCCTGGAGTCTGTGAACAGTCTTCTACTTGATGAAAGATTTATTTACTATATCATCAGCATGCTCCAAAAACCCAGTAAGCTCAGGCAAGGGATGATGGATTCTAGAGTTGGGTAGGGAAGACAATAAATACAAACAGGAAGAATGACCACTGCCTGAATAAATGCAAAATGTGGCACAGAGTCTTTAGACTTGGAATCCTAGCAGCTGCATTAAAACCTGCATTTCTAAGAACATGAGAAGAGATATTTGGGTCTATGATTGGCAGAGTAAATGAAAACCAAAAGGTGATGAAAATATGAAATTCAGGTTGAGTCAGTGGGCTGAGCTTTGCGGTTGGCAAAGCTAACAGAAACGACGAGGTGAGCTGCAAAAACCAATGAGAATCCACTGAGCTTGAGCCATGCCGATGTTCTGCTTTTCTAAATGCTTTGCCTGCCCTGTTTGTCCACGCTTCTACTGAGAACAATCATGACCATATTCTCTGGCCAGAATCACGTTTAGGTGCAACTTTCTCTTAGAAGTTAACAACGAGTTTAACTTTTATAGCACACATTGCTCTGCAAGCTATTTGTACAGAGATTTGCATGTTTATCCCTAGAATTCATGAACTCACTAAGGACTCTTCTCCTCGCAATACCTACCTCTCTGCTCTGGCATTCACAAAGATACAATACATTTGATTTTAAAAATTAGCCCAGGGATATGCAGGACTGGAGGAAAGAAGCAAGCTGCTATTACATTTAGCCTCTGGGGAAAAAAAAAAAGATTGTAATTCCCAAACTCAACCTAGAAAACAATCTCTTACAGTACTGGGCGGTGCCAAGATTCTTCTCGCAGGTGGCATGAGACCGCTGGGGCAGGGGCACAGGTTTCTCTAGTATCTTGTATTGCTGTCTGCCAAGTGAATAGAGTCATCATCATTTATTCCAGACAGAATTTCACTTTTTAAAAATCCACATCTATTTTTATTTGTTTGAAAAATAAACAGACTGAAATAGACAATTTCCCATTCACTCCTTCACTTCTCAAATGCCCAGAGCAGATGAGGGTTGACCAACACTAAAAGCAGGAGCCTGAAACAGCCCTGGCTTCCCATGGGGTGGCAGGGAGCTTGAGCTGGCACCTGCTGCTTCCCACAGCGTGCATTGGCAGGCAGGAAGGGTTAGAAGTGGAAGTGAGGAGCCACGGAAGTGATCCACAGAGTGAAGAGACCGCCACCAGAGTGGGAACAAGAGTGGCAAACCACCTAACTGCAGATGATTAATATCCTGCATATATCAGCAACCCAAACCCTCAGCACCAACAAA
This sequence comes from Ochotona curzoniae, assembly GCF_017591425.1. Lineage (NCBI taxonomy): Eukaryota > Metazoa > Chordata > Mammalia > Lagomorpha > Ochotonidae > Ochotona > Ochotona curzoniae. The sequence continues at coordinate 871,943 of NW_024467119.1, read as the reverse complement.
ACCACCAACCCAGCTGAGGGGTGGGCAGAGGACTTCAGGAGACAGTTAATAAAAGGAGAAATATGGAGGATCAATAAATATATGGAAAAATGTCCAGGATCACTAGCCATCATGGAAATGCAAATAAAATTACCTAACGATATTGCCTCCCCGGGTCAGAATGGCTCAAATCTGAACACAGAGTAATGAATGCTATGTGTTTCCTTAGGAATCCTAGGATTGCTCTTTCTAGTCTGTGAATAACAATACCAATTCCTTGATTGGAATTGCATTAAATCTGTGAATTGATTTTGGTAATATGGATATTTGAGCAGTATAAAGGCTTCCAGTGGATGAATTGGGAGGGTTTTTTTTTTTGAAATTTATTTTTGGATAGCTGTTGTGAATGGGACTTCTCTCATAGCTTCTTTCTCAATGAATTTGTTTTTTTGAGGATTGATTTTTGTGTCTTTTAACTCTATTTAATTATCTTATCAACTCTGTTGGTACCTTCATGGAGTTCCATTTGCATCTTTATGTACAGAATCATGTCTACAAACAGGAATACTCCCACTGTTTTACAATTTGTAGCTTTAGGGGTCCGGGCCTTGGGGTTGGGGGTGGCTTGCAGCTCCCCGTAGTGTGGCGACTGTCGGGGGTGCCCCGGCCAGGCTGGATCCAAGGCTGGAGACTCAGGCCAAAGCCAGTGCACCAAATGGTGCCGGGCTCTGCCTGGTGGATGCCCAGTGGTGAGCTCTGCGGTTTTAGGATATGAAATTGCTGCTTAGGGACACGCATGAACAAGGCCAGTTTTAGTATAAGTGAGAGATGAATTCTGGGTGATTCCCAGTAACAGGATCATGAAACTTTCTGGCGAGTGTGGGAACTGAGACCTGATGCTTTGGAGGGGAGTGTCCATAAGATCTATTTGGGACAGAGTGATTCACCAGCCCACGTGGGAATCCTGAGTTGGGCTGTTAGCATAGAGCATCACTGACTGCCACACACCAGCCCGCACCAAAGCTATGGATGGGGGCCTGTCTGGCAGGGCTAGGTGCCATTACTTGAGTGGGTGGGTATGTCAGTACGGTTCCACAATTCAGTGAAATCATATGTGCCACTAAAATATATATATAAAGTAAGAGTAATGCCAAACATCGGTGATTGTAAAACATATTTTTTTAATATCAGACATATCAAGATAGTTGAAGTTAAGAACATTAAGAACATTAAGAACATGAAGTCAAGCTAGAAAGTTAAGAACATTACAGAATATGTGAAATTTTATATCTTACACATTATGATATCTCTTGAGTTCTACATTACCCACTCAAAATTATGTATTAAATCAACTGAAGTTCAATTTAATAGTTCTTTTTATAATGGTTTATTCATGTACTTGAAAAGCAGGATTACAGACAGAGGGAAACACGCAGGTGTCTTCCATGCTAGTTCTCTCCCCACACCACACAGCCGCAACGGCTGGGGCTGGACCAGGCCCAAGCCAGTGACTCTGCAATTCATCCACGTCTCCTAATGGGTTCAGGAACGCAAGCACCGAGACCGTCCTCCAATGCTCAAGTGCATTAGCAGAGAGCTGGATCAGAAGTGAGCAGCAGGGACCCTTGCTGTTGCTCATTTGGGATGCTGGCATTGCAGGTGTCAGGTAACCCACTGTGCCACAGCTATGATTCTCTTCAAAGACGATGAATATCACATTTGAATCAGTTAAAATTCTGTGAGTAGCACTAACACAGGGAATTGCATTACGGACCAGGTACACTCAAACTGCAAGACAATGAATAGAACAAGAAAGAACTTACTGTGCTGACCTGCAAATCATGGCACGGTTTTGCACTTGACTCTGAAGCTGTGAACAAGAAATGTCGTTAGTAGGTTAAAAATGAAAAACATTGAGACAGTCTCATATGGAATAGGGACAGTAAACCTCTTTATTTGATTAATTTCAACTTGTTTAATCCTGATCAAAGTAGCTCATAATGAAACACTTATTTCATCAGTGTTATAAAATATTGCAGGAGGAATAAACTAATTTTGAAAGCAACAGTCCTACTGCTCTTTGCATCTTGTGTAACATGAAGCGCCTTATTTGTGTTGGGGATCTTGATTACTGCAAGTGACACCCGGGGAGCATCTGGAATGTGTCGTGAGTCGTTTGTGTCTTACCTGCATTAACGGATGACTAGGGACGCTCAGCATGTAAGTCACGGCTCTGGTCACGTTTTCACAAATCTACCTTGCAGTCAGCTAATTAGACGTGAATGAGCATTTTTACACATGAACTGGAAATCCGAATGATGCTCCCAGGCTTGTGGTTTCGATGACACTGCATGGAAATCGATGCCACTAAGAGACACTTTGCTAGCAGATGGAGGAATTTCATTCATTCATCAGGTGACCTTTATTTGATTGCACAGTCATTTGTCATGACACTTAATTATGCATAGAGCCAGCTGATGACATTAAGGGCCTTGAAGGAACTCTGATGTCCAGGAGGAAAACACAGTGATAGTTTCATGGTGGTGTGGAGCTGCGGCCTGCCATAAGAAGTCTCTCCCATGCAGCAACGCTGTTCACTCCTCAGATTAGCAGGACTTCCATCACCAGGTGCACCTTTAGCAGGGTGTGGCTTCGGCCCTGCTCTGTGTCTGTGGTCTGCCTCCAGCCAACACCTGACCCACTGGTCAGAGAGGCAAACCTGGCAGGCCTTGCCCTCCAGCAGCAGCCCCAGCCCACCCAACCCACTGGTCAGAGAGGCAAACCTGACAGGCCTTGCCCTCCAGCAGCAACCACAGCCCACCTGACCCACTGGCCAGAGAGGCAAACCTGGCAGGCCTTGCCCTTCAGCACCAGCCCCAGCTCACCCTCAAACTCCTGGAGAGGTGCATTAGGGTTGGGGAATACACACACATTATACCAACTGTGTTGTCATCCATGGTTCCCTCACTGTTTCATGTTGATTTTGCCTTTTATTCGTTCTGGAAGTTACTTGCCCATAACTTAAAAGGCCATAAACCTTGTAAGATAATGCATTCGAGTCTTATAACTAATATTACTTTTGGTGTTTAGAATATCAAATAGTTTCTTTTTTAGTTTTTATTTTTCATGAGACAGTTTCATAGGTAAAGGAATTCCTTCTTCTCTCCCATTCTAACGCCAACACTGCTTGCCCCTATATTATTACAATAGTACAGTGCTTCAAACACTGTCACAACCCATCATTCCGCTTTAAGTGTATCATGACTTTGTAGGTAAAGCCAGTGGCAGAAAGTCCAGTATCTATTGTCAAGATACATTTAACAATATTATCAGGAGGCTTCCTTTTATCAGGGAGTGGAGTTGTACATTGCAATGTATCTTTATTCAGAATATGTCTCCATTTGCAATTCCTCTATGGGAATGTGTATTTTTATTTTATTACTACTTGTTAATTTTCATGTTGTGCCAATATTTACTGCATCGCAAGGATGTAAAATGAAGATTCAACTCAACTCTTCCCTCCTGCTCCATTCCTTCTCTTCTTCAATTTCTGCCACATAATAATTTTGCTTTGACCAGTATTAATTTCCATTGTTGTATCAATAGAATGTTTACTGTAGCTGAATTATATGCAACACAGGAAAAGTTTTCAGTTCCTGAATAATTTTTTCTTCCAAATTTTTATTTGTGCATTAAGCATAGAGACAGAGGACAGATTCTGTCAACAGTCAGGGCTGGGCCAGGACTGACACCTGTAGCCTTGACATAGTCCAGGCAATCACCTGAGCCAGGGCTGCTGCCTTCCAGGGTCTTAATTCGAAAAATTTGGCTCAGGAGCTGGAGCCAGATCCGGCACGATTTGGAGGCTTGGGTATTGTGACCACAAAGCTGCACAGCTCTGGCTTTTAGGGTGAGCTGGAGCTGGATCCAGTATGACTTGGGAAGTTTGGCTTATTGTAACCATGAAGCCTCAGCTCCTCTTGCTGCATAACTCTGTGGCTTTTAGGGTGTCACTTTCTTCCAATGTGGGATTCTATCAGTTTTTTTCATTCCTATGACTTTTGGTCTCCAGTAATTTCTAGCATGTCCCATTTGGATCTTTCCTTCACCAGGTTTACAGGTGCTGCTCTGGCCCCTCCCCACCACACTGAGGTTCTTCATTTGTTCTCTACAGATGCCTCCATCACTCCCTTCTGGCTCCCTCTTGTTGGGTTGGTGCCTCCCCACCAAAGAATCCAAGGTGTGACCACCCAGGACTACTCATTTTCAGACCTTACTTGCCCAAAGTAGAATAGTTGGACTGATTTCAATTCAGAAACATTTTCCTTGTTTAAAAAAATTATTTAAGCAGTGAGTATTAGGTTGGGCAGAGAAGAATTGACTGTACCACCCTCCAGAAGTCAGGCCAATGCTGTCATTAAGGAATGTTTGGGATGCCACATCACCCTAACTTTGTCTCTGCACAGGAGGTCAACACCTGCCATGATGAGTACCACACACTACAGATCACATGCACAGCCAGAGGGGCTGCTGCCTTCTCCCATCCCTACCCGGCGATGTGGAAAAGCCCAGTGCTGTATACTGTGGAAGGCCATTTCACTGTCAGGGGCCACATTCAGGAGTACAGAGCATTAGAATAGGAGAGGTGTCGGCCGGGAGGAGTGTTTCAGCTTCCATCTTTGTCTGTGGTAAGAGTGCCCCTCTGTGTTACCAGATTTCATATGAGCCTGGGAAGGGGAGGAGTTTCATGATATCACCCCAAGTTCTGGTGAGGGGAAATACATCGTGGGGGAGAAGTCATTTGAATGACAGGTGAGTGGGATCTACATGGAGCAGGGGAACTGTTTCTTCCCATTTGTGACCTTTAAGTTGGTACCCAGCTGTCCCATTTCGTTTCGCCCTCAGAAATTTCTGACCCTTAATGAGGCTGTTGAAGGGTGCAGATTCATTACATTTTCTGTAGCTGCTTTCCTGTTGATTAGGGACGTAGAGTTTGCCTGTTCCAGGTTCAGAATCCTATCTCATCTAACGGATCCCTCTCAGGAGCTGGAGAAGTTTCACTCAACGTCAATGGCTATGTCCCCTGCACCACCACCTGTTCTCTAACACATCGTTGGCTTCTTTGCATGAAAGTCAGCAGTGTGGGTAGTCTAGTCATGTAACATGTGTGCTGAGATCCTGACATGCCTGAGGTCAATGTGAGATGAAAAAGCAGTTTCTGGCTAATACAAAAAACCATTAGTGGGGTGGCATTTTCTCTCCCACTCCCCCCGCCCCAAAGCAGGTGCTATAGCCTGGCCCAGGGAGGAAAATCAGGCCTCTTCACAAATTGTTTCATTCCCCTGCTTGTCAGCAATGATACAAAGCATGCTATGTGTTCTTGGAGCTTGGTGGTATGTATAGATATTTACTGCTCTGCTCAGCCTCAACTCTTATCTTTCCTGCATCTTTTGAAATGTCCTAACTGCAGGCCCTGATGTGAGTCCATTCTCACACTGTGCTGGGGATCTGTTGGGCTTTTTAACAGACGTTTCCTCACTCTAGTTTAAGAGTTCTGACTTTATGTTTTCAGACAGTCTCAAATGTATTCTTTTTTTAAAAAGTTTTTCCAGCCTTGTGGGAGAGTGTTTGTGCAAGGATCCTGCTGTTCTGTGTTGTTTTTTGACCTTTCAAAAGACACCTGTGATGTTCAGCTTGCTCTGTTTGCTGCTTTCAGTTCCCTGTGTGGAGTCTGTTTCTTCCAAGTTGATTGTTTTTCTGTTTATTAATGCCTGACATCATATTGAAGCTTTTTTCATAAATGAAGATAATTTTTTCACTTTAAACTCACACTTTAGAGGATCTAAAGGTAATTAAAACTGTTACTTTCCATGATATTAACAGAACATAATTTCATTAAGTTGTTTTGTGGTTAGTCCTGGATGACAAGACCTTCAAGCATCTGTTTACGTATCATCAAACTGTCCCAAAACCCACACACTAATCCACTCTTCCATCCACCTAGTCACACCTCTCTATTCTACTAACTATCTGTAGCTATGTATCAGTGTAAATATGTACTGCCTAACTAGATACATCTGTGTTACACAGGGATATATATTACATGTGAATACACATCTATATGATATTTCCATACAGTTATATATTCTGCATCTATATGATATCACTGTATTTTATGTAGATGTACATAACATAGCTTATAAAACATATAATATATAAGAATTAGATCTAGATATGTCTGCAGTCTTCCTAGGCATCCATCCATCCACCTACCTAATTTGCCTACATGAGCTGGTTTGGTTTTCGCAGACACAGCACTCCGTTCACCTGCTTTGAGGTGTCATTGAAAGGTATATGGGAGTCAGGTAGAGAGAAAGCTGATGTTCTTATAACTCGATCCATGGAGTTTTCCTTTTAGTCAGACAGATCCCATATTTGGCCTTCTATTCTAGACTCTCAATTCAGATTTTTCTTCTGTTTTTAAGACAGCGGGTTTCTGGTGATTTTCTATGGACACAGAAAGGCAGGTGTGCAACAAGGGTAGGGAGTAGAGGAGACAGCCTCATGTCGTGGGTGTCACAGCAGAGCTGGGATGCTTGTTAGCTTTCCTTACTAGAAAACACCTTAAATACACATGCAGGATGTTACACACTGCTCTTGGAGGTCTTTACCTGATGTAGGGCATGACATCACAGCTCGTCTTGTTCGCACATTGTTCTTGAGCACATACACTTCTTTGAACCCCGTAACAGGCTTGATCACATTCTAGGCCACAGCAGAATCCAGCAACATGTCGGACAAAGCAGGCGGGGATTCATCCAAGGCCTGTAGGCGTGGCTTAACGTATGCAGATCAATAATGTGATGCACCACGTCCACAAATTGAAGAATGAAAACAATAGTATCATCTCCATTGACGCAGAGAAGACATTTGATAAAATACAACATCACTTTACACTAAAAACTCTGAGTAAATCGGACATGGAAGAAACATTCTACAACACAATCCAAGCGATATATGAAAAGCTAGAAGCAAGCAACAAACAAAATGGGGAAGTATTGGAAGCTTCTTTTTTTAAGAGTTATTTTATTTTTATTACAAAGTCAGATATACAGAGAGGAGGAGAGACAGAGAGGAAGATCTACTGTCTGAAGGTTCACTCCCCAAGTGAGTGCAACGGCTGGCGCCGCGCCCATCCAAAGCCAGAAGCCAGGAGCCAGGAGCTCCTCCAGGTCTCCCACGCAGGTGCAGGATCCCAAGGCTTTGGGCCATCCCCGACTGCCCTCCCAGGCCACAAGCAGGAAGCTGGATGAGAAGTCGAGCTGCCGGGACCAGAATGGGTGCCCATATGGGATCCTGGGTGCTTTTAAGGTGAGGACCTTAGCCACCAGGCCACGATGCTGGGCCCAAGATTGGAAGCTTTTGTGTTAAGATCTAGAACTAGTCAAGGATGTCCACTTTCACCACTGCTATTCAGTATAGTGCTGAAAGTCCTTGCTAGAGCTATTAGGCATAAAAAAGAATTTAAAGGAATTAAAATTGGAAATGAGAAATTAAAATTATCCCTGTTTGCAGATGACATGATTATCTACATAGGAGAACCAAAGACTCATTGAAAAGACTATTGGAACTCATAAATGAGTTTGGCAAGAAAACAGGATACAAAAACTATAAAAATAAATTTATGGTAGTAGAATACACCATAATATCCTGGCTTTGAAAGTTCCCTTTAAATAGTGGATAGGAGCCTTAAATGCCTAGGAATAAACCTAATCAAAGGTATGGGAAAAAATCTATGATGAAAATTACAAAACATGGAAAAAAAGAAATAGAAGAAGACATCAAAATATAAAGAAATTTACCATGTTCCTGGATTAACAGGATCAAATTAGTAGAAGTGCCCTTATTAATGAAATTAATATACAGGTTCAATGCAATCCCAAACAAAATCTCAACTGTATTCCTCTCAGAAATAGAAAAATTATTGAAAACATAAATATGGAAAACCAAAAAGACTATGAACACCCAAAAATATTGAATATTGAAAAATATTGAATAATGAAAAATCAAGCTGGAATAATCACAATTCCAGACCTCAAAACGTACTACAGAGCAGTGATCCTCAAAACAGTCTGGTACTGGTACAGAAACAGAGAAGATCAATGGAAGAGAATAGAAACCCCAGCAGGGAGCCCACATATGTGTAGCCAACTAATCTTTGACAAGAAAACTGAAAATAATCTAGGGAAAAAGCCTGGTGTCTCCAACAAATGCTGTTGGAACAATTGGATAGCAGCCTGCAGAGGTAAGAAGCAAGACACCCACCTGTCAGCTTCTACAAATATCAGCTCTGAATGGATCAAGAACCTAAATCTGCAGAGACCATCAAACTATTAGAGGAAAATATACTTTACAAGACGTAAGCATTAGTAAAATATTCTCAGAAAAGTCACCAAAACCACAGACCATCAAAGCCAAAATAAACAAATGGGACTACATTAAACTAAAAAGTTTCTGTACCGCAAAGGAGATGTTCAACAAAGTGAAGAAGCAACCAACAGAATGGGAGAAAATATTTTCACACTACAGAACCAAAAGTGGACTAATATCCATGATTTACAAAGAGCTTCAGGAACTCAGTGACAGCAAAACCAGTAGCACTGTGAAGAAATGAGAAAGAAACACTTCTCAAGAAAAGAAAACATTCAAAAGGCTAACAGACATATGAAGAAATGCTCAGGCTTCCTAGCTGTCAGGGAAATACAAATGAAAACCACATTGAGCTTCTACCTGATTCCAGTGAGATGGGCTTAGATTCAGGATTCTACTAAGAACATGTGATGGCATGTGTACAAAGATAAAGGTACCTTCTTCCCTGTTGCTGGGAGTGTAGGATAGTTCAACCTCTACTGAAGTCAGAATCGAGAGTGGTAGCAGAACTGGAAACTGCTCTATTGCATGACGCAGCTATCCCACTTTTGGGAATATATCCACAGGGAATGAAACTTGAATATAAGAAAGTAACCTATAATGCTATGTTTACAGCAGCACAATCTGCAACAGTGAGGAAGTGGAAACAATCCTGGTGCCTGTTTAAAAAGGGAGTGTATAAAAAAGTGGTAGTTAATATATTCTATGGAATACTACTCCGCCATTAAAAAAAAATGAAATTCTACCATTTACCACAAAGTGGATCCAAACTAGATACAGTATTCTCAATGAAATAAGCCAGTCCCAAAATGATAAACATGTTCTCTCAGACATAAGCAACCTTCAAGAAAACAGCAAGATTGATATAGATAATCATGTATATGCATATATTTATCTAGAGGAACTGTGTAATGGAGGCAAGTACCTCTTGAAGGGAGGATACAGTGCAGCATGCATGTCTGCTTCTGAATAAAAGGACTGCCAATGAAACAAATATATCCTGACAATAGGATGCTGGACTTTCTACTGTTGTCTATGCACAATGTCATGATTCACTTAAATAACAGAATGTTGGACTTGTGACTGCTGTTGAAGGACCTTTTTATTGTTCAAATACAGGATGAAAGAGTGGGGCAGGGAGGTGGGTGGAAGGGAAAATCCGTGAGCCTAAGCAACTCTACCAGTTGTTGCCTGTACTCCACACACTTATTTACATCTGCATGTCTTTATGGGTGAGAAATGCAAATCTCTTCACATCTTTTATAAATTGAATATTTTTTATTCCTCTGGGTGAGTTTTTAAATCTCCTTGCCTTTTTTTTTTTTTGGCTAGTAGTGCATTATTAATTAAATGGTTGTGAATGTTTCCGATGATGTCTTTCTCAGAGCTAATGTTTTTGACATTCTGAGGTTTTGAGCCTTTTTTTTTTTTTTGTCGTGAATTGTGCTTTTGGTATGTTGTGCTGTACTTTATTATCAAACCAACTTTTTCAAATGTTTTCTACTGTCTCTGATTGGCACTTATATGTAGTGTTATATTATTTATGCTACACATTGCTGTATCACTTTTATGTACAAGTGTTATGTGTAATTATAGCATGTTATAATTAGAGAAATTATCTACTTCAACTTTTCTTGTACTGATTGAACATTGCTTCAGTGACAGATTTTTGGTCAAGCTGTTACTACTAGAATATCAGTAGAAAAGGGATAATTTTCTAAATTAAATATTCTAGCTGGTAGTTTGTGTTTTCAAAATAAAACCTGACTTTTCATCTAGGAAACATTCTAAATTTTCCTAAACACTCCCTTTAAGAAAGGAGATATTTCTATCCGAGAATTTTTTTTCAGACTAATACCTCACTTATTCATTTTCAACACAGTGATTAGGAAACTGAGAAGCCTCGTCGCATCCTAGCCAACATTGCCCCGGAAAAGCTTCAAGGGTGTCCTTCATTAAATAAGTCCACCTCATATCATGGATAATTTCCCAGTTGTCAGTTTTCTGGTCACTCTGTTACTCCCTTCAGGAGCCCCAGTTGCACAGCTCTAGAGCTTCCTTTGTTCTGTATTTGCAATCAGCCCACTTTTGACCATTTTCATGGTAGTATCTCTGAGATGCTTCTGAGATACTATTTCTTTCTCCTGCCATCCTGCTCAGTATCACTTTTAAAAACCATGTCCTAGCAGTTGTTGCATCTGTTCCTTGAATGCATTTTTTGGCATTATTTGGTGTTTTCAGATATTCTACATCCTAAATGTCTATTTTCATGTTTATGGGTTTCTTTTCAGGCCTTATTTATAGTTACAGTTGATTGTTTCATGATGATAGTGCTTGTAAGGACAAATATAGTCATGACATTGGTTATGGCCCGAAGCTGAAATGGAGTGTTGTGGAATAGAAGAGGCTCAAACATATATCCCACGCTATTTAGTTCAAATCGAATTGTGATTCATGAAACACACCACTGACAAAAGCCCAGCACCATTTTTGCTGTAGAATAAAAGAACAAAAGAAAGCTACAAGTCTCTTTTGGACACATAGACGAGAACTGGCTTTGTGGCATGTTGGTTAAGCCACCACCTGTGATTAAGCACCTTGTGAGAGAGCTGGTTTGAGTCCAGGCTGTTCTGCTTCCAATCTAGCTCCTTGGTATTGCAGGAAGATGGCTGAGTGCTTGGGGCCCTGATGTTCATGTAGGGAAACTGGGATGTTGTTCTGCATTTTGTCTTTACCTCAGCCTAGCAATGGCATTTCAACCATTTGGGGTTTAATTCTCTCTTTGTAATTCTGTCTTTGAAATAAAGACCCATCCTCCCCAAAATAAAGATACCCTAAAACAATCTATTTTGTCCTACCAACTGTTGAAACTTTATATAAACCATTAAAATTGTGAACTGGATGGAAGTGAAGCAGTCTGGACAGGAACCAGCACTCATATGGGATCTCAAGCATGCAAGGCAAGGATTTACACACTTGGGCCCTTTACTGAAGATCTTTAATCAGGCATTTTATGGCTATGTCTGTTAGCACTTCATTTTAATTTTTCCTTTTCTGACAATTTAATCATTTCCATGTCTCTCTCAAATGGTAGTTTTACAAGAGACAGGATTGAGGTCAGCATTCTGTATTGCGAGATCTCATTATGGATGCCTTTCAGCCACTCAGTAGAGGAATTTCTTTTTATTTATGTTCATATTGTAGTACCCTAGCCCATCACATAATGAGCAAACCATTACTGAGTAAAAAAGAAAAAAAAACTCTGAGATGAGAAGCATCAGCCACGCAGAATATCAAATGAGGTATGTATGTCACTTACAAAATCTTTATCTTTTTTTTATAGAAATTAAGTTTATTGACTTAAAAAAAGTGCAAGATAGATGAAGAATCATTCCATAAAACTAATGTTTATTATGACCTGAATGTATTTATACACTTTCTGGTACCATCCAAGTCCTGTTTCAGTACACATATAATGAATTTTATTAGGGTAGCCAGCTTGAGAATTAAATGATCCAGAGTAGGAAAGTCATTTTCCTTTGAAATTTGACACACAGAATAGAAAAATCATATCTAAAAATATAAAGTGTAAATGACTATAAGCTCACATTTCCATGTGAGACTAAATGTGTAACAGTTTATTAGAAACTATGAGTCTGCGTTTGTACATATTTTCACATATATAGATGCATATAATATGCATCATTTACACATGTTATATTATATATTATGCACATATATGTCCATGTGACCTGTGACATATATTAACACATTTAGCATTCTATAAGAAATGCAGCATCTTGTTTCTTTCCTGCATAAAGTCTTTTTATTATCATTTATTTATTTTGATTATTTTCCTTCAGTGTAAATCTCTCTATAAGGTGAAATTTTAAAACGTTCTGAGCAATGACTACAATAGAATACAGATCTTCAAGGCAATATCCTTATACACATAACTTTAGAAAGATAAATATAAAAAAGGTAAAATTTCATGTAGACTGTTGTACAAAATTAACCAGCGCAAATGAAGAGTTTAGTAAATGTTTAATCAGGCAAACACCTAAAATATGAAACATGTGATTGTGTAGAACATTTGTGTTTAATTGTCTATTTCAGCTTAGGACTGATTAAGAATGGATAATTTAGCAATGGCTGTTACCGTATGTCAAATTTCAAACTGAATGTCGCTGTATATTACCATTCCATTTTACCAGTGATTTTTCCCGTGATTTAATACTGGTTTAAACAAAATAACTCAATTTTCTAAATACAACTTTGACATTTTCTGAGTTCAATCAATTGTTTAAATCTATTTGCTATACATATTTAATCTAGTGAGATGGAAATCTTTCTACAATAAATGTCATGGCACCTGGCACTCTGTCAGCCAGACTGTGGCTATTTGATCCCCTCCCTGTGAATCTTTAATATTTTAAACGACATTTTAGAGCTTTTCCTCAGTGAATGGCCATTTATACATGCAAATTGCCCTTCTTCCATTCTATCTCACAGGAAGCAAGGAGACGGGTTATTATCCATACACTTAACTTTAACTTAACAAAAATTGATTGGCATCTATGTATGGTCTTTACACTGTGATGAGTCCCCAACACTGTATAATGAGATAAAGTAGTATCAATATTAATGAACATTTTATTTTGAAGAATTAGAATTGGACAAAATTCACATCTAAAAGACAAATGAAAGGCCATCAGATCCACATCTGGTGGCATGGTAGTAGTAGCAATCTTGGGACAAATGAAATCTTATCACCCTAGAAAGGGACGTGAAGAACTACCCCTTATGGTTTTCATAAGAAGGTTTTACATTATTTTTAATTTTCCTTCTTCAGCAGGAAGTAGTCCCTGAAAACAGTATCACATATCATAGGAGTCTGCAAGTATGTGTAAAGATGCAAGGTGTTCCAGTGTGTTGCTGGGTAAGTTGGTATATGACTGTGTGTGGCAGTATGCAGGTGTTACATTGTATGATTTGTGGTGTGTATGTGTGCTCAGTCTGAGAGTGTTGCTGGGTGTGCAAAGACGTGGGGTTGTTGTCGTGTGTTGCTGGATGTGTCCGTGTGTGTGTGTGTTCTCTGTCTGAGTGTGTTGTATGGAGTGCACGTGTTTGTACAGATGTCAGTTTTCTTCAGGCTCAGGGCCAAGACAGTGTACTTGGAGACAATGTGAGGCTTCCACTGTGTCCTCAAGGGCAATGCAGCACCTGCGAATATTCTTCCCATGTCAGTTTTGTTGCTTATCTGTCACAAAATGAGGTGTGTCGAGTTGCACTGTTTTTTAACTAATGATGGGTGAGCAGGCATCAGTGGTGCTACCTTTTCTGACACTGTGGCCCTTTCCTGCCCTCCCTTACAGCATGGAGAAAATCCCCCCACCCCCGTGTACTTGCAGGAATTTCTTGTGCATCACTACCCTGCTGTCCAGGGTGCTGACTGCAGTGCTGGGTTGTCACCCAAGGCAAGCCTGTCAGGATGATCCCACTGGAAATGAGGTCAAGTTCCGGATGACAGGATCCAGGGCTGTGAGCATAGCTCATGCCACTTGGAGGAGTGAGGTGTTGTCAATGTTTGCTCAGGGTAGGGGACACAGCAACCAGAGAACCCATTTGGTGTAGCCAAGATGCCTGCTGTGGTCTTAACAGTCCCCTGCTTAGGCACGGAGACCAGGCACACAGTACATAGATAAACAGGACAAGCATGTTGCTTATTATACCTCCAGTGAGAGTTGCTTCCTTACCGGCTGTCATCTCACAGAAGGGTACTGCCTGGTGTTGCAGTGCAGTGTGCTGTCAGGCTCAGTGAAGTACTGGCTCCCAATGCATGCCTGCTGCTGTGGATCCCAATGGTGCTCGGTGCCATCAGGTCTCTGAAAGGTGCATGAGTCTGCCCCTTGTGTGCAGACATGCATGCCGAGCACCTGAGATGGGGCGGCCTTGACCGCGCTCTGGGAGCTTCCTTTTCTCCAGTCTCCATCGCACTCCAGAGCAGGCGGCAAGTGCTTTGGGGAAAAATGTCAGCTATCTGTATTACCCTCCATGGCCATAACCAATGCTTATCGCTGATATGAAAATGCAGCGTGTTTTTTCATGACAGAGAGAAATACTTACATGCATACATACATATGTGTAAAACAGAAATACCTCAAATATGTGTATGCATCCAGTATATGTGTATGTATTAATATATTATATATTAGAGGAGAAAATACTGTATTCTGATTGGCTTGACTGAGTGCCAACTTTGGGACCTCTGGTTTGAATAGGGAGCCCAACCAAGGCTGGGGGACAGAGCAAGCTGTAGCTGCCATTACTGATGGGAAGGTGTAAGCACCCCATGGCCAGGGAGCTGGCCCTGGCACCTTTCCTTCAAACTCCACTCAGAGAAAGCAGGTTTTCTACCACAAATCCACCTTAGAAGATTGTGGACATAGGAAGCCACCTCAAATTATTTGGGCATGCATTTTTAACAAAATCTATGTGTGTACATACTGGCTCTTCAGAAAGTTCATAGAAAATGTGTATTATGAAAAACAATATGATGGATTGTAAAAATGTCAGTCCCTGACCCGCTTGTCTTTCAACTCTGTTTTCCATGCTTTTCACACCCAAGGGAGTGGTGGCTTTGCCCATTTCCCAGACGGTGGAGTAGGTACACAGGCTCAGAGGGGAGCCAGAAATAAGGACCATGGCTGTGCTTACTCAGCCTGGTGACTCCTGCAAGGGCTGAAGGCTGCTTAGCAGAGGCCCTGCTGCATGACGCACTGCTCGTAACCAGCTCTTAGACCATTAGGATGGGTTAGCTCAGGATCGCTCTGCCTCAAAGAGCACCCAAAGGCTCCCATTGTCTCTCTTTGGCTGTCTGAGCTGTTTACTTCTCCTGGGAGGCATTGAGCCCTCACCTCTCTCCTCGCAAGTGCCCGTCATGATGCTGTACTTGGTCGGTGTCCTGCGAGATTCTCTTTAGTGGCTGTGACGTCATCACCTGCTGGTTTCCAAAGCTGCTTCAGCAGCACATTGTTGGGAAAGTAAAGCCTGACTCCATTACCAAAGAATCCTGAGTCCATGACGGACAGGAGAGTAATGGGAATTCACCATGGTTAGTCAATACCATTGAGTTGTGTCCTTCGGGAAGCTGAAGATGGCAACCTGCACAAAACAGAGAAACACAGAACTTAAGTATCTCTCTCATGGTTTAGATTTTCAAAGCTTCCATGTGGTGTGGCTGGCACTGATGCATTAGAGACACTGCTAAACCCATGGAAAGAGGATGCTGGGGGCAATGGCTGGAAAGGAGTTCTCTGTTCCCATGATGCTCAGCTTTGCCCAGTTCTATGCCAGACTCCTTGAGAAAGCACTGAAAACGTGCGTGGAAATGGTCAGGATTCAATCTCATGAAAGAAAAGTGAGTTTTGGATGTGCTAAGAATGAAAATTGGCTGTGTCACTCAGCAGATCACACTGAGGAGCCAGAGCCTGCTGTTCAGAACAACAGGTGTGCAGTGTGCTGCTTATCTCACTGCCAGGATTGGAAAATCAGCTGAAAAATTGCAATGAGTAAAAAGGAGATTTAGGCCCACGGAGTTTCAAGAACCACCCAGGTTTAGCCCGCAGATGAGCGTGGATGTTAACACCTGCAAGTGTTTTCAGTGTCATACACTCTCAGGTAAGGCTGAGAGGAGGGGCCAACTTCTGATTAACCTGGACTAGCATCTAGGATGACTTCCGTTCTACAAATTAGCCAAGCAAGTTCACAGTGAAAGGAAATGCACACTCACGCTTTCTTATTTCTATCTGTCAGTCACTTGCTTTCCTTCTTCAGGAAGGCAGAGATCTCGTGCTTCCACGAAAGCCTTATTCAACGCCGAAGATGTTGGGAGCTCACCTGACTGTGATCTGTGGTCTCTGGAATAATCTTCCCCTGCTCCCTTCCCTGAACTCAGAGGACACACTGACCACACAGCAGGTGCAAGAATTCATAGCTCACTGGACACGGCCTTTTTAAAGCCGAAGGAAAGTGTGTGTGCCTCCTGACACCGCTCCATGATAGGAATTCATGGATGTGCAGACCGGACACCATAGCATCATTTAGTTAAAAAACCACAGCACAGAAGGGAGCCCTGTGTGTCAGTGCCTTTCCAAACCACAGCACAGAAGCAGGCATGTATGTCAGTGCCGTTCCAAACCCAAGCCCATTCTGCTTGTTCAACTAAAGTAACATGCAGGTAGATGCTTACCGAGATGAGTACTCACAACCCGGATTGACTGTGAGAGAATTTTGGATTTCAGATTTGGAAAATTTTGCACATACCTCATGAGTAATCTTGGGAATGGGACCCCAACCTGAACGAAGTCCATTTATATTTCACTATGTGGAAAGTGAAGGGGATTTTATTTACTTTTTAATTTTTTAAAGATTTGTTTCTTTTTATTGGAAAGGCAGATATACAAAGAGAGACAGAGAGCAAGATCTTCTATCCACTGATTCACTCCCCAAAGAGTTGCAATGGCGTGAGCTTAGCCAACCTGAAGCCAGGAACCAGGAGCTTCTGTCTCTGCCTTGCGGCTGCAGGGTCCCAAAGCTCTGGGTCATTCTTGACTGCTTTCCCAGCCACAGGCTGGGCCCCACGCTTTCCCTTGCTTGTTGCTCCCTTTTTCCCTACATGTTTTCATCAAATCCTGAGGCTTAAGAACCATGGTAGCTGAATGTTCTCTCAATTTCTGTTCCTTACAAGTCCAGGAATGGTGGACTCCAACTCCACACTCCCAGCCCTCTTGGACACTGCTCACGAGGACACTCCATGTCCCTCAGCCTTGTCCTCTGCCCCCCTCTGGATGTCCTGGCATGCCTGTCATGGAAAGTTCACACTGAGCTGAAGCCTCCATATGCATAGGTGGTTTCCACACCCTCCTTTCTGCCAAGTCCTGGACAAGGCTGGGCTGCAAAGTTTGGGCACAGCCTCAGCCCCGGCCTGCTTGAATGGATCAACAGTGTGGCAGAGGTCTTACCCTCCTGAACCTGATGAAGATACCCGCCCCCCGTGTGGCAGAGCTCTTAACCTGGCTGAACCTGATGGGGAACCCCCCCCCCACTGTGTGGCAGTGATCTAACCCTTGCTAGACCTGATGACGAGCCCCCGTGTGGCAGTGGTCTTACCCTTGCTATGCCTGATGGAGACCACCTAGTGTGGCAGTGGTCTAACCCTTGCTAGACCTCCCCGCATCCATGTGGCAATGCTCTCACCCTTGCTGGATCTGGGTCTGAGTAATAGAGGATGTTGATATTTCTGCTCTATTTTCTGCTCCGACTTTTCCAAGTTTAATTATTATACAAATCTTAACAGTTGAGAAATGCATAGTACAGGATGATGTAGCAATTGCTGGCAAATGCTTTGGATGGCACGTGACTTTACACATTTATTATGATACACTGTCATTATCCTACTAGTTATAAGTGATCTGGGTATTTGAGTCTGACACATTCTGTAAGGTTTTTTAAATTCTTTACAAAGCAATAATACATGGATATGGTTATAAAATTGTATCAAGAATCTCTTTATAAAATGATTAACTGGGGCAGCAGGTAAATACAGAGCCTGTAGTGATGGCATATCATGTAAACATGAGCCTGTGGATTGGCTACTCCGTACCCTTGCTAATGGCCTGGGAAAACTGGGAGACCATGGTCAAAGTGTTTGGGGCCTTGCCAACATATGAGAGACCAAGATAAATCTTCTGGCTTCTTGACTTGTGGCCGTCCAAGGAGTAAATCAGAAATTTCTCCCTCTCCCTCTCCTGCCTCTTCTCTGTGTTTCAAATAAATGTTTAAAAAAATTAAAGATATACTTATTAAGACAGTGTGACAAAGATAGATTCTGCATGTGCTGGCTGATTTTCTAAACAGCTGCAACAGCCGCATTAGGCCCAGACTGAAGCCAAGAGCCAGAGATGCCACCTGTCTCCCCCATGAATGGCAGGTGTCCAAGGCCCGGGCCGTCTTTAGTACCTCCCCATGGGCGGAGGTACTAAAGGTATCAGGAAACTGTGTAGGAAGAGAACAGCCCGGTCTTGAACCAGCTCTCTGACTCGGCAAGTCAGTGAAACATGAAGTGAATGCCAGCCCCTGTCATACGTTTATGTCCACTGTTGAACAGTCTGAGTTCTGAAGGGAGTGAGGCCTTTCATGCGGAAAGCAGCAGCTTCTTCCGTTGTGTCTGAGGTTCTCAGTGAGTCTGTCCCTCCCCAACCTCCTTCTTGGTGAACATGGGTAGCAAGTGTCCGGGCTCGGAAGCAAGAAAAATGCAAACTCATTCTTGAAATGTTTTAGATTTTCCTTGCACCTGGCAGGTTGATATTTTTTATGATGGATTGAATTGATCTCACTGAATGACATGTTGAAGAGGGAACTCACAGTCTGGAAGCACATCACACATACATATGACTGTGTGCACAAAGCATGTATAGAGAGCTGAGAGCCAGTCCCAGTGTGCTAGAGCCAGCTGGCTCTTGCCTCGGGGGGGGTGTGGATCGTGTCAGATTAAGTTCTTTAGTAAGTTTTACAGCAAGTACACACACAGAGAGACACACACAGACACACACAGACACGCATTCTTAATACTGAGTCAGAGTGTTTGAGAAGTAACAGCAGTTGAAGAAAATTGACTTCCAATGCAGGGAACACTAGTGTCTCTTCTCCATGATTACAACAGTTTCACCTGAAAAGTACTTATGATGTGAAATTAAATTTCTAGAATAGTTAATCCAAAAAAGTAGCATTTTCTTCTCCCCACGTGAGTAGGGTTTGGCTAGTTTTCGTGCTACTTCCTGAGTTCAGGAGATGAACTGGAATCCTCGAACCCAGAGAGGAAGGAGAGTCTGCAGAATACAGAGGACCTCTTTGAAATGACTGTCGGCACAAAACTGAAAGTAAGGATACATTCCAACCAAGGATTCTGCATGGTTGTGTCACCCAAATGATGACACTATGACCTTCTGTGGCTCCAGGTGTCCCACAGGCTGAGATAGCACACTGCTCTCCAACCACTCTCCAACAAGGGGAGGATGCTCCAGCTTGCTGAGGCAATAGAGCCACAGTGGTTCATGCAGTATGTGCATGAGGGATAAAACCCTGGTCCACACTGGCTTGGGGTCTGGCCTGTTTGGTTGGCAGGTTTAGGCTGCCCACTTAGGCCAGGGAGATGCTCCTCCCCTCTCCCGGCTCTAACCCGGGAACCCAGAATCAACTCTCTAAGGTGGGACAGCCACAGACAGCTGGCTTTTGGAATACCTGGGTTCTCTTGGGAGCTAGGGTGGGCAAGTGGCTTCAAACTGGATCCCTGATCCCTGTGGAAACGTTGCACACTCTGGCTGTGGGAATTTTGTGACGGCACACTAAGGTGCGGAATGTAGATGTGTTTTAGAAATCACTTAGTCTTTAGAGTGTGAAAATTCCCTGGGTGCCTTGGGTGGGCCACTGTAGAAGATTCCATGCTCGGATCCTTGGTGTGGGACATATGCCTGAGTGAGTGGGGTGTGTCGCTGTGTGGGCTCACTCAGACGTTGATCACCTGGAGTCTGTGATCACACCAGCTGAAGTGATCATATCCTCATCAGTGCAGACTAGAGCAGGCCAGACAGGCTCGATTTGGGTGTAAGCCTGGATTCCTGCCCCAACATCAAGCACTGACCAGAGCTCCCCGTCTCCAACCTTCACATGCCTCCAGATAGCTCCTGGAAAGGCAGCCACTCCGCTAAAACACAGGGACATGATTCAAAGAAAAGTAACATGTGTTTCCTCAAATGCAGAAAAGTGAGCATAGAGGACGATAAAGACAACGTGTCTCAGCGCCAGCAGCACTGCTCCAGAGAAACGCAGAATATACAACACGTCCGAAGTTAGAGGCTACAACGAAAGCAGTGTTGAGGAGAAAAGTGACATCAAACAGTCACTACATAGAAAAATCAGAAAAGCACCAAATGAATGATCTAACAAAGTATCTCACGGACCCAGGGAAACGAGGACAAATAAAATGAAGTATTTGTAGGAGACAATAAATAATTAAAACCAGAGAATAAATAAGCAAAATTGAAACAAAAATGTACAAAAACAAAGAGCTGTTTTTTGTTTGTTTATGAAAACAGAATAACCAGTAGTGATACAACACTGGTGCAAGCAACAGAAAATAAAGAGAAAACCCAAATTAATATAATCAGGCATTAAAAAGCAGACTACAGTGGAAAGAACATGGTTTGTCATCAAATCTGAATTTTATTCTTGCTTTAGTGTGTGTCTGTATAATTAAGTGCAACTTGTAACAATTTTCTTTTTTCAAAAACCAGAAAGATGATATTGTAAAGGATAACACAAAAATAAAAATTGTCAGAAATTCTTACAGTGATAGGCCAACATACTGGAAGATACAGATGTGGATGGAGTGTTGGGCACATACCGTCTGTCAAAACTGAACTATGAAAACATAGACCAATAACCAAGATGGAGACTGAATCAATCAGAAAGATCCAAACAACAGTGAAAGGCCCAGGATTGGATGGTTCCACATCTGAATTCTACAAAGCTTTTAAAGAAAAGTAAATCCCTATTGTTCTTAAACTAACTAGTTAAAACAACTGAAAAGCTGAATTCCCCTACTTCTATGAAGCCAGCATAGCCTCAATTCCAAAACTAGAGAAAGATACAGCAAA
This sequence comes from Ochotona curzoniae, assembly GCF_017591425.1. Taxonomy (NCBI): domain Eukaryota; kingdom Metazoa; phylum Chordata; class Mammalia; order Lagomorpha; family Ochotonidae; genus Ochotona; species Ochotona curzoniae. The sequence continues at coordinate 850,818 of NW_024467119.1, read as the reverse complement.
GAAAAAATGAAATGCCAACATCCCTGATGAACACACATGCAAAAATAATAAAAAAAAATTTAAAATCATGTAACCTAGTCTAAAATGAATTAGGAAGATCGTTCACCAACACCAAGTAGGATTTATCCCTGTTATGCAAGGGAGATTTCATATATGCACACCAATAACTGTGAGGCTTCACATGAACAAATTGAAGAACACAAACCATACGATTACATGACTAGATGCAAAGAAAGCATCTGATGAAACACAGAATCCTTTCACAACAAAACCTTAAGCAAATTTTGTTTAGAAGGAACATTTCTCAACACAACAAAGGTGATATATGACAAACCCATATCACAACAAAGCAAACATGATATGAAGTGGAGAAATATTGAAGCAGTTTCAGTAAGACCTGGGACTTGACAAGGATGCCCACTCTCACCACTGTTACACAATATAGTTCTGGAAATCTTAGCCAAAATCAATAGGCAAGTCAAGGAAATCACAGGACTACAACTGGGAAATTAGTAAGCCAAACTATCCCAGGGGAACCAAAAAATTCACTAAGAGACTAGTGAATTATGTAAGAAAGTTTGGTAATATTACAAGCTATAAAGCCAACACACAAAATTCAATATCTTTTGTAGACAGAAGCAAAGCCATGGCTGAGAAAGGCTTTGTAATTTTAGTATCACGGACACATGGCTGGGCATGGGCTTCTCTCTGGGAAAGGACTGCACATTTCCTCTTCTAGAGCTATTGTTTAAACAAATTCTTTTCTGCTTATGCATGAAGAATGGAGAATAAAGCTTAGTACAGCTGGGAAGCCTGTGGACAACCTGTATAGGAGAATCAGCCAGACACGTAAAATCAGAAAGACAGGGAGAGAGAGAGAGAGCTGTTGCAGGTTTGGCTCTGCTGAATGACCATGACTTGGGTTCACATGGGTTGAACTTACATGTTTATGATTGATTTGTCTATGTACCTCTTGTAGCAGAATTCTAACAGGAGACTGCCTACCTGTTACATAGGAAGCCTTTCTGTGTTGAGCCTCCAGATTCTGATTTTGCAGGAAGTGTTGCCCGAGAGAACCGCCAGTGAGTGCTTTGAGCAAGGTGCAGCAGGCAGGAGACATCAGAGCAGGCGGTGATCAATCCCAGGGAAATGGCATGCCAGTTGCACAGTCCTCTGGAAGAAGAGTGAAGAAGAGTCACCACTTCTCTTTAAGTCCTCATCGGTGCACAGCAGCAAGTTGGGGGTGATGCTGAAGATACTTCAGGTGTCAGAAGTCCCTGTGGCTCTGTTCAACTGCAGACATGTCGCTACAGGCAGTTTATAAGGAAAAATGGCGTGAGAAAACCAGGGCAGACGGTAGAATCTTGGGCTCACAGACTGCTGGTGCCAGACCAAAGTTAAACTCCATGGGCAACAGTCTGCGAGTGGGCAAAAGTCCAACAGCAAGGTCGAGGTCTGCGGGGGAGGGTCCACAGCTTGGTAGTGGTTCAAGGCCTTTGGCTGAGGATCCACAGCTGGACAGTGCTCCAAGGCCTGTGGGGCAGGGTCCACAGCTGGACAGTGCTCCAAGGCCTGTGGGCAGGGTCCACAGCTGGACAGTGCTCCAAGGCCTGTGGGCAGGGTCCGAAATTGGACAGTACTCCAAGGCCTGTGGGCAGGGTCCACAGCTGGACAGTGCTCCAAGGCCTGTGGGCAGGGTCCACAGCTGGGCATGCTGTCTTTTGCAGCTGTTTTTAGAAGTTGTACTACTGCATATGTTACAAACATCATACTGCTGTTATTACTTTTATGTTAAACGATTATCTCTGTATGAGAACAATAGAAGAAACAATAGTCATTTTTAATAATTTACTTTTCCCTTCCCTTTTGCATTCTATCCACATTTTCAGCTGGTAACATTTTTTCTTTCTCTAAACAATTTATAAAATTGCTCTAACACACATCCACTTTTTACAAATTTCCTGTGGTTTCCTTGACTTTCAAATATCCTTATTTTGTCTTCATCTTACAGGTCATTGTCAAGGAATTCTGATTGTAGGTTGATTTGCTTTTGTTTTTGCATTGGAAGGCTGTTATTTTGTTTCTTATCACCTGCATTGTGTCTGATGAGGTCTTAGCCATCAGGTTCACTGCTACTCTGACTAAAGAAGTGCATCTTCCCTTTCCTTTTTTGTGTGTGTGTGTGATTGTCTCTTTACCTCTGGTTTTCAGTAGGTTAGTCCTGATGGAACCACATTGTTCTCTGAGTTGTTTTCTACTTCCTGCTGTTTGCTGAGTTTCTTGGATGTGTTACGGACGTTTGCTCATCACAGCTGGTAAAAATGGAACCGTGACTTCCCTGGACATGTTCCTCACCTCAGTCTGCTCTGGGACACACTGCACAAGCCTGGGCCTGTGACTCTGTCCCACAGCCACTCTCTGCTGGCTTAATAGTAACCAGTTTACTTTTGCTTCTTTCTTCCCCCATTTACTGTGATCCATGTTGCACGGGCAGGGATGGAGCGGGAGGAGGCACACAATGAAGAGACAAGATAAAGATTAAGCCGTATTCTCTGAGTGGGAAGGAAGGATGACTGCAAGCTCTATCAATTTGTTATTGAACTGCTTGGATGTGGCAAACTTTGATAGGCTGGCCCCATATTCACGTCAACAAATATTTGGGGATCAGAAATGAACAGAAGTCAGTGCATGACTGAGTCAAGGACATCTTCGAACCACACAGCTCTGTGGCGTTGGACTGTGGGGCATCTGTGACCCTTGGCCGGCGTGACATTGGTCTCCAGCACTAGCTGTCTGTGAACTCAAGATCCCAAACATAGTCCGGCCCACTCTTCTTTATCGGATCATGCTTGCAAACTTCCTGCAGCAGTGTTGGATAATTTCTGTTGAAACAGTTTAAACTTCACTAGTACGTGGTCTCAGAGGTTCTTCTAATGTCAAGCTCCTTGGCAGTGCTTTGTTAGGATCCATGGACTTTGCATTCTCCCTGTGGTCTCCATTTCTCTGCTGATTCTCTCATCAAACCACCCATTGTTTTCAGCGCCACTCCCATCAACACACACACACACACACACACACACACACACACACACACACACACACACACTTGTCCTCTTCCTCCTTCCATCATCACTGTGAGGCTCTCCATATTCTTGCTTGGTTAGTGCGTTCCGGAGGTTGCACACAGGAGGTTGCACACAGGAGAGTGTGAGCCTCTGCTTGGCTGCTTTGCTTTCCTTCACTCTTCCTGATCACTCACAGTCCTCCACGTGGTCTCCGCTGTGAGCTGAACAGGCTGAAGGAGACTGAAGGAGACATTTAAATCCCCTAGTCTTTCTCTAACACTTGATGCATTGCTGCCAGAGGCTGCTGCATTAGCAAGTGCATTTGGCTGGAGGGTGGCAGCTGGGAGGTGGCCTGGGTGGGGTCTTGACATCATGAGGTGCTTGGCTGGAGGGTGGCAGCTGGGAGGTGACTTGGGCAAGTGGGTTTGCTTCAGTGTCTAACTTAGGGTCACCATCACTCCCCATTCCCACCCTCCACAGGCATCACTCCCACCTGTCCGCGTGATTTTGACTCATGAACCTGTACTCTGAAGCCCACATAAGTCTTCCTTTCCCAGGAAGCTCCATTCAAGTATCCAAACTAAATCATGATCTTTTTTTTTTTTTGAGAATTTATTACAAAATGACTGAAAGATCAAATATGTATCCCTTGTCCTTTTGTTATTGTGGTGAATGAATTGTCATCATCACATGTAAAACAAAGAGCTTCAGTGACACATAAGACAGTTGATTTTCCCCTTTAGAATCCAGTAAATCGTGGGGCCCCAGAATGTCACAGTGGCTTAACAAGCTGATTCTCCATGCTGGCATCCCATATGGACACCAGTTTGCATCCTGGATGCTCCTTTTCCAATCCAGCTAGCTGCTTATGACCTGGGAAGGCAGTGGAAGATGGATCAAGCCCTTGGTTCCTTGCACCCATGTGGGAGACCTGGAAGAAGTCCAGCACCTGTTCCAGCTTGGTTCAACTCCAGCCATTACACCATGAGGGGAACCAGTGGATGGAAGATCGATCTCTCTCTTTCTCTCTCTTTCTCTCTCTCTCTGTATCTGTAAACCTAACTTTCAAATAAAATAAATAAATATTTTTTAAATCTAATTACTTTTACAAAATCCTAAAACTTAGTTAATTTTACAGTCTCACAAAGTGTTTTAAACCCGTTTATGAGTTGGCTAAAATGTTTTAAATGGTATTACAAATGTGTAAGATGACCATGTGTGTTGTATCCATTTAAAGGACAGTGCCATGTCAAAAAAGACAAATTATACTGAACATCAGTTAGACTGGCAGACAAGTACAGGATTTGGTGCAAAAAAGAGCAAAGCAAAAATCAGCAAAAACAATAATTTGAGTCATCCTGGGATATGCTGTCCTTTTTTTATCATAAGAAAACAACCACAAAAGGAAAACTTATTTTAAATGTTTTATTTGTATATCTGAAAGATAGAGTTGAAAGAAAGAGATCTTCCATCCAATGGCTGGGTCAGGCCAAAGACAAAGCTGAGAACTTCTTCCCTGTCCCCCTGATGGATGCGGAGTCCAAACCCTCAGATCATCTTAACTGCTTTGTCCAGAACACCAGAGGGGAGCTGGACGAAGCGACACAGCCAGGGCCTGAGCTGGAGCCCATATGGGATGCTGGCTGGCGGCTTAACTTGTTACAACAAGACAAGGTTCTCAAGGAAAACCCTGGTTTCGTTTTTTAATTCTTAATAAATGCCATAGAATTAGTTATTTAAGGAGTAGGATAACCAAAAATACAAATGCCTTTGATGAGCCAGCACATCTGCTGCTGTTTCCACAGATGGGGAAGCATGGAACCACAGAAATGCATGAACAGGCATGTTTCTAGGGTCAAACACAAGCATGTCTGATTTCTCAGAGCCGCATGTTCTCATCTTGTCTCAGCCCACAGCCTGCCCTCTGTGCAGGTGCTTGCCCTGGTTTGCTACTAGCTGCTGCTCCTTCCTGAGTTTCCCTCTCCACTTCCACACCACTGTAATTCCTCCGTTTCCTTTCAGACACACTCCTTTCCACCTGCTCTCCACTTTTACAGCAGGATTCTGCTGCACAAAGGTATTATTTGTTGAATCCTCTTCACAACAAAGCAGAACCTGGAACCAGTAACTGTGCCCTAAAGGCCTCTGAATGCATGGATATGTAAAAAGTTACTGAAACAAGCAAGTGAAAGCATTTGACACAACAAAAGGCAGATTACACGTAGCGTCAGCACTTTAAAATTCCAGACTGAAAAATGTGGGTATGTAACGTGTTCACACTAAGCTATGCAGGACACTGTCAATGAGTCCCAAGAGCCCCAAGGCCTTAGCATGCACACATAGTATACAGCATTCAGGAACAGGCCCACAGAGGCACCAGACCCTGGGCAGAGCACACGATGTGCTACCAACCCAATGGAAAAGCCAGAACGGGCAGGCCAATAGAATATGTGGAGCCAGCAGAGAGCAGGGAAGCCAGTGGAGGACAGCGTGGCCAGCAGAGGACAGGAAAGCCAGGGGAGGGCAGGGAGGCCAGGAAGAAGCAGGGAGGCCAGCAGAGGACAGGGAGGCCAGTGGGGGACAGAGAGGCCAGCAGAGGATATGGTTGCATGGGTGGAGGAAGGTAAACAGGGAAGTGGGAGGATAAGGTCCAGAGAGGAGCTTTCCCCTGCAGTCAGAGCTTCTTCAGTTTTGCATGTTTCCCACCTAACCCTGAGAGTCAGTCTGTGTTCCCTGTCTCTGTCTCGGTTGGGCTGCTGGTTGGGACCCGCGGATTCCATAATGGAGGACCTTAGTCTCCTCCCTGACTCTGGCTCCTGCCCCATTGTCCTGGAGGTTCAGATGCAGGCAGACAGCAAATGGAGCTTGAGGAGCTGGTTTCTGATGCTCACTTGGGAAACTGGATCGAATTCCTGGCCCTGGCCATTCAGGGCATTTAGAAAAGCAACCAGAAAATGAGAGTGCTCTCTCTCTCTCTTCCTTTCTCTCTCTCTCTCTGTGTCTCTCTCTGTGCGTGTGTGATTCAAATGAATTTATGCAAAGCTCATCTTGTTACATGTCAATGAATGTGGAAAAAGACATAAGGTAAAATGAAATAAGAAACTCATTCTTGTTCAGGGGTTTCCAGAGCAGAAAACCAAAGCAAAGTCAGCAGACAGCACATCTTCTGTGTCCTGTGTGGCAACATGCGGCCCTTTCCCTCTGCTCCGAGTCCTGGGGTCCCCTTCCGCAGAAGGGCTGTCTTCTTTGTTCCTTCTGTTGTCTTCTGTGTGTCCACCTGCAGCCTGGGGAGCAGGAGAACCAGGGAGCAGCAAACATTGTACTTGGTGTCCGCCCTGTTCAGCTTCAGTGCTCGGGGCTTACCAGGACATCTTGCAGCAGGTGGGAGCTGAGTGACTTACAGAAACCAACTCCATGTAAAGCCAGTATGCACACGCTCTCCCCTACTCCCATGCAGTGAGCTCGGCTCCGCAGTCTCCAAAGAGCAACTAGCAGGAGGATGGAGCAGCGCCCTCTACACTGTTCTATCCCTTCTGCTGCAAGCAAACAGCACCCAGCACAGGGAGGTGGCAGGAATGTGTGTGACCCATTCTCTGAATTGAGCCCATCTTGTCTTTTTCCCACACTCTTGGGATATGGGGCAATGCCTGCTCCCTCCTGAGAGAACTTACCAAGTGTGGAATTGTGAATTAGATAACACTCATTCCTCTGCAGGCCAGCTCAGCGGCCTCTAGACACCATAGAAGGGCTAGCAGGGAGTCTGTCTGGCAGCCTTGCCTCTGCATGTGGAAAGTGCAGAACCGCCCTAGACCTGCATAGATGCTACTGTGTTGTTTAACTTCGTTGTTGAGAAGCACAAATGAAATACAGAGGAGAGGGTGCAGGGAGCCCGAGGACCTTTAGGACACCAGGGCTCCAAGCTCACAGTGGCTCCAAGACAAGGCAGGGTCCCCAGAGGAGGGAGTGTCTTCAGACACTCAAGAGCCACAGCTGGTGCCAGGGCAGCACGATTGTGTCGAGGATGTGGTGAGACAGCTGTACAAATGTGAAGCTGGGCCCCCAGGAAAGGATATCAAGGAGAAGAGGCCTTTGAGACCCCAGCTGCAGAGAGAAGCACTAGGGAGCAGCACAGGCAGGGTTGTAGTACAGCACGCTGGGTGTGAGTGCAGTGGGGCCAGTGAGAGCCTTGGTACCCGAGGGAGAATAAGGAGAAGGTGATCTCACAGCCAGCTTCTCAGCTTCCTCTCTGAGCCTGTGCCAACGGAAGTGTTCACCTGTTACATCATGGCCATCTCTTCAAGCATCACAGCTTTAGGATGCTCTATAGCAATGTTGGGTTGTCCCTATCATATTCAATGGATGGGACTTGCTTTTTCAGAAATTCTTCAATGAGCAAGATTTTCCAAATTAATCCCCCCAAAAAATAGCTAGAATAAGTGATACATCATTTAAGTTTGATTTATTGAATAAAGTCTGTCCCTGAATGAAGTATTGATTTTGAACTGTCTGTTTTTGATGTTCTTGTGTGTGATAAGTTATCCATAATCGGCTAGAATTCTCTTCAAGTATGGAATGGCCTTTTATTCTGAGCTGAGATCCCAAACCTCTCACATAGAGCAAAGGTCAGAACAGGTGCTCATCAAAGAATGAGAAGGAAGGCCAGTGGCTCCCAGGAGCTGGCCCAAGAGGGGGGTGGGCTCTTGGCATCCAGCCCCAGGGAGGACTGCATGGCTGGGGCAATGAGCAGGTGGCGTTGGTGAGGGCTTTCACAGTTACTGCAGCTCCTGACAGGAGCTCCATGGGTTGAGTGGTGTCAGAAAGGGGGGAATTCGGCTGTGGCTCTCACCCGTGTTCTCCACAAAGCACAGTCTATTGGTGTCACTGCAAATGAAGCAGTCGTCACCTGCACGTGTGCTGTGGGCACTGTGCACAGTGTCGGGCAGACAGGATGTGGTTATGTTCCTGTGCTCAGGTTGCTGGAAACAAGCACTGCAGCCTGCCGGCTTCAAGAGCAGGAGGTGACTTCCTCCTTTTGTGCAGGCTGGATAGCCGAGTCGGCTGTCGGGTTCTCCTGGGACCCCCTTCCCCATTCTCAGGTGCCATGTCTCTCCTCATGGCATCATCTCATGGCTTCTCCCTGTGTCCAAGTCTCCCCAGCGGACACCATCCATGTGGGCTCACGTATGCCAAATTCTCCCTTTGAAGAGCCTGACTCCAGCCCAGTGTGCATTTACGGAGCTGTGAGAGGAACACCTTGGCGCATGGTAACACTTCCACCTCGAGATTGTGTCCGCTCTCTCTAGAAGCACTCGGTTTCACACTGGCAATGAGTGAAATAATTTTATCTTACCAGGTTGCAGCTTCTGTGAGCATCTGCTGCGGTGGGTCTGAGAACATTCCAGGAACCTGAGACTTTTCTGCTTCCTGCCCCTAATGACATTGTAAGCATCACATGGGTCGCTCGCTGCAGCCCTCATCATCCAGGCAAGTGGGGTGCGGGCGCATGCGCGGCTGGGTCGAGGAAGAGAGCCTGTGTTCCTTGCGAAGGAACCAAAGGCTGGCGACATCGAGGTGAGCATCCTTCTTAGATTCCCCGTGTGAGCATCTCATTACATGGTTCTGTATCTCATGTACTGACTCCCACTTCCTCATATTGGTTACTTTGTAGTTTTGAGAGAGAAATGGAGAAAGAGGGAGTGAGCGAACCATCAGTGTGTTTGCTTCTCAGTTGTACACAATGGCTGTGGTTGGGTCTGGTTCAAAGCTTGGAGATGAGAACCCGACGCGGAGCCCTCACGTGGTAACAGGAACCTGTGACCACAGCTGTGCCCACTGCCTCCCCGCATCTGCCTTGGCAGAGCTGTGCCCACTGCTTCCCCATGACTGCCCTGGCCAGAAGCCAGGGTGAGGAGCTAGAGCCAGGAACCAAACGCAGGCATACCCTGTGGGATGGCAACCTCTTAACGGTCAGTTCAAACCCCATCTCCTTTCACTGGGCTCTACATTTCTGCAAATATTCCATTTGATATGTTTTATTCTTTCCAGACCTCAATGCTTTGCTTAAAGCCAAGTTCCTTACATGCTAAATAAACGATATTAAAACTTCCTCACCAGCATATATTATAAATCAATATTTGGTAGTTGATATCTCATAATATCATCATTGTTTTGAAAACATGCCTTAAAGAATACAATAACATTTTCATATCAGATGTTCTAATCAAGTTTCATTATTTTTAATATAAAAATCTCCAATTTAAAATGAATGCATTTCCAAAAGCTTTTGTGTTGTTTGAAATGAGACAGATTAAAGACAGTAATTTCTCATAGAAAACATAATTTTAAAAATGTGTGTTGAGATTTAACCCATTTAGCTTTGCTTGGTCTACATAGGTGCCTTTCAGATGCCAGGTTCTGCAGAAGGAGCAGGGGATGGTGTGTGCAGGCTACGGGCAACGACACCCTACTCAGGTGTGCCATGAGCAGAGTGCTGTGTGCTGTGCTGTGTAGTTCCCCAGTTCATCGAATGTGACTGCAAGAAGCCCTGACATCTTATTACTCAAAGTGTGCAATACGTGTGAGGTGTGAGGGTATCAGGTTGTTTATGACTGAGTGTGTGTGCATGTATGTGAGGTTGTGTGTGAATGTGTGTACATGAGCACGTATGTGAGAAGTGAGTACCTTTACTGTGCATGTGTGTTCACCTGTGAGTGTGAACTAGGACAGCACATAGTGTCTTGCTTGTGGAATTGGAAAGCTGGGTTGGGGAAAAGGTTGGCTGAGGATATTGGCAGTCCCAACTGAAACCAAGACAGTGGCAAACACTCTCCTCTATTTTCCACTCGTTAGGATATCCATGTCTCAGAAAGAAGAGTGAGGACAGAGATGGGTTTTCTCTTTGAAACCTGAAACAAATTGAAAGCAAAGCCATGGGTGCTTGTTTCTTGAACCATCAAGTTCAAGCAGATGTGATCCCTGTCCAGAGCATGTATGGTTCCTGGAAACAGACGGGCCCTTCCGCTTGCTGTACTGAGCAAAGGCCCAGGCTGCTTCTGACAGGTACCACATTTACTCAAGTTGCTCTCCAGCACTGGTTGGGGTAAGAGCGTGGCAGATCACATTGACTACTCCCAGTGACAGATGAGAAGGTAAACATCTTTGACCTCGGTGCATAAAAGAACTGAAGGTGTGAACTGGAGAAGTTAGGTTCTCTTGATAGAAGAACATTGTCCCCAGGCATGAAGCCAGTGAGCCCATCCCAATGCCTACTGAGTGACAGCCACATGTCGGACACAGACATTCAAGAAGAGCTGGCCAGTTTGGTCATGTTTCCTGTCTTTCGAGTCAGTGGGATGAAGGTACTTAAGGTGACAATAACTAATGTGTCTTGAACTAGTGGCTGTTATTCGGGCACAATGTACAACTTCAGCATGAGCTGCAGTAACACTCTTGGGGATTCAGCACTTTCAGAGTAATAAGGCATTTGTTCAAAGTTAAGAACTTTGGTGGCATTGAGCCTGGCTCTCAGAAGCTGACTATGTGGCCTGTGTCCCATGGGAGGACATATGTTCAATGTCTTTCTCAGCCTCGTGGCTCCCACATCTTTCTGATGCAAACCTTGGAGGGCAGTGGTGATGGTTCAAGGGACTGGATTCTGGGTGACCACCCTGGTAAGCTCCAAACATTGTGGACATCAGGGAGCTGGAGCAGTTGTTAGGAATATTCTCTTCATTTTTCTTGCTCTTTGTCTCTCTCTTTCAACATAGATAAATGATAATCTTTTTAAAGTTAAAAAGCAGAAGCAATGTTTCCTATCTCATACTGCAGAGAGATTGAGTTTAAATAAGGAAACAAAGCCAGGCTTCAAATAATATAAATATTAATATTTGGCTTAGTTTGATATCACTAAAAGTTATGGAGTTGACAATTGACTTTTATACTCTTTGAAGTTGTTTGTCTTGTCTTTTACTGAATTGATTTTTTCTGTTGTTTTAACTCTGCTTAATTATATCTTTGTTCTGGAAAAAATCTATAGCATACACACATTTCTAAGACTATAGCAATATTTCAGAAAGATGTCATTTTTTAAAACAAAACAAAACAAAACATGTTTTCTTTCATGCTGGAGTTTTCCAGGAGGACTTCCTTGCTGGTTCCAGGGAGACTAGGAGGAAAGGCTTTCCCTGTGTTCTCTGGGAACCCACGCACAAGGGGTGTTCTAGAGCTCATGGGAGGAGAACAATGCAGCAGCCCTGCCCACTGCAGAAGTAGCTGCTACCCCTTGACTCCACAATCCCATTCCTATAGGGTGAGCAGCTCCTCAGAACCAGCTGGTCTACTGCTCAGGACACCTGAGCTTGTCCACCCACTCGCCATAGAGCAACAGCCCTGACTTAGCAACAAAGAGGGAGGAAACCATAATCCATCACGTGTTGTTTAGAGAATGGATTTGTTTTCCCTTTCACTGAGTTTGAACAAACAAGCTGGAAGGTTCTAGCTGCTGCCCAGGATGCTTCTCTCCATCAATCAAGCTGAAGGGAGGTCAAAGTACTTCTGCTGGAATTAGTCTTTCAACTCAGTGGTGCCTTTTTCATCTCTATTGGATATGGAATTAACTCAAAGGTTTTCCTTTTGCCTCCCTCCTCTTTTTCTCTATTTATATTTCTAAGATCCTGAGCAAAGTCTTTCATCTAAAATTTCATAGACCAACCTCCTTAAAATGCATACCAGAAGGTCTGAATATTCACTTTGGCGGATGTTCTTAAAATTCCCTCTGTTCAATGTTATTTGAATTCTTCTCAAAGAAGTTCAAAGAAGTTTTACAATACACAGTATGCATATAGTCCCTACGACTGAACTGCAACCTGGAAGTCTTTATTCATTAAATGGGCCTCATGCATGGCATGAAACAGAATGGGAGATGTGACCAGAAAGGGTAGACCTGATCTAACTCTTGCAACACAAGCCAAGGAATCATTTTTGATATGGAATATTTTGGAGCCATTATTACCTATTTTTCAAGTTTGCAATTGCATTTGGCTTTTTTTAAAACAAATGCTGAAAATTGTAGAAAACTGAATTTTTGATCTTGATTCTGTAAGTGAAAGACAACCAGACATTTAAAAAGATAATAAAAAGAGATACTGAAATTAGCTCTCTTCATGTCATCGAATTCCATCCAACCCAATATAGTTCTATTCAACTAAGCTTGTTCTGTCCAGTACCAGCCCAGCCCATTCTGCCCACCGTGTTTGCACTGACCTGTGTAAGGCCAGTTACTGGAAATCATAGAGGAAGACCGCTATGCCAGTGGTCACAAAGGGATTGTGTGGCTGTCACTATTTCTGCCTGGTTAAGACATTCTGAAAATACTGTCCTGGGACCCCACTCCAGGACAGGACTGAGGGATACTGCTGGGATGGAGGGATCTCTCTAATTGTATGAAGAGGATGAGGTTCAGAGCCCTGGTCACATTTTCTGGGGTACACATTTTCCCCCCTTGGAGACTTTTGGTACAGAAGAGCTGGGAACTTCCCTCATTAGACTGAGGGACTAAGGTGGAAGGACAGCTGGGCTTGGAAGAGCCCCTGCAGTTTTGCATTTGGGACTCAAGGTAGGCAAGGCGATGGCTGACTCCCCAGAGTAGCACTGATCAGAGCAAAGACTGATGCATGATGAAGATGCAACAAATTGTTCATTTTCAAGGCATTCTGATTGCTTGGTAGAGACCACATGAATCCCACAGAAAATATTTCAACATTCAGTTGACACATAGCAACCACATATGTTTACAGAGCACTGGATGATATTTCCACACTTGTCTATAATGTGCAGTACGTAGATTAGGATCCTGTGGGATTTTGTCATTTTACTCCTGAGTTCCTTCACTTAGCATCGTGTTCTCCAACCTCGTCCACACTGCCAAAGTTGACCCCAACTATTTCTTAGCTGCATAATATTTCAGTGACATTTTCTGGGGACCCTTTGAAGTGCTTATTATCAGACTTGGCCTTTGAAACTAAATAACTTAAAGCATGGGCATATTGTGTGCAGTTATCTGCAGAAAAGGAAAGCATGGACAGCAAGATCCTGCAAGCAAAGCTGTAGAGGACTTCACTTGTTCTGTCCACAGAACTTACCAGGTCATGTTTTCTAAGCCTTGACACCAGAGGTAGAGATAATGTGATGGAGAGCTACAGGGCCAAGAGACCTAGGAGACACGGCTGGAAGGGGCAGTCACAGAGATGGGTACCATGTGTCTGGGTGGACGTCTTCCTCGCTGGCTTCAGGGTTATGTGCACACAGCATGAGACCTGGCAGGCTAGCTCTCGGGAACCACAGGATCCCGAGGTCATCATATGCTGATTCAGCAGGGATCAAATTCTTGAGCATTTCAAGGATTTGTCTGAGACACTAGTGAGCACAGATGATGCACCAAAATACTGTGCCCAACAGGTAGACAAATGTAGGCCAGCTTGCCCTGAATAAGGGTCAGGCCGACTCTCAGCAGACAGGTGTTCCCTGGTGAATGTCATTGTCCAGTAGGAAAAGCATATGCTCCTCTACACACAAGAAAATCATCTAAATAAACACACAGTGCTGTGTCTGCCATATGAGCATCTTTGTGTGTGTAAAGGAAACTATTTTTGATATAAAATTTATAAGGACAACGACAGGAGTAAAGGTCACCTTTAGATTCTTATCTAAATCATAGCTTGGGGTTGACATTTAAGATGCCTTCTGGAGTGCCTGTGCCCCACACTGAGGAACCCCAATTTGATGTCCACTTCCAGTCCCTGACTCCAGCTGCGTGATAATGCAGGAAGGCAGAGAAATTGTTCACTGAGATGGAGTGTCTGTACTGAGGGCAGGGGATGGCTCACTGGGATGGGGTGTCTGTACTGAGGGCAGGGGATGGCTCACTGGGATGGGGTGTCTGTACTGAGGGCAGGGGAAGGCTCACTGGGATGGGGTGTGTGTACTGAGGGCAAGGGATGGCTCACTGGGGTGGGGTGTGTGTACTGAGGGCGGGGAATGCTCACTGGGGTGGGGTGTGTGTACTGAGGGCAGGGGATGGCTCACTGGGGTGGGGTGTGTGTACTGAGGGCAGGGGATGGCTCACTGGGGTGGGGTGTGTGTACTGAGGGCAGGGGATGGCTCACTGGGATGGGGTGTGTGTACTGAGGGCAGGGGATGGCTCACTGGGGTGGGGTGTGTGTACTGAGGGCGGGGAATGCTCACTGGGGTGGGGTGTGTGTACTGAGGGCAGGGGATGGCTCACTGGGGTGGGGTGTCTGTACTGAGGGCAGGGGATGGCTCACTGGGATGGGGTGTGTGTACTGAGGGCAGGGGATGTCTCAGTGGGGTGTAGTGTCTGTACTGAGGGCAGGGGACTGCTCCCCGGGATGGGGTATCTACTTAGTTCCTATCACAAGGCAGTAGCCTTTGTCCAGACATAGGCATTTGGGGCATGAGCCCATGGGCCAGGGTGCTCCCTCTCTTCCCCATGCCTCTCTTTTTCTCTCTCTTTATCTCCGCCTTTGAAATAACTACATGAAATTTAAAAGATAATATATCATAACAAAAGGCATGTTAAGATTTTTCTGCTAATACAAAGCTGACATCATTGTTTGAATAAGACATGGTTTGAAGGACAGGGAAAGATCCGGTCAGTTAAAAGCCCCAACAAGGCCTCAGTATCAATATACAACATTATGGAATTAATTGACATAGTATTGGGTAAACAATATGTTAAAAATAATGCAAGTTCCATTCTTCGAAACATCTGGGTTGAGACAGTATCAATGACAGGTTCAAAAAATAACAAACAACCAAACAAAAAATTACAGACCTATCTTCAGACCATAGAAGGTCTCCCCAAGAGGCCACTGAACTTATCTGGACAATAAGACGCTGAACTTTATGCTAGGCATGTGTTTGCAAGCAATAAATCTCAACTGAACTTGAACTATGGTTATGCAACAAGGTGGAGGAATCCACCATGGGGGGAGGGGTATGGGAGGGGTGGGGGGAATCCCCAGCGCCTATAAAACTGTACTACATAATACAATGTAAGCAACAATAAAAAAAAAAAAGAAGGACAGGGAAAGTAAAGTGCCTAAACTTTTAGAAACATCTCAAGAAAAAAATGCTGACACAGAAAAGAAAATAGGGATAAAGGGCAAATCAATGAAACAGAACAAACCGGGATTTTCTGCCAGTCATTATATTTATTTGCATGCATTCACTTGCCACTTACTCCTCTTTTTGTACATTGTTATTTATTCCAGAAAGTCAAGAAGGGAATGGGAAGAAAGGACATCTTATCCATTAATTCACTTCCCAGATGCCTGCAACAGCTGGTCAGCTGGTACTGAACCAAGATTTCATCTCTGGTGTTCCACATGAGTGACAGGAACATTCTGTGAGCCATCACCTTCTGCCTTTCCAGGTACACACTAGCAGGGAGCTGGAGTGGGGAGTGCAACCTGCTCTCAGCCTCAGGCACTGAGTTATCCACTGCACACTGGCAGGGAGCTGGAGTGGGAAGTGCAGCCTGCTCTCAGCCTCAGGCACTGAGTTATCCACTGTACACTAGCAGGGAGCTGGAGTGGGGAGTGCAACCTGCTCTCAGCCTCAGGCACTGAGTTATCCACTGCACACTGGCAGGGGCTGGAGTGGGGAGTGCAACCTGCTCTCAACCTCAGGCACTGAGTTATCCACTACACACTGGCAGGGGCTGGAGTGGGAAGTGCAGCCTGCTCTCAGCCTCAGGCACTGAGTTATTCACTGTACACTGGCAGGGGCTGGAGTGGGAAGTGCAGCCTGCTCTCAGCCTCAGGCACTGAATTATCCACTGTAGAATTTCAATCAGCAACACAGTTCTGGGAAATATCTGCTCCCGCGTAATGCTTCTATCACACACAGAATAGAAACTTGAGATAGCATGTGAAAATGTTATGTTCCCAGCCAAGAAGAGCAGACTTGCCTGCTCTGCACTCTCATTGTGTCCCTGGGAAAATGAAAGGACCTCCCTTCTTGATTTTATGTGAGAATCTTACTGTATGTCAGAAAAACTCAGAGTGTAATCAAATTCTTCCGGTTTCAGATTTATCTCAGTTAGCTTTAAGAACGTGTTTATGTCATTGAGTGACGTTGACTAACACTTGATCTTGGTGTTTGATAATCTCTGTCATCATCCTCCGAAGCCAGCTATCATTTGTCTTCTTGTAGTCTTTGACTTGTCTTTTGCCTGCCACTTGCCTGTGGTTCCTTATGTTTTATGCATGTAAAACTGCTCTCTGAGTCACTTAAATATTAGTTAAAATATTTAACCCATCTTCTATTATTTTTATCATTTTCTCTGTGTATCACCTATCTTAGTCTCTAAGTGTTTGTCATTTTGCTCTTCTACCCACTAGCACCTACCTGTCATCCCCTAACTTCACTGAGTGATAAAGAAAAAATAAAATTGTTTCTCATTGTCTTCTACCTAATTGTATGCTAAAGAATCTTTGAAAGAGAACCAAATGTTTTTGATCTTGAAAGACAATTTCTTGGAATGTCATATGAGTAGGCTTATCAGAAGTGGGTAAGGAGCCTGGCCTGCTTTCAAGTGGCATTCATTTCCATAACTGGTTCACATTCATTGCCTGGGTTAATACCCTTCACCTGTCAGTGGTTTCACACATCAAATGGTGTCCAGCATAAGATACCTTTTAGCCAGTTCTGATGGTCAACTGGGTTTGTTTTTCACAAATTGAAAACTTTTCTATCTTCCAATAAGAGGTAAAAATGTCACAGGATAAAATATACCAATTTTGAGTTCAGTCTTATTCAACTAAGCATTTTAAATTCCCCTTGGGTAGGCAAGGGCTGAGGAAGTGGGTCACAGCCTGCTGGGGTACAGATAGGAAACGTCAATTGTGATTCAGATCATCTTGTCCCGGATCAAACTCGGGGTTAATAGAATCACACAGAATAAGCAAGGAGGGTGTCCAGAGACGTTTGATTAAGGAAACATGACCTCTTAGAATTCAATTAAATATATTCTTGAAGCAGAAGCTTAACTCCATTATAATGACTTGTCAAAGTTATGCATAATAAATTGATCTGGAGAGCCACATTCATTAGGACATTATTCTGAAATCTCCTCATTTTAAAAATCAAATTTGAAAACAAATCCCTGAGCCTTCATTTGATATGACCCATTTTAGCATATGTGTCAATCACAGCTTTCTCCAGTTAGGTCTTAGCTCATTCAAAGTTTTAATAACCCATTAATAAAGATGTAGCAGTATGATGGTTTCTTGCTGAACCTTCTGGCTTAAACAGGACAGTGGTGATCAGATGTGGAGTCTGTAGCATGGAGGCTCCATGTCTCACACACTCGCCTTTCCTCGTGGGTCTCCACGCCTTCCTGTGGGTTTCCTGTTCTTCCCACATATTCACTGTCCCCTGTTCCTGGGTGGATAGTCATTCTTAGGGTGCTAAAGGTTCAATCACAGTGTTTTTCTGCTTTAGGAAAACTGTCTTCCTGTTTTGCTGTCTTGCCTGTCTTCGTGCTGCCCCCTCACCACCAGTACAAGCAAAAACTCCCATCACCAACCTACTAACTCAGCTCCCTGGCTTCGCATTCAGCACAGTGCCCACATGTGGTGAAGTTTAAATAGGGCCCGACTGGCAGAAAAGCACCATGTCTGTCTGTGAGATGCCCTGGTGGGTTCCAGCTCTGGCCTGATAGCACACGCTAGTTGGTTGCATTGCAGAAGGGTTAGGCCTGCATCTCCAGAACTGCCTATAGTGATTCAATCTGCAGGACAAGAGCAAACCACAGTTTTGCCCCCTAGCATGGAATAAAACAGCAACCCATTACAAAATTCAGAGTCCACACACCGAGCATGTCCAGCTTCAAAGGAACCATAAACTGCATGTCTGACAGAGAACTGCTCACAATAAACAAACGTCATTTCCCCTTAAGATTCTTAGGAATCGTAGTTTGCATCAATTATACTTTTATTTCTTTTCTAAATGCCTTAATGAGATACCCGACCAAGCATGTACAGCTATGAGACAAAAAGTATGTGCAACTATCCAGGAAAATTGCCATTTTTATGGCTTTATTATAAAAATAAACATGTTCTTACAGCTTTAGCATTTAAGGCCATATGGGGTAAAATGTTTATTTATTTAAAATGTGTTATTGAAAGGGAGAAATTTTCCTTAAAGGTATATTTTAAAAATTATTTTTATACAGATATTTCATTTTGAGCATTGATGCTTATTATAAATGTTCATTTTAGCACTCATGTCAAGTAATTAATTATTGTTTTCTTTCTCCCTTAAAATAATTTTCCTTTTGGTATATATTCATGTAGCTCCAACTTTTCATAAAATTTATTCTGATTGTTCCAAGCCTTATTATAAGAAGCTAATCAAAAATCCTAACAAGGCTGTTACCGTTATGGCTTGAATATTGTATTTTAGGCTACATACACCTCCTCACAGCTACAATAAAGCCACGTCATATTTGGTAGTACTAACATTAGGGGAACAAAAAGGCTGAAATGAGAATTACCGAGATTTATGTGTGCTATCTTCTTCAAAGTTTTATTACTGATTTACTTGAAAGACAATGAGAGACAATAGAGAGAGGCATGTCTCCCATCTGCTGGTTCACTCCCCAAACGCTGAGGCCAAGAGCCAGGAACAGTGCTCAGATCTCTTACACGGGCAAGACTGACTGACGCACCCAGAGCCCGAGCCGTCATCTGCTGGCTCCCGGGCACACTAGCAGAAAGTCAGAGTGGATGCAGACGTCAGACAAGAACCAGAATTCTAATGTGAAATAAGAGCATCTGAGGACAAAAGCAAAGTTACAGAAAGAGAGAGAGTGCTACGGCAAGAGCATCCATACCCTGATTCACTCTCCAAATGTACGCAGCATCTAAGGTTTGGCCAGGCTAAATACAGGAGCCAGGAGCTTCATTGGGGTCTCCCAAATGGGTGGCATGGGCCCAGTCTGAAAGGTCCACCTTCCACTGTCTTTTCAGGCCATTGTCAGGGAGCTGGATTGGATGTAGCCCAGCTGAGACTAGAACTTGGTGCCTAAAAGGAATCCTAGTGTCACAGATGGCAGCTTCAACCACTACGCCATTACAACACCAGCTGCACAAAGTGACAGCTTAACCCTTCTGCTTCCCTACTTTATCCTCCATGCTCAATGATGGCTGCCCAAGGAGATGAGGGGCTGGTCTGCTCCGGACCCAGCATGTCTCCCAGGATTCAGCCTGGAACAGGAGGGGCCACAGGAGCCAGTTATGTCACCGACCTGGCGGGATTCCAGTTGACCAATGGCACACCTGAATGGACATTCCTTGCATAGTTGGGGCACAGACAGCCCCTTTGCCTGCCCACGTGTCTAGAGGGGTATAAAACTCCTCCACAAGTATCTCAGATGCCCTTTTTGCCTCCCTCTTCCTTCCCCTCTGTGCAAAGGGGGCCCAGGAGCAGATTTTCCAATAAAGCTTCCATTACAATGCCGAACAACTTGCTGATATTATTCCAGCGGCGGGCGGTTGGTGGTCATCATCTAACATTTGGTGCCAAAACCTGGGAAGGGGTGCGAGGGCTCCCTGAACTGGATGAGCCCCCCCACCTCTTCCCACCTCCGAGCCACCAACCCCAAGGCCTTTGCTGGCTTTTGCTGGCTGCTAAGCGACAGACGTGAAGTAAGCCCCTCCACCCTGCTCCTCCTGTCCTGAAAAGTACTCCCCAACTTCCTGCAGATCCCCCAAACTATGTACACGTGGTCTGCCTGTCCTGAGCCCTCAGCAAGATGGGGGACGCCCTGGCTGTTCATCGGCTCCCACCAATCCAGGGCCCTCAGAGGGGCGTGAGACGTCCCCCCTACTGACTGGTCCTCCTTAACAGGGAGCCAGGTCCCCCTCTAGTCTGAATTTCAAAGTGGAGATGCCTTCTTTGTGTTTAGATTAGCAGTGAGATACTTTATTGGGACAGGATGGGCAACAAAATGTCCTGAGCCCATGGTCCCCAAACCCCCTTACGGTGTTTATTAGCCAATTTTAAAACTCTGGGTCTGGGCCAGGACTTACGCAGAAAATGCCTAGTCCATTTTTTCACCGTGGCCTGGCCATAGTACATGTTGGACAATGGCTCCAAATGGCCAGCGAAAGGCACGTTTGACGTTCAGATCCTCACAGAATTGGGTTATTTCTATCATCACGAGGATAAATGGTCTGAAGTTCCTTATGTGGAAGCTTTTTGGAATCTCCATTCCTGCCCTTCCCTATGTTCCTTCTGTTCCACAACTCAGGTATCAGCCATTATCTGGGTCTATTGTGTGGGAGGGCCTCAGACTGGCCTCCTCATCATTGAAGAGGACCAGAAGAAGTAGTACTCATATTCCCAAGGCCAGGAATGTCCAATGTCTGACACCTGTCTGGTCTTTTGCCCCAAAGCCAGATACCAGGGGGACCAGGAATTTCTTTTTGTCTTTGGAAAGCCCCTTTGAAGAAAAGCTTTAAAAGGTGCTTTCCCCACCATTAATACAGGTCTCTTTTTCCACTTTTCCTCCTGCCACTGTGGCAGGGGGCAAGGGTCCTTTCTATTTCAAAGCCCCCTTTCGTCACTAGGACAGGAGCCTCCTTTCTCAGCTTTTCTAATTAGTTTTGCTTTGAAACTAAACTGTGTCTGCATGAGAATTCTTCCTTCCTGCGAGACGAGAGTTGAGCTTACTGCTGAATTGGGGTCAGAAACCCTGCAACAATGAAGTTTATTTTCTTCCTTTTATTTATTTATTTTTTTACTTCCCACCTAGGACTCCCTTGAGCATCTTTTTAAAGGCCAGCGTGGTGGTGGGGAAGTCCTTTAGCTTTTGTTTATCTTACAAAGTCTTCCTTTCTAATTTTTTTATGAAAGAAACTACACTGGATAATACACACTTGATTGTCAGTGATTTTCTGGGATGTATTATCTTTCTGCTTTCTGACCTGTCAGATTTCTATAGAAAAGCTGCTGTGATTCTAATGGGGATTTCACTAAAATGATCTGGTGCTTGTCTACTGAAAATGTTAGAATCTCTTATTTCACTTTAATGATATTTATTTGCTTACTTATTCGAAAGACAGAGATACAAGAGAGGCCAGAGAGAGAGACAGAGATTTTTTTCATCCATTGGTTCACTCCAAGTGGCCATGATGGTTGACTGTGCTCAGTGGAGTCTGCAGCCAGGAGCTCCACCCAGGTTTCTGGTGTGAGTGGCACTTGGGCCATCTTGTCTGGCCTGTTATCAGAAAGCTGAGCGGGAATTGGGGCTGATGGACTCAAACCAGTGCCAACACTTTCTCCAGACTGGGGAAGTTTTTAGCTGTTGTATCACTGGAAAGGTTTCCTAAGCCTCTATTCCATTTCACACTTGTAGGAATCTGCACAATTAAAATAGATAATACAAATTTCCTGACCGATAGAAACCCAAGAAACAGCTCTTCATATTCTGTTATCAAATGTCACTTTCTGGGACCAGCGTGACAGCTCAGTGGCTAAATCTTCACTTTGCAGGCATCAGGATCAAATATGGACATTGGTTCATGTCCTAGCTGCTCCACATCCCATCTAGGTCCATGCTTGTGGCCTGGGAAGGCAGTCGAAGATAGCCCAAGGCCTTGAGCGCCTGCACCCATGTGGCAGGGTGGAGGAAGCTCTTGGCTCCTGGTTTCAGTTCTGCTTAGCTCTGGCCACTGTGGCCTTTAGGGGAGTGAGTCCGCACAGCAAGGATGTTTCTCCATCTCTCTTTCTCTCTGTAGATCTGCCTTTCCAATATAGATGAAAAGATCTTTTAAAACAACCTATGAGCCTGTGGTGTCAGTGTTAGCAATATAACAAGTCAACGTTCTGTGAGTCATGTGGGATCACTGGGATGTGATGCTCAGAGAGAATGACATGGAAGAGTGATGAGAGGTTAGAAGTGGACAAGGAAAGGCAGTGGTGCTACATCCCTCCAAGCACAGCCTGCGCTCTCAGAGGGGCCAACCACTGGAGAAAGCCCTCTCCAGTCACAATGAGCTCTTTCCAGTGAGGTGTCACCTGGCCTGTGGCTGGGGCCACGGTGGAGCCTACCTGCCCTGCCTGCCACACTTTTAAATGAGACACATGGCTGGAGCCTCAAATAGAATCCGTCCAGAGTTCCACATTTCTGTATACCAAGTGGAGATGACAGTGGGTGTCTGATCAAGTCCCCAGACATCCCTCCACCCTGGAAGAATCACAGAGATCCGTGCTGCCACCACCTTTCAGACTGGCTGCTTCAGTGAGCCAGGGTTCAAGTGCACCTGGTGGACCCTCCACTCTGGGCTTAGCAGCAAATCACCTGCACGCATATTCTCCTGGAACTGCCCTCCCCACAGACTTCACTCCCTCTGCCTCTCTGAGCCCTAGATTTCACTGTATGTGGAACAATTCACTTCCTCTGGCAAGAGCTGTTTTCACACTTTTGTCATGTTGTTAAAACAACTTCCATATTATCCTTTTCTGATTTATGTTATGCATCTTGAGTTACTTTGAAATGATACCTTGGTTGGGTATTGCTGGTTATATTCCAGCATTTGCCTGCTCGATAGCAGTTGTTGCTTTCAGTAACTGAAGTGAGGAAGAGACACATGAAGACTCACACCCATTCCACTGCCACAGTTCAGGACTCGACCTTTCTGTGACTGTTCCAGAAAAAACTCTCTCTGGTGTTGATCCTGTCAGCACATTTTATATCCCCTTGAACAGCTCCTTTTTGTTTGTTCCTGATAAATCCTTAGTTTATATCTGAATGCCTTAGAAGGCTCAATTGCTCATTATTGAACCGGCTTTTGTGCCAGATCTGTATTAAATGCTGAGGATGCAAAAGGCTGGAAACCCCATAATTTGGAGATTGACGTCCATGCTACAGGTAAACATGCCCTTGGCCGCTCCACTGGGGACTACAGTAGGCAAGGGCTGTGGCCTGCAGGCAGTGTCTATGACTCCCTGGGCAGAGCGACCCAAAACGCGTAGTTTCTGTTCAACCTCACATCTATAATCCCTTTTGTATAATGATTTCCTCTAAACAACGCAGGTAGTAATACATTTTTTAAAAGATTTATTTTATTTTTATTGGAAAGTCAAATATACAGAGAGGATGAGGGATAGGGAGGAAGATCTTCCGCCTGATGATTCACTCCCCAAGCAGCCAAAACGACAGGAACCATGCTGATCTGACACCAGGAGTCCAGAGTCTCTTCCAAATCTACTGTGTAGTTGCAGGATCCCAAGGCTTTGGACTGTCCTCAATTGCTGTTCCAGGCCACAAACAGGGAGCTGGATGGGAAGTGCAGGGCCCAGTCTCCCAAGGGTTAACTCCACAGCTTAGCTTGTTTTTCTACAGGTAACAGGATGGGCAATCTTGGCCTGATACATTTAGCCCCTGCCTTGACCACAAGTTCCCTCTTCCTTGCTTCCCCTTTTTTAAGATGCCCCTGGGGGATCTTAGGAGTTGCTTGAGCATTGGGAAAAACACTGGGAGGAACTAGGCAGACTATAAAAAGGCAGGCCAAGTTCAAATAAATGGCATTCTCTTTACAAGAATGACCTACTGCGTGTTGTCTTTTTTGTAACCCTAGTCCCTCGCTAGGCTCAGGGTACACAGCAATGCAGGTATTGCCAACAGGGAAGCGTGGCTGCCAGGATTAGAACCGTTTCCCAGATGGGATCCTGGAGCATGCAAGGCAAGGATTGTAGCCATTAGGCTATCGCTTCTGGCCTGAGACTAGCACATTTTCCTTTTTTTTTTCCTTATCATAAATTCTGTTGAGAGATAGATATTGATATAACCATCTTCAAATTTTTCATGATTTTAAGATTTATGCAACTGTTAATTGCTGATTTTAACCTATTAAATTCATTCATCTCACAAAACCTGTAAGCCAGAAATAAAAAATAAATCTTTAAATGTAAAACTTCCAAGCAATCTCATCATTATAATTCACTTTCCAATAAATTTTTGCTGTTTGGTTTGTTTTTGTTTTTTTATGAAAGATCCTGTCTACCTGAAGGTTCTACATCTTTCAGGAAAGAACTGGAAAAGTTAACATCTCTAAAAAGAGACCAAGGTTAGGAGCAAGGTTAATTCAGCTCTGTCTCCGTGTGAGTGATTTATTGTTGCCCACAATTTCTGTTATTGACTTTTTTACAAAAGAAATCCACTAGAGAGCTCAGCCACAAAAACAAAAAACCCTCCAGTTTGCCTGACATGTTTGATTTGGAGCTTTGTTCCTGTTTTTGTTTTTTTGTTTGTGTTTTCAAAATGATTATTCAGCATACTCTGTAAGGTTGCCGATGTCAAGTCCTTTATGCCAGTGTGCATCTGTGCAAACCTGCATATCCCAACCCAAGTACGGATGCAGCAGCAGGAGAGCAGTTATTTGGATGGTCTACCCTCTTGTTCTGCTCCCACTCATGGGTGGGTTTGGTTTCTCCCCAAACCCAGAGAAAAGCAAAACTGCTCCCCCTTGCTCTGAATGCGAGGGCATTCCTGAGAGGGAAGCCACAGGGACATACTTTTCCTGTCTGACGTGCCATTCTTCCACCACTCATTTGCTTCTTTGCTTACTTGAGAATGTGACAGAAAGACACACACAGAATGACACAGAGACAGAGGCAAGAGAAGGCTTGGAGATGGTATGTGGCTAGGACCCCACCGCAGATGCGGGCAGCTCTTGTTGGAGTGCCAATCATTCTCTCAATCCCATTGCTAAGACCCCACTAGAGATGCTGGCAGTCCATGCTGGTAGCCATGCTTTCTTGATCCCAGCAACCAGCTGGTACATGCTTGAAGTCAGTTGTGATGTCTGAAGGCTTGGACTGCTGTCACCCACATGAGATAACTGGAGTGAATTTTGTGGCCATTTAGGAAGTGAACCAGGGAATGAAAGACCTCTGTTTCTCTCTTACTTAAATCATTGTGCCTTTCTGGCTCAGCCCAGTTTTTCCCAGGCACATACTTACTGGTTCCTCAACTGCTGTGTGTTCAGCTGGTTTCCATATGGAGTAAAAT
Source organism: Ochotona curzoniae (assembly GCF_017591425.1). Taxonomy (NCBI): domain Eukaryota; kingdom Metazoa; phylum Chordata; class Mammalia; order Lagomorpha; family Ochotonidae; genus Ochotona; species Ochotona curzoniae. The sequence goes on along the minus strand of NW_024467119.1, from coordinate 825,654 downwards.
TCCCAGAATTAGAGAAATCTCTTCTTGGTATGCTGTGGCTGTCTGTGAAACCTCAGGGCTCTCTCCTCTGTAGAGTGGAGCGAGGAGCGGAGTCTCCTCTATAGTGTAGGGGGCGGGATGGGGAGCAGGGTGGAGGGCTGTGTGCCTGTGAGTGTAACTGCATGGACTCAGGTTACACAAGGGGAAACATGGAAGGTAGCCAATGGGTGCAGAACCTTCTGTGTGCTTGTGTTACGATGTGCCTGGAATCTAATTATTCTTAAGCTAGTTTTTCTTCAGTCCCCCATCCACATGTCATCCTTCCATTGGATTTGTTCTTTTAGTTATTTCCCTATATTCAGTTTGTCACCTGGCCAAAAACATATCCGATTTAGTGTCCACAGTGACCTCTTAGTGTCTCTGGGCCTCAGGTCATTTGGGCAATTGACCTAGCACAAAGCAATGTCAAAAAGTTACTGTGATCAACAAGCAAGTTAATACATGCAAACCAGTTAGAATCACACCTTGAATTTGGAGAGTGTTCTTTGTTGGCAGGTGTGTCTGTGAACTCTGTCCTTTTCTCTTATGTGCTCCCGGGAAACACTCCTCCTGGTCATAGCTCATAGCTCGCCAGCCACACAAACTTTATTTTGGTTTTGCACCCATAACAAATGTCCTGAGCCGTCCACACTGCCCACTGCTCCCCTGGAAACACTGCTATTTCAGCCTCTTTGCAACCCTCAGGCTTCACCCATCAGCAGGGCCCAAGACCTATGCCAGGGGACCACCTTGGGTTGTCACGGAAAGGGAATCTGTTATATTTCTCCACTTCTTCTCATGTCATTTCTAAAAGCAAAACTTCTTAAAATCCACATTCTTATTCTCTAGCCTTATCTCTGCTCCTAAGCGGAGAACCTGAGACTGCCAGGACAACTCAGGTAGCATCACAATTTAACTAGAGCTGATGACTGGCTTTCAGCAATGGTGTGAACCAGTTGTTAAGCAAAGGCAGCATATAAGTCTTACCTTAACTTGTAAAATTAATTAAGTTGACATTAAATTTAAAGATTTATTTTTTTATTATTTTTTCATTGGAAAGGCGGATATACAGAGAGGAGAGACAGAGAGGAAGATCTTCCATCCGATGATTCACTCCCCAAGTGAGCACAACGGGCCGATACTATGCCGATCCGCAGCCAGGAGCCTCTTCTGGGTCTCCCACGCGGGTGCAGGGTCCCAAAGCTTTGGGCCATCCTCGACCGCTTTCCCAGGCCACAGGCAGGGAGCTGGAAGGGAAGCAGGGCTGCCGGGATTAGAACCGGCGCCCATATGGGATCCCGGGCGTGCAAGGCGAGGACCTTTAACCACTTGCGCCACCGCGCCGGGCCCGACATTAAATTTAAAATGCAGAGAATCCTCATGTCACATCTCTTCTTGGTTGTTGCACTGTGACCTGGACCTCACTCCCCATGGTGCAGAAATTGTATAGTGATTCTAAAGTGTGAGCTGCAGTTCTCCAGGGGCACACACAAAGAGAGGACAGAGAGCCTGAGAAGCGGACTGGCTCTTACAGCCCGGAACCTGGGAGGTCCAGCCAGACCAACTCACCGCTCCGTGGAAGTCTGAAGCAGGAGGCCTGCTGTGTTCATCTCCGTCTCAGACCCCAGAGGGACTGCTGGTGAAAGGCCTGGGTCCCCAGGTGATGGTCTCATGTCCAAGGACAAAACAAGAAGGTGACGCTGGCCTTAGGACAGAGGACAGGGATGCATACAAGAGAGAGGACAGGGACTCCATGCAGGAGAGAGAACAAGAATCTTATGCAGGAGAGAAAACATGAATTCTACACATTTTCTTCTGTTTGATCCCAGCTGATTGGCTCTCCAAAAATGAGGTCCCAACACACAGGCCAGTTTGTTTTGCAAAAATCATACACACACACACACACAGCAGCCTAGTCCTAACCCTGTGCCACACAACCTGGACTACCCTTTCAGCCAAAGAGGACAGGCTCAACATTATTGAAACCTGAGACCAGTGCACACTTTGGGAATAGCTCGGTGTCGTTTGGCCTGTGGAGATATCCCTAGGGCATTCATTGGGCCTGATGCAAAAGGCCAGGACCAAGTTCTGTGTCCCACTCTCTGATGCAGGGGTAGTATCAGCCAGCATTTGTTTCAGAATTCAGAATTTTGTTGACAAAAAGGGGGTCACCAAACAAAGAGCAATTCCTTGGGGATGTAAGTAGGTGTCCCTCTGCATAAACCCTGAGAAGCACAGTGGATGTTAGCTAACAGGCAATGGTCCGCTTTGCTCCCTCCATTCTCTGGAAGCAGCTCAAAGAATCTAAGCCTAAGCAGGAAGCACAGAGGAGAACTCTCTGGAAAATTTGCATCTGGTCCCTGGAGAGGCTAGTCCCTTGGCAGTGGCTGTAGCCAGGGCCCTGAGGGTCCTGGTGCTGTCAACAGCCTGGAGCAGGAATCAGTCTGCAGTAGGGTGATATGTTGGGAGACTGGATTCCAGTCATGGCTGTGCACCTGCATCCAGCTATGCTTGCCTTTTCGCCTGTCCAGACTTTGTGGCTTATCCCTGGCTTTGTTCTGCGAGAGTCTTCAGTCTCCTTACGCTTCTGTTCTGTCAACCAGGAGAGTTCTTATCAGCTCCTCTCAACTGCATGTGAAGGGGAAGAACTCACTTGTATTTCACTTGGATTAAGTCCCTGGGAAGGCACTGGACGCTCTGAGATCAACCAATCTTGGCTCCCTTTTGAGCCCCTGGGATCTAAATCTAAAGCTGCGCATCAGAGCACCCAGCTCCTACTGATGCAGGGGATATAATCTATTCCTGTGTGGGTTAGAAATGACTTAAACAGAGAAGCAAGGGGGCAGACGGCACAGGTAAGATCCACACTGATGCGGGTGTCAGCCTCAGCCTGGTTTCCATTCGTGCCTTTAGTCTGACCGTCCTCTTTCTTACCCACCTCCTTTGGTGTGTGTCCCTTCCCTGGAGTGGCTGATGACAGCTCTGACTCCCCCTACCCCAGCACTGCTGTCCTGGAACAATTTTCCTGAGGCAGTTTCTTCCTGCACAGGGCCGGGTGTGTGCTCCTTCCAGATCCAGATCCAGGCTCCCCCGGGAACCCCTAACAGAGCAGTCCCCGTCCAGGCCCAGATTGTCTCTGTGTTCCACCTGTGTGTGGCAGACCGCAGGCTGGCTGGGGAGGATGTGGCCAGGTTCCACGGCATCTGCAGGGCATGACCATTCCTGCTGTGCACCTGTCTACAGAGAACGCCCATCAGAACAGGCTTTCCCAGCAGCTCTCTCTGCCCAACTTCCTCACAGCCTTGGCTTATTGAGGTACATTGGCTGGCTCCTGCTTTCCCAGAAGCTTTTCCTCTGTTTTCTGGGCTCCATCAACCCCTTTATTCAAGAGGATGTGAGCCCCTGCCAAATGTGTTCTTGCTGTTTGCCTCCGTCCATCCCAGGACACGTGGAAGCTTCCCTTTCCACTCTGCAATTACTCTCCCATCGTTGCTTAGTGATTTTTATATCACAAGTGTCAAATGACAACGTGCAGGCCAAGCCTGACCTGCAGCCTACCTTGGAATGTAAAGGTTGGTTGGAATATTGCCATACGCATTTGCTTAGAAGCTGCTTTGAGCACTATCGGGGCGTATTTGAGCTGTAACCAAGTCTGTTCATTTTAAAATATAAAAATCGTCACTGTTTGGCCCTTTACAGAGCATATTGGCTGATCTCCGATTTATAATAAATGCTTTTGTGTTCTGATTGGACCCTGATTGGCTCATTTGTCGCCGAGCCATGCTTTAATAAAACTTGCTCATGTAAGGCAATTTGTTCTACTGGACTATTTGTGTCCAGTTAAAACTCCTGCCTAATTGTGCAAACCATGGTTCTTCCAAGAGGAAGAGAAAGGCTGATGTCTTTGCATTATCCAGGAGCAGGGGAGCTGGGAGTGTTTGATTAATTCCTGATTGCAAAGCTAGAAACCTTAGAAATGATCTTCCCCAGGTCTTTGTGGGTGTGTCCTGAGAGTAAGTCCAACTGGGAGGGAAGAAAGGTGCCAAGTTCAGGGTCCAGAGTCGCACCAGGGAGGTGGCACCCCATTTTGTCGAGTTCTGAGAAGTGTTTTATCTGTTTCAAGCTTTGGAGAAAGTCTCCCACAGTCCAGAAAATCTTCTAACCAAACAGCACTGCTCTAAATTACAAACATGGTGAATCCACTTAAGTTTATAAACAAAAATATGGGAGGGGTAATGTTTACTCAGAATTGCAATAATCGAACAATAGGAACATTTTCCCATGTGGCAGGACTTGCCATCCAGTGCACATCTCATAAAACCCGTCCTGGACCAGAGAGAGTACACCTGAGAGATAGGGGGTGTTTCTAAGCTATAGGACAGGCATCATCAAAAAGCAATTTACACTGGGTTTATCCAGAGCAACCCTCAGCAACCATGAAAACAGCGGGAAGCCTCACTTTCACTTCTACAATCTAGTTATGGATTTTTAGGGCAGTTGGTGGACTGTTGAAATGCCACTGGGAGTCGAGCTCAGCTGTCTCATAGCGTGCTCAGTACCGCCAGGTGCTTAGTGGCTCACCCCAACCCACATGAGTACCAAACATTATTCGCTCTAATTGAGTCCATTCAGCACAGCTACCCTCAGTTTTTAGCAAAAGGATCAATTATTCAAATCAAAGGAATCTGCAGCGATACAGCTTTTGCTCAAGGCTGGAAGATTCCTTTCAATTCCCAGTGATCTCTGGGAATGGGACATGAAGACCCTCCAAAAACCTTGCCTGGAGTCTTCGGTCCTGAAATTTCATCCATGAGATAGTTCTTCATGTTCCTCCTGCAATTATGGAAATGAAAACCCTGGTACATGCTAATTGTGTTAACTGTGCGCCACCTGCAATTCTAATAAGTAAGACACATTTACTCACATTTCTGTGTGCTCTTGTAGAATTCATCCTATTTTCTATGGTATTCTCCATGTAATGCAGAAGATCAGATGAAGTAAGCAAGAGACTGCTTGCAAACTTGCATTGCTTGGGGCCTCCTTTCTTCTGCAATGGCCAGAAGCTGACCTTCATTTGGTGGTGAGGATACCATGGACGAAAGGAGCACAGACATGACCACAGGCTTCCGTGACCAGGTCCGCCATGGAGTTTGTGACCATTCACATTGCTGTGGCCACCATGGGTCTCTGTGGCCATGTCCTCCATGAGTGGTCCTGGGTCTCCATGGCCGTATAATCTGTGGGTAATCCTGGGTCTCTAAAGCTGTGTTCTCCATCAGTGGCACTGGGTGTCTGTGGCCAGTCTTGGTTCTCCATGACCATGTCCTCCATGGCCAGTCCTGTGTCTCCGTGTCCGTGTCATCTATGAGTGGTCCTGTATCTCTGTGGCTGTGTCATCCCTGGGTGGCCCTGTGTCTCCGTGGCCGTGTCCTCCATGAGTGGTCCTGAGTCCCCGTGGCCATGCCCTCTATGGTGTTCCTGGGTCTCCATGGCCGTGCCCTCCATGGTGTTCCTCTTGCCCCTCCATGCCCTCCATGGTGCTCCTCTTGCCCCTCCATGGCCGTGGTCCTGGGTCTTCTGCCAGGGATTTTCTCCAACTTCTGTGGAGACAGAGACTGAGTGAATGCTTCTGAGCCCCCTACTAAGAACATTTGAAGAATTTCTACAAATCACAAAGAGATTTTTTTCACAAAGAGATTTAAATTTACAAAATATGAGTAGAATACCGCCTCAGGGAAGCCATTGGAGAACACTGTATGCAAATGCGCAGTTGACACCAGGAATGGCACTCGGCAGCTTTACTCATCAAAAAGACGCAGGTGCATGTGTCAGCCAGGAGATATGGTCTTCGCGGGATGCTCTGAGGGCTGATCCAACGTAATCAACAGGCATTAGGAATTATAGTCAAAACAGACTTAACCATGGACTGACAGCTTCAAGAACAACAAGAACACACATACAAAAGGGCTCATGTCAGCTTTTCCTAGCACATCACGTCATCATGTCACGTCGTCACATCATGCCACAGGAGGAAGCAACAGAACAAAATGACCACAGTGAGATTATACCAGTGAAGACCAACTTACGTATTTGCATAGTTGTATGGATTCATGTGGACCATGAGAAGCCAGGCGTAAGGGAGAACAGGCTGAATGACTTCATTTATAGGAATGCTCTTGACATTCCTTAACATTAGAATGCAGTGTGTGGAGAGCCCATGTGTTTGGTTCAGAGAAAGCAGACCACGAGGGTCAGGTCCAAGATCAGGAATGCTGTCCCCTCGGAGCCGTCTGGCTATTCCACAGGTGTGTACAGGTGCAAACGTTCATGCAGCTGTCCCCTCTCAGCACACTCTGCGTTTTACTGCAGGCTACTACACTTTCCCACCACCAAAAGATGTTAGAAGAAACAAGTCTGGTTTTATCAGATGATTTCACACCAGATACTGTGTCTGAGCAAACCCTGTTATGCCTATAAAATTGTTGGGCATTTCTGTATCATTCCAATCGCTTTTAAAATGACCATATCATGAGCTCAGTGTCATGGCTTAATGGCTTAATCCTCACCTTGCAAGTGCCATAATTCCATATAGGTGTTGGTTCGTGTTCTGGATGTTCTACTTCCCTTCCAACTCCCTGCTGGAGGTCTGGGAAAACAGCAGAGGATGGCTCAAAGTCTTGCAACCCTGCACCCACTTGGGAGATGGAGAAGCTCCTGGCTTCAAGATTGGCTCAGTTCAGGGTGCTGTGGTCATTTGGAGAGTGAGCCAGCAGATGGAAGATCTTCAGTCTCTCCTTTTTTTCATAAATCTGATCTGCCTTTTCAACAAAAACAAATAAAACCTTTAAAGAAGTATGACCACATCAAGGAACCACACTTGTGCCCAGTCATTCCCACCTCCAATGCCAGTATCGCATATGAGTGCAGATTCTTGCTACTCCACCTACGAGCCAGCTTCCTGCTAGTACCACCTGAGAAAACCAAGGAAGACAGCTCAAGCACATGGACCCTGAGGCTTACGTGGGAAACCTGGCTGGAGTTCAAGTGTTCTAGGTTGCAACCTGGACCTCTGCGATTACTTGAGGAACACTCGTTGAATGGAGACTCTCTTTCTGGTATAGGTTTTGGGCCTAGCCCCTATTTTCTTACCTTGGCACTGCCACTCTGGGGCTAACTGTTGCTCTGTGTGGCAGGCTTTGTGAGACTGAGTCCCACAGGGTCCCTTGCTGTCAACCACTGCCTGAGCAAACATTGAGTTCTAATCAGCTTGACAATGAAGCCTAGCCCCTTGATGGTAGCTTGCACACAGCTCTGCATCCCAGGGTTGCTTTTCAGAAATATTTGCTCACTTAAAGATAGTTGAGAGCTGTTATCTCATGCCAGAGTCAGCTGAAGGTCTGTCTATGTACAGAGAAGATGCATGAGTGCAGCACCTAAAAGAAACAGCAGGAACATGAAGAAAACAAAACCAAGAGTGTGTCCTGATGACAGAGCATGGATCACCTCACCTTCCCAAATCACAAATACATACCCAAAGTGAAGTGAAATATGTATTCTCTCATTGATAGGTTGTTTTCCCTGACAACAGTAGCATTAAAGGACTTTTACTCACAATTTTAGTATTAAAAAAAAGTGTTGTAAGATAATCAAGATCCCAAATAATTGTTCATGCCAGGCTATTTTTCCTCTTAGATTGGGTACACATCTGAGATACACGTAATTCCTGAAGTTGGCTCTGCAACCGGCTGCATAGGCAGGTGGCATCCCTGTTTGTACAGCTGAGCCTCTGATTCTACCTGGAAAACCAGTCACCTTGCTGACAGATGCATCCACATGGCAGCGTGCATGGGGAGTTCCGAGTAGATGCATTGGAATGGCAGTGTGCATGGGGAGCCCCACGTAGGATAAATATAAAGAAGAAACAGAAAAACACAATCAATATGTTTGAATAAAAGCAGGTATATTTTCACAACACTAACTGGTAAAATTGCTACCTTGTTTTTAAATTGATGTACATAGCAGTACTTTGACCATAACTGGTTTTTTCTCCTTTAGAACTTATGATGGAAAATAGCATTCTCTTTTACCGACTCCTTGTGATTCTGCTGATGGATGGTCCATAGCTGGTTCCCTCGGTGGTAGAAAGGGCTCCCTGACTCTTTATTGATCTGTTATTTTAAAAAGGCCTGTGGAAATGGAAAAGGGGACAGCCATCTGGCTCCTCTCTGGCAGGAGGAGCAGGGCTCACACGCTCCCTGCTGGACCTGCTGCTTTGGACCGGGGCAGCACGGCCTTGCTGAACCCAGCCACTCCCTTCGCTGTCTCTGCAACAGATAAAGAAGCACAGAGAAGCCCACCTTCGCTATGCAACATCACCTGTGTCAGGAGGGGTCCTCAGTCAACCGAAGGACTTACTGTTGAAAAATGTGTGTGAGAAACAGTGCTGTGTGAGAATAATGGCCACGCAGTTCCACACTGACGCTGTGCTCTGTACCTCAACATCAGAGCCAAGGGTCCAGGTACAGGGCACACGAAACCTTGCTTCCCAGGTATTGATTCTGGATGCTATAACTCCATTCAATAACAATTTCCTCACTTGCACTTTAATTTTTAAACGCAAGGAGGATTGATGGAAAGTGTGAGGTCAGGGAGACACAGATTTTAGGAAATTGTATCTAGGGATGGGGATAGTAATGACAAAACTGGGCTGGAAGGAGCACACACAGAGGCATTTTTTGAATGGTGTGTAGTGGAGCACAGAGGATGAAATGAAGGTCATAGAATGCAACCTTTTCCTACGTAAATATTATTCTTGATAGAAACAGGTGGTATAATTACAATCCCTATAAGATTAAATAATGACAAAGAAAATGAAAATGTTTTTAATTTTATGCCTATTCTTTATGGTCACTCTGTCTCCCCTCCCTATCGCTATCCACCAGGAGCAGCCCCAGTCTCCTGTCCTGATCACTTAGGGTGTGCGTCTGCCTAACCAAGTGCCTTTTGTCTTGGGCAGCTGACTGGTTTCTATGATTCACTTAGCACACAGAGGGAGAACAGCTCTGCTTACAGATACCTACAGTTTTTCTCCCAATGCCAGCAGGTTTAGAGACCCTGCCACGTCCAAGTGTAACAGACCTTGCAAGCACACCTTTCTGGTTGTACAGACATCTGTAAGAGAATTATTCTTGTAAGACTTGTCATTTGTCAAATGTCAACTTGAGGGAGAGTTTAGAATCATATATTTACAGTATGTTTTGCAAAAAGAAAAATCTATCAGCTTTGGAAACACTGGGAAATGAAAAATCGCAGGCAAATACTGTGAGCTACCAGCTTGACAGCAACGTTGTCTTAGATTATTGCATTTCCTCAACGGAAACCAGTAAACCATAGCTATGCTCCGGGAAATGTTCAGCTCCATCTGTGACTGTCTGTGCGCATTTTTCATACAAATTGCCGTGAGTGGGTAGGTGGAAGCTGGGCTCTAGCACTAGCTATTAATTTAGGGAAGCACTGGCTGGCAAACCTTTTACATTTGGTTATTTTTGTATTGTGTCCAAAACCTTCTCTAAATGCCTTGAGAACAAAAATACACACATAACTGTGTTCAAATAAAATGAGTTTAAACCATGAAACATAGTTCATAGTTTCATAATTTCAGGGTATATCTATTTTAATCAAATTCACCATGAATAAAGTCACTTTCTGTCCAATTAGCTGAGGTTGATTCTTTGCTTATCTTTGTCTCCTAAGGGGCATTCACATACAGAACTACATCTTCATTCCAGGATAATCCATTGCCTGTTAGTCACACAGGCTTCTAACTGCCTACAGACTCTTGGGACTGTGTGTCAATAGGGCACAGCCCCCTGGAAGCAAGCAATGAGAGGCAACAAGACCACAGCTCCTCTCTAAGCCAAGTCCAGCCCAACCCTTCCCGGAGCTCCACCCTCAGACCATCCACCCTGCAAGTCTTATCAACTCATGACTTTGGGACATAAACATCTGGATGAGTTAGGGTTCCAGTGCTTCTGTTCAAACAATAAGGGGTTTTGCCTTTTCTTTCCAGCACCTGTTTTCCACTCTGAGAACATAATAAACTGAGCAGCCAGTTTTGCTTTGGTTGGGTAAGTACTTTAGTAGACAGGAAGTGGAATTGTTTACCAGGATTTTCTTTATACACACAGCTACAGCATGAATCTAACCTTACAATAAAAACTCAAAAAAAAAAAAGTCATGTATACAATAGAAGCAAAAAGGCTCCCTGAACTATCAAGAATCCTGCTTAGGGGAAATGCCAACTCCTTTGAGACAGCGCTGTGTTCTCCACGTGCGTTCTTCCTAAAAGTTACTGACATGTGAATGTGGAGATGCCAATGACTACTTGTTCATTTGTCATGGGTTGCTTATACTTAATTTTATCTGGAATGATAGATGCTATTCCATGTGGATTATTATACTTCACCTGTTTAGATTTTAACTAAAGTTTTCAGCATACAAAAATTGCAAGGGTTGCTGGCAAGCTTCTTAACCATTCTCAGGTTGGTGTTCTTGGTGTCAAAATAGGAATAGTAAAGAAAGTATGTACCTCCTGAGGTTTCTGAGAACACAGGGTCTAATAAACAAAACTGCTTATTCTTCATCTGTCCAAGAAATTTGTCTTGGGTGTTATACATTAACAAATTGGAAAATTTGAAATTCAGGAATAAGTTGGACATGTTAGCTTGGGTATACCGTCTTATATTTATGCAAAATATCACATTTTACAGCAATGCTTTCCTAGGTAATTAAAGTATCATCCATGATTTTTTAGAAATGCTGTTTATTGTGCCCAAGTCAGAAAAAGACTGTTTTTTGCTTCAAATAAAATAAAATGAAATGAAAACAGGGAATGAAGACTTACTGAAAACAGCCGGCTGGTTGTACTCACTCCAGCAGTGGACGTGTCCTGCTGCTGGTCTCTGAACTCTCCATGGTTCATGTGCTTAGCTGCTGTTTCATATCATTGTCTGTCATCAGAATTGTGTCTCGTGGTTCCTCTGGTCACCCCTTTCTGCAGCACACCTGATGGTATCATGCAGACTGTGTCTAGTGAAAGCTCATTAGTCCTAATCATTTCACCTTCTGAAAGCAGAAGATAGATTTTGGAAGTTGCACTTCCTTGAAACACAAGAACATGCTGTGAGCATGAAACCCAGGGCTGGGAAGTAAGTTCCGTTTACCGGAGCCATTAACTTATCCACACAGATCATTCTGTCTGGGTACCTAGAATTCCAGCCGCCCATCTCACTGACCTAGTGAAGTTTTCAAATGGAGTGAAGGTGCCAGGATTTCAGCTGACAGGTTGCATGTTCCTGGTGTGTCCTGTCATGGGGAGAATGAGCCAGAAACCCTGATAGACCAGTTCATATATGGAGTCAACTGAGTGTCATTAAAGATTTTGTTAAGGAGATGAAATGCAAGCCATGGGCACAGGCAGCCTGTCTGTGTCCTGTGACCTCCAAGCTCCAACATGAAGCCTATAGTTGCAGGTACAGGTGTACACAGGAAACCATGAGGTGCAAGAATATTCAAAACCTTCAAAATGTCAGTGTTACAGGAGAGTCAGCTTGCTTTCCCCATGTGGGCCTGCCCCCAAGCCAGACACACCCACTGTGACTCTACTAAACTGCCTTGTCAAAAAGGCAGGCACGACTAGGCAAAAAAGCCTGCTTGAACACCCATGACAGAGTGAGGGGCTCTTGGGGCCACAGATGCCAATCTCTGGCATTAGTAATGGGGTGGGGGTTGGGGTTGCTGGCCTCTGTGATGCGGTGGAAGGTAGAGGCTGCTGACCTATGGGCTGGGGGCTTGTAGTAGGCTTGCTGGGGTTTGTAGTAGGTTGGAGGATGGAGGCTACTGGCCTTTGGTAATGAGGCAGGGGTCAAGGGTTGCTGGCATTTGTAGCCTGGTGGGAGGAAGATTGTTGTGGATTTTATCAAGAATGTTTGAGCCTTTGGTGAGACCCAGGTACCTCTGCTGCAGACACCCACAGCTGGATTCTGCAGGTCAGAGGTCCTCCACCTGCAGCTGGAAGTAAGCTGTGCTCTCCGCTCCTCTCCACACACCTGGCCGAGCACATGCAGTCACTGGGAAGGAAGATGGTGGAAGTCCAGAGTGACTCCCAGGGAGGAAAGAGAAACCTGCAGAGCACTTAATAAATGCCATCATTCTTGCTGCCTCTCCACTTAGCCTTAATTATGCAGAATTATCAGAAACACGGGCAATTACTAACCTAGAGCTCTGTTTAATCATGCAGAGACCACAGGAAGAAAGCCTCTCTGTCTCGAAAAGGAAATTCGCCTGTGTACACTGGAGAGAGCCTCGACGGGGTTCGCAGAGACGGGCGTCATGGGATAGAGCCTCGACGGGCTTCACAGAGACCGGCATCAAAGTGCATGGATGAAGAGGGTCCACTATGCTTGCTTGCACATGCACACACCATCATACATGTATGGGAATGCTAATTGCACATGCTTGCATGTGAATCCCAGTCTCTGGGACACTGGCATTGCATCAGAGGAAAGCAGCTCAGCCTCTGGGACACTGGTGCCTGATCCAAGTGCAGCAGCCCCTGCCAACACCCTCTTCCTGTGCCCACCTGCATGAGGGCGGCATCCCTAGCACTGTGGCTTTGTGCAGGCAGCAGCAGACAGCTCACCTGCCTCAACTGTTTCACTTCTAACTTGTAGCAGTGTCTTAGGAAAGAAGCTCCAGTGCACCTGTTGGGGTCAGTAAACGCCTTCCTATCCTGACGGGCATAGTTCAGAGCAATGGACCTGCATCAGTTTACATGCTGACATGCTTGTGAGGACAAACAACTTGTGGCCAAAGCAGTAATGCCTTCAACTTATCTACGAAATCATTGGCTGTAACATATTGCTTTAACAGTCCTGTATGCTTTAGTTCTGAAACGGTTCGAGCCTTGGCTCAGCTACCATCAGTGAAGTTCACTCTGCTCAGAAACAGCGGCGTCCTCCCTCTCCTGCTGCCTTGGTCCATGTTTCTGGTGTAAATCAGAGATAGACAGCCACTCTGAGGCATTTTCCTGTGTGGCAGAGGTGATATGTTTCTGCATATACTCTCCTTTACCTGAGTTCTCAGACTTAAGTTCACAGACAGAACAAAACTCTGAAAATCTCACTGATTGCCAAATGGAGGCATCCTCCAGGTGTGCTCTTTCTGTCACTCTCTTTCTCTCCCATGTGTGTGTAAAGAAATAAAGAAAACTATGAAACACAGAAAAACCAAAGCAGTACTTACTTTGTTCTGTGCAGACACACTGTGGGGCCTTAAACATTTCATCTGACTTCAGCAGGGCTCAGGACCCTGAGGTGTCAACTTTGTGCAGGTCTGTCTGTGAGTTCGCGCAATGACTCATCTTTTGACAGTTGTTGTGAAATGTGTCTCAAAGAGGTGCAGTGCAGAGAACTGTAGGTGGACACTCTGGCCCCATGATTCTCTCCAACTCGGCCTGTTAGCATCGCTCCTCCCAGCTGAGGGTCTTAGCACCAATGGTTGCAGCCCAGTGATGCCTCCAGCACATCATTTCAATCACACTTCTGTGAGTAACAGGAAGTGAATGTCGGATACCCAACGTGAGGATTCTCCCCAGTTTCCATGTTGTTGACTTTTAGGTAAACAAAAGACAGCGCCATCAAGGAGCACAGCACTGATCGAATCTTGCCTCAGATAGCGTTTAATATCTCTATTGTTTTTGCTCACCTTATTCAGCTGTTCTGTTGCCTGCATTTGTAGAAATCTGCCAGGTAAATGAACACATGATTATTTTGCCTTTCTTTCATACCAGTCAGGATGTCGTGAACATGAGGCATCTTCCCCCCCCCCCCCGAAATAGAAATTACAGGAAGATTCAGCCAGGCAATATCTATTTGTCCATCAATTTGTCCATCAATTCACTTTTCTTTGCCTGGCAGCTGTTCGTCAGATGCTGCCAGTGACAGAGATCATGGTTGACATCTTAGTGCAGTCACCATGAGGGACAATCATAGCTCCCCAAAACACGAAGACTCTGGGAGCCAGTCATAGCTCCACTTTCAAGTGGGTTTGCTGTACTTGCTTTATGTGGCACCAGGTGCTGCCTCAAGAATTCCTGTCCTAGTTATTTATATTTCCCTGGATGCAGTCATTTGGAAATTGCTAAAAAATTATAAATAATTGTTTTTTTTAAATTTACAACTCTTAATATTCTATCAGTAATGGTCTTTCCATAATTTTTTGTTTATTCAATGCAGAGTCTTATAATTCAACTAGTTTTGTGACATTGATCCAGATGCTGTTAGAAATATTGGTCTTTTCCAGTTTAATGGGTAGAACACACAATGCAATATTAGCTTCCATAAAAATTAAATGACATAATCCATGTGTTTAACATAGTGCTTGTCCCCAAGAAAGTGCTGAGGAAATATTAGATTTCTTTCCCTGAGGTTTAATATATAACCGTATCCTGGAAGGACTTCAATTTTAATAATATTATTGGAAATCACAATTATACCCATCAGTTGCTTAAAGACAGTGTAACTCCTGCTAGCAGAACATCAAACTCCTAAGTTCAGTGAGTTATAATATTAAAGTTGGAAGGAATCAGGGAAAACTCCTGATAGGACTTATGGTGATAAATGTCATAACTGGAATTTTTTTTATTTCATAATAAGATACAAAGTAAATGTCAGTACAATAAGTATGCTATTATATCAAAATGGGAACACCTTAGAATTACCTTTTGAATTCAAAATATGAGCTGGCCTTTTTCAAATGTCTCCTGCCATGTGAAACAACACTTTTATGTCTTCTTTTTAAAGGTTTATTTCACTTGCTTAAAAGGTGGAGTGACAAGTGAAAGAGTGATTTTCTAGTAACAGGGCCACGTCCCAGTGGCCTCCGATGCCCAGGGCTGGGTGAGGCGGAGTTCCTGAACCTGGGCCTCTATTCTGTCTTCACGTGGGTGGCAGTAAGCACTGCCATCAGCAGTGAGCTTGACCGGAAGCAGAGCAGCCGGGCCTTGAAGCGGGGCTCTGGTGGCAGATGCTGGCATCACTGCTGCACCACCAAGCTGGCAGCAAGCACCGGCTGTTCATCTGCATCAGCTTACTTGATTGGCATTGTCTGCAGGCTGATCATTACCCCTCATGTTTGAAAACCTGAAACTGAAGTCAAGCCTGTGGATATTGTAGATGTCACAGATATTAAAGCAAAAACCCCAATTTATAAGTCACAAAATGCAATTGATTCTCACGCAGATACATAAAGGCAATTAGGACGCAGAAAACAAATAGTAAAAAAAGAACTAACATGTGGTTGCCAGTGTACGACAAAGTGGTGCAGGTGAGTCGCTGAGATGGAAAATGGCCCGGCTACTTTGGAAAACGTCTGGTCTGCACCCTGTAAACATCAATGCGCATGGGATCCAGCAAGCATGCTGCTGCATGTTCACAGGAGAAACGAAAATCCGCAACTGAGTGCAAGGAGCATCTAGACTGTGACAAGCAGTTAAACTTGGTGAGTCCCACAGTGTGACATCTGCATGCCCGGACCACTCACCAGGAAACAGAATCAACGTTGACGCTGAAGGATTCGTAATAGACGTGGGGTCCCACCCTGCCCTTTTCTGCCACATTGTGGACCTGATGCCCTACAACAACCCGAAACACTGTGTCCTCTCGTTCTGGAGGCTGGAGTCCAGACCCCTGTTGGGGGTGGCAGTGCATCTTCCAGGGGCTCCAGGGGAGACATGATCTAATTTCTTCCTTTCCACCATGTTCAGGGCTGCGTGTGGTCAGCACGTGGGGCCCATGCCCTGATCCCCAAGAGTGACTCCGCGCTTTGCTTTCATTTGACTTCCAGATCCAACTATCTGATCTGCCCCCTGTCCCTGCTCATGTAATTCGCTGGAGGTGCAGTGGCCTGGCCTGTGGAAGCCCTGTGCATCATTTTATACCTGTCCAGTAAGCCCTTAGTGCCCCCTCCCCAATCCAATTTGTGCCAAGTGCCCCTGCTCCAGGCAGTGCTGCCGGACCCCACACATATGTGCAGCAATAGCGGCAGTGGCTTCTTTAAGAGCATCCTGTTTATTTTGGTGTGGACTGTCCACCCACCTCCTGTGCACTTGCTCCCCACACCATCAGCAAGTGAAGCACCAGGACATCAGTCCTGCTGAGGAGATGTAGAGACGGGAAGTGATGATAGGAGCCAGGAGCACTGTGTTGTCTTTGTCTCTCTATTCTCAGGCAATGTTTGAAAAATGAATCACAGAAGAAAACAACAGCACGTAAACGAATGTGCTCTTGAGGAATGCAGAACTGTTCAATACACTTGATAGCTCCAGGAATGTGTTTGCATTAATTTTGATTTTTCTAGACAACATTCTTTTTTAGAAAATGAAAATTCCCTTTGTTACACTATGTATGCAGTGTATATGCACTGTGTATATGTTATGTTGGTTGATTTAATTACATACATTAGATGTAATATGTATATTATATAGAGTTAGATGTAGATAATTATATACAAATTATAAAAAATATAGGGTTAAAAATCAGTATAAATATATGTATATATATTTAACGTCATAGTTTGCTGTGTGCTATCCTTGTTTAATTAAACTTCTTCCGTCAATGTGCATCATATGGGATCTGCAATGACTCCTGGTCTATAGTAACATCACAATATGTTCTTGACCCCAAGCCTACGTGCCTTCAGAGAACGAAAAGTTTAGGAAACTGACAGAAGCCTGATGCATTTCACTCTATGGGTGCTTTTGATATTTCTGTGATCTTGAAAGGAAAAATAGCTAGGCTGTAGTCCTCAGCTTTTACTTTGGCCTTCGACCATGCCAAACAATTGATAGATCTACCTGGTGTTATGAAAAACATTTTCAAATGCTAGTGAATATGCAGATGTGAACAATTAACTATCATTTTAATTGCAGGAAATCAAATAATGTCACCTTCTGCATATAAAATAACATAGAAGAAAAACTTGTAGCGAATAAATGTTTCCACATTGACAGGTTGGGATGGGATAATTCTGCCACTTTGACCTCAATTACGTGGTGTACAAAACGGTGACAATAAGCTTGTACCACACAATTAACAGTATTAAATGCGCCATCATTTTTAGGATGCAGGGAATTCATCATGAGACTAAATATTAAGTGGTCTTGAAAGGGACAGACGAGCAAGAACATCACAGCCGAGCTGCACCAGGGCCCATGTAACCCCTCTCACATTGTCAGGACTAACAGTTTAACCCAGAGGTCCACAGGAAGCTCAGCCTGGGACCCCTTGGAAGGTGCTCCAAGCCATAACTGCCACCTGGGTTTGCTCCTGGGACCCCCTAGACAGTGCTCCAAGCCTCAGGCTGCCACCTGGGTTCGCTCCTGGGACCCCCTGGAAGGTGTTCCAAGCCACAGGCTGCCACCTGGGTTTGCTCCTGGGACCCCTTGGAAGGTGCTCCAAGCCACAGGCTGCCACCTGGGTTTGCTCCTGGGACCCCCTGGAAGGTGCTCCAAGCCATAACTGCCACCTGGGTTCGCTCCTGGGACCCCCTGGAAGGTGCTCCAAGCCACAGGCTGCCACCTGGTTTTGTTGCAGAAAACGCAAAGGACTGACAGATTACAAAGATCACATTTTTGTCTAAAAAACAGAACAGCTGCCAGCTCTCCGATCTGACTGGGAGTATCTCCTGGGAGTATCTGAAACTCCTGGCTTTCCTCAAACAATCCCCTGTGTCAGCTGACACACAGATTTTGCGAAACCGTTGCAAGAATTTCCATTTTGTGTGTGTGTCAAACATATCTTTTTGTTTCTTCATTGACTGATTGGTTCATGAGACAGCGAGACACAGAGACAGACAGAACCAGTTACTATGTCACTCTTTTTTTCTCGTTACACCTTGAAGCTTGTTCAGCTTCAGTTATCTTACACATTTGTGTCTGCCATAGCCAGGGCAGGTGCAGATCGAATCCAGGAGTACAGAATTCAACCCTGGTCTCCCACATTGGCAGTAGGAAGCAGTTACAGGAACCACCCTCACCTAGCCGAAGCCAGGATCCGAACCTCTGGACTCTGATATAGAATGTGTTGTCTTCCCCAGCTCCTGGGCAGCCAGGCCAAATGCCTTGCCCTAAACTTCACTTTAATTTTCTTCATGAGCATTTTAAAATGCCCCAGGATTTGCTAGTGGTCAAATAAGTGAATTATGAACGAGTGAGTGAATGTGTGAGGCTGAGTGATAGTTTATGGCTGTACTAAAAAAAAATGTTCCACATATAGCACTAAACAAAAACCACACACACCATAGTTCAGTTACAGTAAGTGATAACTTGACTTTTATTTCAGCATCTTGACCCCTTTAGCCAGACTGCATTAAATCAAAACCGTTTTCATCAGCAGTGCAGTATAGGAAGTTAACTGTGAGAAATTCACTACAACCTGATGATGATTAAAAATTGATTGGTTTTCCCCAGTCATGAAATATTGAACATCCTCCCATCACATCATAATTTCTCAATAATTTATTGTGGAAGTATAAAGCTAACCAACAGAGTAATCCCTGTATGTTGTTTGCTTGCTCTTTCTTTTCCCAAGGTCTCAATGTGTGTGTTTAACAAGCTCAGCCAGCACATGTCAGGGCCGCAGGAGCAGGTGCTTGAGAACGCAGTCGTGCCACCCACACCTCCTTTTCCACAAGGCTCAATGACAGCGTGGTCTTCCCAATGGCTTCCCCTTCTGAGTTCACATCATTGTATTGCAAACGGATAAAACATCGCTACTACTGCATTGGCACATTTGGAGGGGAAAGTTCGCAAATCTCACTTTTGTTAAATAAACCTGTTTTAAAATGATACCAGATTTGCCAGATCCTCATCACCTGCTGGTTTTCCACTGCAGCATTCTGTTGTGTGTTGCCATGGTGAGCTCCTGGTGCTGCTGTAACCCTTACATACACATCACGCTTCATTGGAACTCCATTCTCCAGTCCTCAGTGCCCCGTTATATTCCCAGGATCCCATTCAGGGGACTTTAAATTATTTATTTATTTTTTTATTTGTTCTGGAGTCACAATAAAAGAGACAGAGAAAAAGGGAAAGAGAGAGATTTTCCCTCTGCTGGTTCACTCCCCCAAATATCTACAGCAGCATAGACTGGCCTGAGTGGAAGCCATTAACATGGAGGTAAATCTGTCTCCCACATGGGCTGATCCATGGCCTCTCCTCCTACAGAGCCCATTGCTGGAAACGAGAAAGCAAGCAGTCAGGTCTTGGCAGGCACCTGGGCAGCAAGTGTGGGCATCTCCAGCACTCTGGTAGTCTCTACGACGAATGTCAATGCCAAGATGGTTATATGTTAAGCAATGAAATTTGGGATTTTTTGTTGTTGTTGTTGCTTACCAATAGACAACAATCAAAAAATTCAGTTGTACATTACCACAACTGAAACCAACAATAAATATATATTTATATGTATTTATCAAGACTTAGTGTGGAGCCAGTATTTAGACTGATGGCAAATTAGCCAGTGATAAGTCATTCTTTGTACTAGTGATAACAATGAAAATATTCCACATTTGAAAGAAATTGTGCCTGCATTTCTCAAAAGACGTCCATGCCTTACAGAAGGTTGTCAGGTGTTCCCAAGGTGCAGGAAACTGAATAACTCTGAATGTAGAACGCATCGAAACAACTTGGATTGACTCTCATGGAAGAACAAACAGCTGACATTTTCTAGACAGACGTGTGGAAATTAAATATTTGGAAAATAAATGACAAATAATAAAATGTTCAAGTAAGTAGTATATTTATATCTGTGTCATAAGATTGCAATGCTTCCCTGTAATACTTGTACATGTACTGTGTAATCTTGCTCATTTAATCTTTAATACGCCTTGACTTTTACTTGGTGTGTGACAAAGAAATAAAGCTGAGAGTGAGGAGGAAGATGAGAAATGATAAACCCAGGGGGAAAAAAAGGAATATCAAAGAAAGCCTGTGTAAAACTACCTATATTCCTAGGAATTCCAGAAAAAAGTAGATGCTGGTTCATTTTGCTTTTCTTGCTGAGCAAGAGCTGAGTCGTGAACTAAAGTAGTGAACTAGTCAGTACCCACTGGAGGACGCCACATCATCACCATGTCTTCTGTAAGCAGAGAGATCTTAGCATCTGAGTGAGCTGCTGTTAACTTTCAGAAATCAGAGAGAAATGCTCAGGTAGACAGCTTGTCAAGAACAGCAGTTCTCAAAAGATGAGAACACATTTTCGGAGCCTTCCCTTCTCCCTCTCTTTGCTCCTGCCCGAGAGACCCACACACTTCGCCTCGTCCCTTAATGCTCCAGATGGGACGGCAGAGGGCCGAGCTAAGTTCACATGCAGGTCACCCCAGCGTCAGTTTCTGGGGAAGGTCCATCATAGGCTGCAGATACTCTCCTTGGGTAGCAGTAAAGACAGGAATCCCTTCTCCTTCCATCAAGAGATCCACATCATCCTGGAGCCGTAAATCAGCTCTGTCATAACCTCAGGCCCAAGTACAGTCACAATGGGAGTTGGGGATGTTCCAGTGCGCATGGCATGATGTATTCCTGGTGGTGGGTGGGCACTTGGGAAGCAGTTCTTACAGAGTGACCAACTGATGACAGTGTGGAGTCCTGGCCTGGCGCCAAACAGCTTGCTGACAAGACAAAGCTGGCCTCCTGCTGACTGTGCTGCAAGGAGCAGTGCTGTGATGTCACTGCATGCCATGACCACTCTGTGATGCTTAGCACTGAACTGGGGGACTGGGAGCTAAGTCAGGAAGTTACTGAAACTTTAGAACCAGCTTACAGCAGGTGTTTCAGTTCCTGTTCCATCATCCGGTGGGGTCTAGTGTCTTCTCGATCACTTGTCAAGGGTTGGTGTTCTCTGTGCAGACTGAGCAATTGCAGGGGGCTCCCAGCCCCACACAAAGGGGGCTCCCCAGGCAGGTGGCTACTCACTTCTCCACACTCAGCTTCACATCACTCCCACACCTTTCTCAGGAGGGAATGAGCAAACAATCCCGATATTGAAGGAAACCCCTGAGGTCCAGGGTCAGCATTGCAGGAAACCAACAAAGAAAAAGAAAAGATAAAAAGGAACTGGAAGCAGAGATACTCAAGACAGACACTGAAAATTAATAAACAAATGGAAACAATTCTCAAGACGTTGTGATTAAAGGCATGGTTCTGTGGAATTCATCAGAAACAGATCAATCAATCAGAAGTGAAATGGCTTGCAGTGTGTGAAGAAAGAAACACCAGACAAGTATTAAACCAAGAGTAGAAAACCAGTTCTGTTGGAATAAAAAAAAAAAAAAAAAAAAACTTGTCTTCAAACCAAAAGAAAATCACGGATATTGCCAATAGAACAAGTTTTGCAAATAATCTAAATATATTGGGGTATTCTGAAACCTGAGAAATGGAATCAAAATCACATAGGTTTACATACTGTAAAACCCGGTGGCACCAGTAAAAAAATCGTGTTGGGAGCAGGAGTGTCATTGCAGTTCTAGGAGCTAGGACAGTCCTCTGCACCTTTAAGCCACCAAGAAAAGAAATGTTATAATGAATTACTGATTCCAGATCTTGTTGTAAGAGAAAGCGTTTGCTAGCATGCGCTGTTTCTAGGGTCAGTGTGTCGCATTCCAACATCAGAAAATCCCAGGGCACTCCAAGACGTTCATGGGAAGTGAATTAAAAGGTAAGTTATTTGGAAGGATTTTTTTTTCAAATACACACATGGCTATTTTTCTTAGTGAAATGCATATTCATTAACATTTTGAAAATAATGTGTGGATGTCAAAAATAATTTTTGTACTGAAGGCTTTTCTTTTAATTCCATCCTCTGTGAATTTTAGAAAGGCATTCTTATGTTAGGAAAACGAAGTTAAATTAGTTCTCAGGCCAATGAGGGGAAGAAAAGAAAAAGAGGAACAAGAAGAAGTAAACGACAGAAAAGGAAATGGAAGTCGTGGCTGGGAATGTTAGCGATGACGCATGTGAAGCAATGTGCATACCATCAGAAAAACGAAGAGAGACAAGAAGGAGAAGCAAGCTCTTGACTGTGGACAGGCTGAGTACTCCCGAAATCCACCTGCCATCCGCAGCCTGCGGGAGTGCAGGTCTCTAATGAGCACTCCTGTCAGGTCACAAGGCAGGAGGCACTTCCTGGCATCTTCAAGCTGGCTGTGTGCACCTTGGCTGTAATTACAGAACACACTGTTAAATTTTGGAAGTAACAGGAACATAAATGAAGAATTCTGACTAACTTCAAGGATTAGGATTCAGATTGTGAAAATTGTGCAGAGTTAGTTAAACCCCACAGCGTCACAGATTCAATGACCATCACAACAGAGCTGCATCTCCTGAGACAGTCATGGAGCAAGGCCAGGACCAGACATGTCCTCTGTGTTCCTGACATAGCAGTGACGGTGGAAATGGTTTGTGGCATATGAGCTTATGAACTAAGTAAACACAGGGTTTCTTTCTTTTTTTTAAATTTATTTATTTTAATAATCTTAGTTTACTAGGGCACAAAGGGTCAAGGGCTACAGGGTGAAAGTGGATAATACCATTGTTTCCACACTAATATTATCATTTTTCCCTGTATCTGGGATTAGGGGAGTAACAAAGGGAAAAGCCCCACCCAACCTCCCACCCATCCACAACCCCCAACAGGAGGCACACTCCAAGGGTCCTGCTCAAACAGTTTTGATAGTTCATCAGTTCTGGATTGCTGCCAATCTCGCAGATCCAATTGCAATGAAACCTATTCAGAGTCCACTGGCTGACAGTCTCTTCTTGGTTGGGTTTCTAAGATCAGCAGTTCAGTTGGAGGGATCTCCAAAGAAACTTCATCTGAGATGATCCCAGACCTGATTCTTGAGTGAGTTTGCTAGTACAGACTGCAACACCGTCCATGACACCAATCAGCTTATGCACATGCTGGTTATTGTGATTGCTGGGTCCGTTCTGTTTCCAGCCTTGTCTTCCTCGTGAACCAACAGGTGTTGTAGTCCAGCTGGATCCTACCCACTCCATACTCGGTCCTCATGCAAACCAGTTGGAGCTGCAGCCTAGTTGGGGCGACTCCTCATAACCCCCACCAGTTCTGCCCCTACCCTGGTTCCCATGCTTGCCAGTATGCACCACAGGCTTGTCCAGTCTGTCCCACATCCCATTTAGCTCTCGTAGATGTCAATGGGCATTGAAGCCTAGTTCAACCCAACCAACCAATTATCCAACCCATATACCTACTGGCAGGTGCCTTTCTGTCTAGTCACCCCCGCCCCTGTCTTGGCAAACACAGGGTTTCAATGTCATTCTGAATCAAAGCATAAGTACAGAGCCAACAGCTTGGCAGTTTGGGCCCAACTGAACAGTTGACAACCGGAGATTCTCTTTCTACAGAGAGAGAAAGAGAAAGATCTTATGTAAAAATAGTGTTATTTTCAGAAAGCACAAGTTCTGAGTGATGAGTGAAAGGAAACTTTAATAAAAAGATCATAATGTCTACCATTTTTACTATTACTGTATTTTACATTAGACATCTCCCTGGACTCCACATTTAAATACTGAAATGTTTTCATTACTCTAGCTGATAACGAACTGCTTCCAGACTTCAGGTCGGTAACACTGTGGAGTCAAAGGAGTGAGCCAAGGGACTGGTGTTTAACTGCTCCCTGGAAACAGGGCAGCTTGGTTGTTCAGAAGATGGCCGCCTAGGAGGACAGGCATAGAAAGGGAGGCAGTGAATGAGGGATGGAGCACAGCTGAAGGGAGTGCAGCAGACCAGGGAACTGCAGGGAGGAGTGCCAGAAGATCCCTGGACATCGAGCAGCAAAGAAGAATTCCATAATTTGGAAGAAGTCTGGAGAAAGAAGGCAGGAAACACTGTGACCCGCACGAAACGTGGTGAGTCATCCTGGGAAAGGGGCATACCAGCGGGAAGCCCAACCAACCCAGGGTGGACGGAGACATCTGGATGGGTTTGCCTTTTGTGAATGTCTCCACCAACAGCAGAGACTCCTCCTCTCCCCCCCGACAGAATCTCCAGAGATGAGAACTGTGAGACTGCTTGGCCCTCCAAGCGGCACAGGCCTCAGGTGGCACCTGGCTTGGAGACTTTGTGGCGCTGGCACTGGCGGCACCAGAACACACCGGGTCCCAGCAAGGCAGGGGTGGCTGGGATGAAGAGCCCATTGGATCTTGCTACCTGAGAGAACCACATGAAGCCTGACCCTGCTAGGTGCCCCTACCCCACCCCCCACACACACACCATGAAATTCTCCAACTAGTGTGGGGGCTGGGTGTAACGCTCCTACGGGACCCCCAGTGGTGCAGCACCGATGGAGAGTGCAGCTTCACTTTCTCAGTGGGTCCCACAGCAAGCCAGCACCTGAGTTTCACCTCAGAGCAGCATCCCACTGCTAAACACAGGAGAGCATTGAGGCGGCGAGCGCAGGTGGAGAGTGTAGCTTCACTTTTTCTGTGGGTCCCGCAGCACACCAGTGCTAAGTTTCACATCAGAGCAGCGACCAGCTGCTAAATGCCTGAGGGCTTCAAGACAGGTGTCGGTGGCTTCTGCGGGTTCACTCTCTCTGAGGGGCAGTGCTGGGTGGACGCTCAGCACAACAGTGCCTGAATTTCACATCAAAACAGGGTTGGGCAGCTCCTCAACTGCAGGTTCAGAGGCAGTGGCCCCAATACATATAGCTAGATTCCCTGGCAGCCTAATGCATACTCCCTCACAGGCTTGAGGGGCACTGTGGGTCTCCCAAACCAGTCCAAACAAGAATCACGGAGCCTTGAAGCTACAGAGTGCTGCTACTATGCCCTACCCCTGAAGATGCACACAGGACGGAAGCATAGCAAACAAACTGTAGAGAAACCAAGCTACAGAGAATAATATACACCAAGGGGTTAACAAAGCTACCCCCTCATTCCTGCCAAATGTCCGCAGAGGATTCAAAGAAATTCTCTTCTGTACACAAACCAAAAAGCAGGAGCAGACTCACACCTACTCCAGACTGCTGCACTGAGACCAGAAACTGCGGATAAACAAACCAGAGAATACATCCCCCAAATCAAGAAGAAACAACAACACAATGGGATGAAGCATTAAAAAAAGCAATGATTCAGACAGGAAAGCCAGCACCCCACCAAAAAAAGACCAAAAGCCAATATCTATTTCAGAGATGCGAGATGAAGACATGGAAGCTCTACCAGACAAGGAATTAAAAAATAATAATAATAGTAAAATTCATCAGAAACAATGAGAAGAACTGGGAAGACTTCAGGGAATTCAAGAACTACACAGCCACAGAATACAACAAATGGAAAGCAAAATCCTTGACTTAGAGCACAAAGTTGAGAGTCTAATCAACAGAATAAATGCAGCAGAAGAGAGGATCTCTGAAATGGAAGACACATGAAATGAAGATACTCAGCTCATTAAACAGCTGGAGACAAGTCTGAACAAAGCTAACAAGACCATACAAGAAATGAAAAACCACCTCAGAAAATCGAATATCAAGATTATTGGCCTTCCCGAAGGAGCGAAAAGAGAGTCAGGAATGCTAATGGTGCTCGATGAAAACTTCCAAAACACTTCAAATATGAACCCAGCCCAAATCCAGGATGGTCAGAGGACTCGCAACAGATATGATCCAAAGAGATCTTCACCCAGACATATGGTGCTCAAGTTCCACTCCAACGAAGACAAAGAAAGAATCCTGAGACAAGTATGAAGCAGAGAAAAGATCGTATACAAGAGAAAACCGATCAGAATCACTGCGGACCTCTCTGAAGAGACCCTACAGGCAAGAAGAGAATGGACAAAGATCTTCCAAATCCTGATCAGAACAACTGTCAGCCAAGAATAATGTACCCAGCAAATATCTCATTTGTATTTGAGAATGAAATCAGATATTTCCATAGCAAAGAGAAACTAGAAGAATATGCTAGCACAAAACCAGTTCTACAAAATCTCCTTAGAAATGTGCAAAATCCAGAAAAAAAAGGAGGCAAAGGATAAGCAAATATGGCAAACAGGAAGGTCTCCCCATAAAGTCCACACAAAGAGTGGCAATTACACAGATTCCAACACCCACAAAAACACACAGGTATGGCAAGGCAAAATCGCAACCTCTCAATATTAACTCTTAACACAAACGGCCTGAACTCACCAATCAAAAGGCATAGATTAACGGAATGGATCATCAAACAGGACCCAATTATCTGTTGCCTACAAGAGACACATCTAACCAAAAAAGACGCTCAGAAACTAAAAGTAAAGGGATAAAAAAAAGATATTTCATGCCAATGGACGAGAAGAAAAAAGGCTGGGGTAGTTGTCCTAATTTCAGATGCTATAGACTTCAATGTGACAAACATCAAAAGGGACAGGGAAGGTCATTTTATATTGGCGAAAGGAATGGTTCATCAGGAAGTAATTACCATCGTGAACATCTATGCACCAAATTCCAACGTGCCTAGTTATGTGAAGCAATTACTTACAGACTTAAGGGGAGACATAGATATGCACACAATAATTGTGGGCGATCTCAACACCCCATTAACACCAATAGACAGATCAACTAAACAAACTCAACAAAGAAACAACAGAGCTCACACAAACAATAGAACAACTGGACTTAGTAGACATTTATAAAACTTTTTTTTTATCCTAAGGGCACAGATTATACATTTTTTTTTCAGCAGTACATGGCACCTTCTCCAGGATCAACCACATGATAGGATAGAAGGCAAATCTAAAATACTTCAAAAAGATAGGAATCATACCATGTATCCTCTCAGACCACCATGGAATGAAACTGGAAATCAACAGTTCAAAATACCCTAGCAAATACAGAAACTGTTGGAGGTAGAACAATTTGCTACTAAACGAACAATGGGTCAGAGAAGAAATTAAAGATGAGATAAAAAAAATTTATGGAAACCAATGAAAACTCTGATGCAACATTCCAAAACTTGTGGGACACCGCCAAAGCAGTGCTACGGGGTAAACTCATCACAATTGGATCTCATGTCAAGGACCAAGAAATGTGCCAAGTACAGGAATTAAGCACACACCTCCAGGAATTGGAAAAACAGCAGCAGAAGAGTCCCACACACAATAGCAAACAAGAAATCGTCAAAACGAAGGAGAAGATAAACCAAATAGAAACTAAAACACTATACACAAAATTAACGAATCAAAAAGCTGGTTCTTTGAGAAGATAAACAAATAGACACCCCACTGACCTGACTGAAAAGAAAAAACAAGAGAAGGTGAGAACTAACAGCATCAAGGATGAAAAAGGCAACATAACAACAGACACTGCAACCATTAAGAATATAATTAGAAATTAGTACAAAGAGCTGTACTCCAACAAATCAGAAGACCACAAAGAAATGGAAAAGTTCTTAGACTCCCACCACCTACCAAAACTTAGCCCAGAATCAACAAAAGACATGAACAAACCCATAACAGAAGCAGAGATTGAATCAGTAATTAAAGATGTCCCAACAAAGAAAAGCCCAGGCCCAGATGGTTTCACCACAGAACTCTACAAAACATTCAAAACAGAACTAACTCCAATCCTCTACAAACTCTTCTAAACAATAAAAAAGGAAGCAACCCTTCCAAATTCATTCTATGAAGCCAATATCACCTTAATCCCAAAATTGGATAGAGAACCAACAGAGAAGGAATACTATAGACCTATCGCTCTGATGAACATTGATACTAAGATTCTCAACAAAATCCTAGCAAATAGAATTCAAAAAAACACCAGACAGATCATTCACCCAGGTCAAGTAGGATTCATCCCTGGAATGCAGGGATGGTTCAACATTCAGAAATCCATAAATGTGATACACCACATCCAAAAACTGAAAAATAAGAACCACATAATAGTATCAATAGATGCAGAAAAATCTTTTGACAAAATCCAACATCACTTCATGCTAAAAACCCTAGCCAGGGTAGGCATAGAAGGAACAATCCACAACATAATCAAGGCAATATATGAAAAACCCAATGCCAGCATCATACTGAATGGAAAAAAACTGGAACCCTTCCCTCTGAGATCTGGAACAAGACAAGGATGTCCACTATCTCC
Organism: Ochotona curzoniae; assembly: GCF_017591425.1. Lineage (NCBI taxonomy): Eukaryota > Metazoa > Chordata > Mammalia > Lagomorpha > Ochotonidae > Ochotona > Ochotona curzoniae. The sequence goes on along the minus strand of NW_024467119.1, from coordinate 797,442 downwards.
ACTGCTATTCAACATAGTCCTGGAGGAACTCACTGAGGCCATAAGACAAGAAAAAAGAATCAAAGGAATCCAAATGGGAAATGAAGAAGTCAAGCTTTCACTATATGCAGATGACATAATCCTGTACATAGAAAAACCAAGAGACTCAATACAGAAACTGCTAGAACTTAAACAAGAGTTTGGTAGAGTGGCAGGGTACAAAATTAATGAACAAAAATCAACAGCCATAGTGTATGCAAACAGCCCCAAGATGGAAGAACATCTAACCAGCAAGATACCATTCAAAATAACAGAGAATAGTATGAAGTACCTATAAAACTGTATCACATAATACAATGTTATTAACAATAAGAGAGAAAGAAAGAAAGGAAGAAAGAAAGAAAGAAAGAAAGAAAGAAAGAAAGAAAGAAAGAAAGAAAGAAAGAAAGAAAGAAAGAAAGAAAGAAAGAAAGAAAAAGGGCAGCTCTAATGTCCCCCAGGATGCCGTCTCCAGCGCCATATTTGAACTGTCAGTCAAGCAGTGGACGCCATCTAAGCTTCCCTCCAGATACGGCTGTCACAGCTGACTACTGGCCAAACAGAATGTGGCTTTAACAGCATGCACTACTTGCAATACTGTAACTTGCACCTTGGTTTTTTCAGGTCTGCTTTTACTTGATAACTTCCACTGAGTCTTGTCAAGAAGACCATGGGGATTGTGGCAGGAAAACAGAGACCCTTGAAAATAACCTGCATATGTGTGCACAGGTATGCTGCTTAAAGAGTCCACTCAAGGAACCAAAAATCAGTACAACCAAATATCTATCAGAGGGTGTCTGAGCAGATACATGTGGGCTGGTGTGCCCTCCAGGAAACAGTCAGAGAGGTGAGGCTGTAGGGCTGGTGTGCAGCATGAGCGGGGTCTCTACTGAGTCTCCTTAGTTACACAGGCAGCCACATAGCCTGGGAGACAGTGTGCTAAGAGACAGAAGCGGTGCCTTGTACTTGTGGAAGAGATTTCCAAGTGAGACAGTGGGTGCTGTGGGTCCTGGCCACAGGAGGCAGGAATCCTCTCATTGTGGCTGTTCTGTAGTATCCTGATACTATGATTAATTTACCCGTTTGATTGTTGATAGTCACTTGCATTGCAATATTGTTCAAAAGCAACACTGTGGCAAGCATTCAGGCATAGGCCACCTGGTATAGACAGAGCAATATTAACTGAACTTGTGCTTTTGGTGTCTTTCCAACCATGCTTGTGTGAACAGCCTCCCTCAAGCATATCCAACGAAGAGAACTATTGATCATAGGGTGCAAGTCCTTTAAAAGCTCAGGATTCAAGCAGAGGATACTGTGTCTACTCTCACAAAACCTCCAACAGAATTGTTTTAATGAAGTTTGGGGAAAATTGGGCAGCAAAATAAGAGGTATTGTATAGTTTACCTCTCTCCCGTGAGTGCCAATATTTGCACTCAAAAAGCAGAAACAAAAACAATGGATTGGGACTAGTGTTTTGGCTTAGCGGTCTGCAGCCTGCAATGTTGACATCCCATTTGTAGGTGACTGCAGTTCTGGCTGCCTGACTTCTCAGCCAGCTCCATGCTAATGGCCCAGATTTAGGGGCCTTCCCACTCTGCAATCCTTGAAGAATGATGTGTTGGCTCTCTAGCCTCTGGGTTTTCCAAACAATAATACTCATCCTTTTTTAAGTCTTGGTACTGACTGGTGGATGCCCTGGGGTTCAGCGACAGTGGATCCTGTGCTGACTGATGGGCCTTCTGGGGTTCAGCGACAGTGGATCCCTTGCTGACTGCTGGGCCCCCTGGGGGTTTCTGATGTACCGGTGTTGGAGGCCAATGTTGAGATCCCACAGAATCTGCTTTCAAAAGGACAGTATTTGGGGAAAGTCAATGAGAAGATGAAGATCCTCCTCTCCACTGTGGGTGCATCCTGCTTACCTCAGCAGCCACTTGATCGCACTAATGTGCTGGACTACTACCAACCATCTGAAAGTTTGTTTCTAAGTCTCCAGCCTTTGAGCGCCAGGTTGAGAAAGGATCTCAACAATTCACTGAGGGAAGTAAGGTTATTTTTCTTACTCTAGGCTTTTGGTGAGGAAAAAGTAAATGCAACATACCTGCATATTAAAAATGCTACAACTTCTTACCAACAGACAAATCAACTACATGAGGAGGTGGATTTTCTGATTTTAGAAAAGGATTCAAATACGATTTCTGTTACGTTACTGGCAAAGCTCTATGGGTTCTTCCTTGTGCTTGGTATAGAAATAAAAGCTGGGAATCATTTGCACACAAAGAAGTTGTATTTGTGAAGCTCACAAGTGAATGTGAAGATAAGAAGCAAGGAGAGTGTACCTCCCAGCAGTGAGGAAGAGCCCCTGGGGTTCTGGAGGAGTCTTGGGTATTTCAAGGAGTCCTAGAATCCTCCTTTCTGGGCAGGAGCTGGCAGAAGACTTTGCCTTTTGCTGGTCTCTAACCAGTTAGGAAATGGCTGGGCAATTCTTGTGCTGCCCACTTGAAGGTGCTATCCGCTGAGTGACAAATGATACGTTTCCTGACAAGTAGCCTATGTGAAAACATAGGGCAGTAAGATGGTGGCCCAGGAAGAATAGCTGTACAAGGCTTGCCCCTGGACCCGACTCGAGATTTCAAAAGATCTCACAATGTGGTTTCAAAATTGCGAAATAACTGGAGCACACTCCATTTTCCAAAAGTAAGGTTTCTTCGGGGCCCTCAGTAAAACTGTAATTTCCCAGGAGGACACAATGTCCCTTGCTTTGGAAAAATCCATGTTATTTTTAGATTAAAGAAATAAGAAGTATTTTCTCTGTGACTGCCCCTACACCCTTCAAGTGACTGTGAAAACAAAGTGAAAAAAAGTGAGAATTTCAGCAGATGTATTCCCTAAAGTTTGAAACTCATGTGTTTTAGAATTCAATATTGTCAACCGTTTCTTAGTTATATATTTTTTGCCTCCCTTTTGTCTAACAGTGTATGCTGTGGGTATTTGCATGATTTTAATTATGTGTGTGTTCTGTTTCACAAGTGGAGTGACTTGAACTCCTGAGACCCTGCGCATGTCTGGATGGACGGGTCTTGACCCACACTCTCCCAGTGGAGTGAAAACTGTTGGGAGTCATCCTGAGAACTTGTCTGGATCTCAGGGGTCGGTGGAGTTCATACAGTGGTCCAGCCTGCTGTGTTTCATGGGGTTGTAACAACGGTCCACGTAGGCTCTCCAACACACATATGGCAGGTGTCACAGGTGGGTGTCATTAGCAGGAGGCCTTCTCTGGAGCTGACATCTAGGCTTTCACTTGGAAATCTCTTCCACAAGTACAAGGCACAGCTTCTCTCTCTTAGCACACTGTCTTCCAGGCTATGTGGCTGCCTGTGCAACTAAGGAGAATCTGTTGCAGTGAGGAGTTATGCTACAGTCAGTGACACCAGCATCCCACACGGGAGCTGGTTTGAGTCTTGGCTGCTCTGCTTCTGATCCAGGGAAACTACAGAATACATTATGAGGCTGAGGGCCCCATGTGGGAGATGACGAAGGAGTCACAAGCTCCTGGCTTCAACCTGACCCAGCTGCAGGGGTTTGAGCAACTGATATGAACAGTCAGCCACCGGGCACGACCCAGAGTGCAGGGCCTATGCTTCTCACTCACCACCCCATAGTCCACAGCTCACTGTCCTTCTCACACCAGCTTGAGTCAAACATGCTGATTCAGAATGGCTTGTACTGGATTAGTGGGACACTGTGTCCCCAATGCCTGCATCAACCTGGAAGCTGGAGGCAGAAGCACCAGCACCATGACAGATGTGGTTGCTCCTGCCAAGACAGGAAAGACCACGCCACCTGATCCTGGTGAAGCAAGAGCTCCATCAGTGACCGTGGCTCCCTCATGCAATGACCACTCCCCCTTCCAGCCCTGACAAACTGAAGGAAACACCAGCAAAAGTTGCTTGCACTGGACAGAAAGCCACCGCCTGAGTCAAGGGCCAGGTAGCAAGGAATTATTTTTAACACTTGCATCTTGTGCAACTCTGTTCCACTTGGATTATGATTCACACTGAATTGATTATTCAAAAATTTGAAATCCATTTCCAGTATGAAAAACACAGAGCATTCTGGAAAATTTTACCCTCTGGTGTTTAAACATGATTTTTTCCTCTCCATTTCTACTGATATTTCTCAAAGATTTTCTTGTGTAAAATAGAAGCACCCCATGCTATCATGATGAAAGCCTGTATGATTGAATGCTGACGTGCATTGAAACAAAAGCTAGTGGGGGTCAGGATCACCACATCAAACGGAAGAGCTGCCCTACGCAGTGGACGGGCTCTAACCTGGCCCACCACATGTCTCCAGACAAGGTGCCCTCCTGTGCCCCTAGGGAACTGTGGCCACCAAATGCTTGTTCAGGTTGGCTGGGAGGCCATGCTGCCTGGACTCACTCAAGGCTTGCTTCTGTGCAATGCTTTGAATGTTGACAGCCAAGGGCCTGAAGATTTGCCATGTTTTCCTCCAAGAACCTGAGAGCATCAGACCCATCTGAGCCTCCTGGTCGTACTGCACTAACTTTCCCTCACAGTCAATTGAGCAGAAAATTAAAATACAAGTCTGGATTACCTTGTGATTTTTTTTTAACATTTTCTCCGATTCTTCCCATCCTTTCCATGTCCAGGCTCAGGACTTGTAACAACGGCGATGGTTGACGTGTATAAATCACCTCAGATCCCAGAGCAGCTCCCAAACGAGGAAGAGCGGCTGTCACCACCCCCTGTTTACAGGTGAGAATGCAGGACTTGGTGTAGCAGAATGTGCGACCTCTGCTAATGAAACCAAGGGGGCTACTGAAACAACCCATCCAAAGTATAACCTCTCTAACCACTTCCCACACAGCTGTTCTGCAGTTACTTCAGGTTCAGATCCCACGAAGGCCATGAGATTTCTAGTTCCACACCTCACTCAGTGGGCGATCACAGGCCGTCTTCATAGGCCACATCACTGGGTCCACCCCCAAGGCACAGCATCACGGACCCACACAGAACTGAGACTTGGAGAAGCCTACTAGGCAAGGGAAAGAGTACCTGGATCCTACCCGGTACCAAGCCACCTCCACCAGTGCCGGAGAGCACATACCCAGCTGCTCCGCCAGGCCCAGGACAGGGTACCCGGCCACTCCCTCTGCGCTGTGCTCCAGCCGGTGCTCTTGCCTTGCCCTGGAATTGAAGTGACGGTTGCAGATGCTGTTCTACCTGAGCGACCAAGCTGGGCACGTTCCAGGCATTTCCTATCATTTATTGCAAATTTATTTAGAATAGCTCTGTAGCATGTCTACACACAAGTTCTCAGCTTTTCAATCAAGTTTATATATTTATTATAATCAATATAAAGAGAAGAAAATTCACTTGTATCATAGGCACCATTCAAGAAATTCAAACATTCTTCCCTCCCCTTCTTCTTTCCCAACTGTTTTCCTTAACCCACTCTATATTAACAGGCTTAATGTACCGTTAACCATATCATTCAACAAGTAAACAGCAGGAATATCACAGTTTACACAGATGTATAAACAAGGGTTCAAAAAGACAAGCAGATCAGAAAATGTACATTTCATTGCTACAACTTCTTTTGTGTTTTATATTAGCTGTCACGTAACAGAGAAAACATGGTGTTTGTCTTTTTGAGACTGACTTGTTTCGTGAGCATGCTGACTTCCAACTGCATTCATTTCATTGCAGAAGACAGCATTTTATTGTCTTGGATGGTTGATTAGCAGTGCGTGCTGTACATACATATCACATTTTCTTTATCCGTTCACCAGACAATGGGCTTTTGGGTTGACTCCATAAATCAGCTAGTGTGAAATGGGCTAACTGGGACATGAAGATACAGATATCGCTTTCATGTGCCGATTTAAATTCCCAAGAAATGTGAGTGGATCTCACAGTGGAGGTCTTCGCATGTTTCTGAGAAGTCTTCACACTGTCCTCCATAATGGCTATACTAGTTAGCATTCCCACCTACAGTTCATCAGGACAACTTTGTCCTCACATCTTGGTCAGTGTTTACTATGCATTTTTTTGGATGACAGTCGTTTCAATTTGAGGGAGATGAAATCTCACTGTGGTTTTTACTTGCGTTTCCATAATGGGTAGTGATCTTGAGCATTTTTTCATGTATTTGTCAATCTTTGTATTTCATTCTTTGAAAAATACTTGTTCCTTTACCACTTCCTAACTGAACTTGTGCTTTTGTTGTCGAGTTTCTTGAGCTCTTTAAAGATCCTGGATATTAATTCTCTATCAGTTATCAAATATTTTCTTCCCATACTGTCAGTTGCCACTTTGCTGAGTGTTTCCTTTGCCGTATGGAAGCTTCTTCGCTTGATATAATCTCTTTTCACTATTTTATTTAATTTTATTGATCATGTTTCTGGATCTGTCACTTTTCCAACAAATATTTTCCTATGTAAATATCTTGCATAGCTTTAGAGATGTTTTCCTCTACTGATTCTATGGTGTCAGATCACACATTTATATCCTTGATCCACTGTTAGCATTTTTGTTAAATTTATTAATCTATTTTATGATAGAGTTTCATAAGCTCCTCTTCCTATTTCCCTATGGCCCTCCCTGCAATGATTTATGCTGTACTGTTACAATGGGATAATCCTTCCACAACAGTCACGAGTCCATTATTCTGCCATTTAAGTGTATCCTGAATATGTAGTTATAGGCACTGGCAGAAATTTCAGCATTGGGAGTCCATCTTTGATTTGGGAGTAGAGATGCATACTACAATGTATCTTCACTTCTTGATATGCTTGTCTCTACTATACAGTTCCTCAATACGACTATAGTGTATGCATGTTACCTATACATCTATTACTGACCTTGTATTTTGCATGAAGATTGCCTTATATCAGGGAGAACATATATTTGTCCATTGAGGATTGGCTTGTTTCACTGAGTCTAAGATTGCTAGTTAGGGCCACTTCGTTGCAAACGGTAGAATTCCATTATTTTAATGTGGAGTAGATGTACTACAGTTTCTGTATCCACTCCTCTTCTGATGGGCATTGGGTTGCTTCCATATCTTCACTATTATAGATTGTACTGCTATAAATATAGGCTTACAGGTCACTTCTTCATGTGCCAATGGATCTTCCTTTGGATATATTCCCAAAACTGGTGAGGTCATTCTTGCTTACAGGGTGAGGAAGGGGTCTTGTTTCATACCTCGCTTGCATAGATCCAATTTTGTCCACATCATTTGGCTTGTCCTGTCTTCAGGGTTTGATTTTAACTCATTTGTTAAAGATTAGGCAATTGTACAAGTGTAGGCTAATTCCTGGGGTTTCTGTTCTATCCTATTTTTGTGCCACTATCAGGCTGTTTGATTAAAACCAACCTGTAGAATGTCGTGAAGTCTGCTTCTTATGATGGCTCTGGCTTTGTTTATGCTGCTCCGGATTGCTGTCGCCGTTCAGTCTTGTGCTACCATGTGAATGTCAGCATCATTTCTTCTGGATATGAGAAGAATGTCATTGACACATGGAGTGGGATCACATGGAATCTGCAAAGACTTTGAGTAGTGCAGATGTTGATGGTTTTATTACAGTCCATGGCCACCAAGGAGTCTTCCTTGATTTTCTTCTTTAATGTTTTGTCATTTTTATCGTAGAGATCTTTCACATCCTGGGTTAAACTCAACCCAAGGTATTTATGTCTTGGATAGCTATTGTGATTGGAAGTGATCTTGGGAGTTCTTTCTCAGGCATTATTTGTGTATACAAAGGCTATTGATTTTTGAGTGTTGATTTCATGTCCTGCAACTTTACCAAACTCTGTTACGAGTTTCAGTGGTCCCTTAGTAGAGCCATTGGTTCTCTGACATAGAGAATCATGTCATCTAAAAACAGTAATATCGTGACTTCCTCCTTTTCCGTTTGTACACTTCGACATTTTTTGCCTAATAATTCAGGCTGAAATTTCCAGAATTATATATTAAACAGCCATGATGAGAGTGGCTTTCCTTACCTGGTTCCAAACCTCAGTGGAAACGCCTCCAGCTTTTCCCCACTTACTATAGTGCTGGTTGTGGGTTGTCCTATTGTCTTTATTGCTTTGAGAAATGCTCCTTCTATACCAATTTGCTTAGATTTCCTTCTTTTTTTCTTTTTATGAATGGATGTTGTATTTTATTGAATACTTTCTCTGCATTTATTGAGATAATTACATGAGTTATACTCATTCTGGCCATGTCAGGTATCACATGTATTGGTTTATGTAAGTTATATCTTCCCTGCATAGCAGGGATAAGTCTCATTCAATGTGGGTGAATGATCTTTCCCATGTATTGTTGGATTTGATTAGCTAGTATTTTGTTTAAGAATTTTGCATCTAATTTCATTATAGATATCTGTACATATTTTTCTTTGTTCTATCTTTTTCTAGTCTTGGAATTAAAGTTATGCTGGCCTCATAGGAGTTGGGGAGTTTCAAATCCTTTTCAATTGTATAGATTGTGAAAAATCAGAATTAGTTCTTCAAAGATTTCGTAGAATTCAGCAGTAAATCCATCTGGTCCTGGGATTCTGTTTACTTGGAGGGTTTTTAATCGTGATTCAAGCTCTGTCTCAATTATTGGACTGTTTAAGTTTTCTATGTCTTTGTGACTCCGTTTTTACAGATCGTGTTTGTCCAGAAATACATACATTTTTTTCTGAATTTTTCAGTTTGTTGGCATGCAGGTATGTGTTGTAGCTCTCATGATTCATTTTACATACATAATAACTGTAGTTTTTCCTTTTTATTTCTGGTTTTATTATTTTAGCATTTGGGGACTCAGTAGGACATATGCTGATAAACTGCTTAATTTTTTAAAATATGTAACACTCTTTTCACCACACTTTTGAATTTTTTCTTTCTATTTTATTTATTGTCTGATCTTAGTTATTCCTTTTTTCTACTAATTTGGAGTTTTGTCTTTTGTTGTTTTTCAAGTCCTTCAGATACATTGTTAGAATATTTATTTGAGGACCTGGCACGGTAGCCTAGCAGCCAAAGTCCTCACCTTGAACATGCTGGGATCATATATGGGCGCTTGTAGACCCCAGTCTCCCAAGGGTTAACTCCACAGCTCAGCTGTTTCTCAAAGGTGTAACAGGAAGGGCAATCATGGCCTGATACATTTAGCCCGTGGCTTGACTGCAATTTCCCTCCTTCCTGTTTCCCCTTTTTGCACGTCCTTGGGGGAGCTTAGGTGTTGCTTAACCATTGGGAAGATCCTGGGAGGGGCCAAGCAGACTATATAAGAGAGTTCAACTTTGAATAAAGGCTTCACTTCACAAGAATAAGCCTCAGTGTGTTGTGTGTGTTGTGTGTGTTGTCTGTCTTGTCTGTCTCATAACCCTAGTCCCTCCGCTCGACTTGGGGCTCGAAGTACGTGGCGATGCGGGCGTTGCCAACAGGCGCTTGTCCTAATCCCGGCAGCCATGCTTCCCATTCAGCTCCCTGATTGTGGCCTGGGAAAGCAGTCGAGGCTGGGCTAAAACCTTGGGACCCTGCGCAGCATGGAAGACCCCGAAAAGTCTCCTGCCACCTGGCTTCGGATTGGCTCAGTTCTGGTGGTTGCAGCTGCTTGGGGAGTGAATCAAAGGGCAGAAGAACTTCCTCTGTCTCTCCTCTTCTTTGTATACCTTACTTTCCAATAAAAAATTTTTTTAAAAAAATAAATATTTTTAAAAGAATATTTATTTTAAATTTTTCTAATTGTTTTATATAGGCTGTACTTGCTACAGAGTTTCTCTTAACACTGTTTATGCTGTATCGCATAAGTTTTCACATGTCTTATTATTGTGTTCATTTGTTTGTAGGAATTTTTCATTTTTTTTTTTAATTTCTTATGTGACCCACTGTTCATTCCAGGGCATATTCATTCCCCATGTGTTTGCATAATTGCTAGAATTTCAGAAGTTGTTACATTTTGCAGCTTCATTCCATTTTGGTCAGAAAAGACACATATTTCACTTTTCTGATAATGTGTTGAGCTCAGTTTATGTCCTATCGTAACAGCCCATCCTAGAGAAAGTTCCGTGCACTAATGAAAGAACGAGCATCCTGCAGCTGTGGGCGGATGTCCTGAAGACAGGCACACTGTGTTGATTCTGAAAGTGAAGTGTTGTCGTCCCCTGTTATTTGTATTGACTCCATCAACGTCTGTTCTCAATGGGCATGTGCCTTGGCATTGGATGTACACACATATATCACAGTTACCTCTGCCTGTATTACCCCATAATTAGTATATGATGCACTTCTTCATCTCAATTTTGTGCAATCTAAGGTCAATTTCCCCTGATATTGGGATGGCTTCTACAGCCCATTTAGATTTGCTTAACATGGAATATCTTTTTCCACACTCTCACCACACGTCTGTATGTAACCTTCTTTCTTGGTAAGGTGCAGTCACCAAATAAATGGGTCTTCCTTTTTAATCTATTGAGCCATTCTGTCTCTTTCAGCTGGAGAAAACTCAGATTACTTACATTGAAAGCTATTGTCCGTAAGTTGTCATTTGTTTGTTTGTGTTTGTTTGTTTTTTCAACTGTCAGGCTAACTGGAAACCCTCTGAAGGTAATTTGGCATTTCTCCTGTGCACGTGTCAGAATCTTTATATTTTACTGTTGAATGTCTGGCTACTGTTGAAGGTGCTGCAGTGAAGATTTTTTTCTAATGCTTAGGAGCTCCATGTGCTTCCTGTCTGTGAATGTCCTGACTTAGAACTGCTGTGAAGTGACAGTCACACCGGGCACATTGCCTGAGTGACCAGGCTGCATACATTCTAGCAACTTCTGATCACTTAATCTGAATTTACTTGGAATGTGTGTGTGTATATGAAATATATATATATATATATGAAATCAACATCTTGGGTTTCATTATAGTCTATATCACTCTCCTTACATTCATGTGGAAGAGTGCTTCTTCCTGTTTATCTGTCGAAGGCTTTATTTATTGGAGCACTACATCTGTGATTCTAAAGCAAATCCAAACCATATCACCTCAGAAAGTCAATGAAGGAAAAGAAAGACAAGAAGGAGGAGGGGGGTTCCCTTTATAGCAATAAAAATTAATTAAATGTATTTCCTTAAATTGTGTCTTTAAAGAATGCTCCACACATCATTACGTTGGGTGAAAATAAGAAAACAAGAAAATAAGAAACGGAGGGAAAAGATAATTTCTTAAAGGTTAATAATATTGTGTGGAACAACAGCTTTTACCTAATTTTTCCCCTATTTTTAAGGTCAGATTTATCACATTAACCTTCTACATAGATCTCTAGTCTTCTAAAATTAATGTCAGTCAAGTTAAGATGTTTCTCTTTACAAATCCAAATCAATGATTTGGGGAAAAGAAGATAACCTATTGAAATTCCAAGGATTAAATGCTCAGCCCCCACGGGTAACCAAAGCCCTGGGAATGGGAATGACTTTGATGCCTTCCCTCCATGCCCCTTGCTGCATCCATGTGGAGTTCACATGCGTTGGTGATTTCTCACGTGTCTGAAAGCATAGGTCTCCTGCTTTTTCTGCTTTACCGCATCTGCATCCTTTGAAAAAAATCGCTGGACATGCATTAGCGTGTGTCCTGGCTCCAGCAGGAACACGGATCTGCACATGTCACCCCTGTCTGACCACTCACGGAAGAGGCTCTCTCGGTCCTGGGTCATGCTCCACACAGACTAACCACTGACTTCCTCAGGTTTTGTCTTACGAGCTATGATTCAAACATGCAATTTCCCCCAATGGTATCAAAATACAGACTCTCAAACTAGGCCTTCTTCTCAAAGAAGAGGAAATGGAAAAATATGTCTATCTATAACTGATTTTCTGTTTCTCACAATTATATGGTTTCAGTAAAATTAATTGCATTCAACCTTTTTACTCTACGTTCATAGCAACAGTGTCCATTTTAAAGATATGTTAGGAAGACTGAGAATTCAGCCAAGGTAGATTAGCTTCATGGCACTCAGATGAAATATTTCAAATTTCCTTATTTTCCAGATCATTAAAACTTATCTCCCAGCTCCATCTCACTGGGCCATATGAGAATCTCAATAGCTCCTCTGCCAACTCTTTTTTAGTTTTGCACTTCCCATCTAGCACTGAAGGACAGGGCATAGGGAAGACATTGAAGAGGGTTGGTACCAGCTATGACTGCTCAAGCACCTGTTGTTCCTGTGCTGAACATCCAGCCAGGGGATGTGCTGAGTGGCCCAGGTCCCTGTGGAGTACTTCCACTTGGTGCTCCAGCACTCTGTCTCACTGGCCTGCAGGAGACACTTCTTGATGAACCAGTGCAGATCGCATGCTAGCCAGCACTGTCCATCAAAATCCAGTCTCCTTGGGAAACCCCAACCACTGGAACTGCCCAGTCTGTCATTAGTCTCAGCTCCATCCTTGCCAGTCTAGGGACCACTCCCATCAGCATCATGAAGGCAAATCTTATGGGTACCCTCCTAGGAAACCTAGGAAAAACCCCGGTGCTCAAAGCAAACCCAGTGCTGGCTCCTTCTTCAGGGTACGTGTTGTGTATGCAGCAGGCATCAGTCGTCTGGCATGCCCAGGGCTGCAGTGTCTAATTCCCTTGGAGTTGGAGTTCCGAATGGGCCCCTCCCAAGGTTACAAAGGTTCCTACCTGCACGGTCTCCATGATCCACGAGAATACAACAAAGAATGGAAAATCACCAAAACAGGTGACCGTATCATGTAAGGAGACTCTCAGGGTCTCAGCACATCTGGGGTGACCTGTTGCCCATCCATGTCCAGGTAAGAGAGGGACTGAGACTTGTGAGACCTATTTTCCAGGGTGCTAATTGTTCGTGTGGCAGAGAATGGAATTGTGGTGTGGACCCATTGCTGCTTTGTATCCACAGACATTTATGCCCCTCAATGCCACGGCCAGCTGAGGGTCCCATGGAGCTTCTCCAATTGTTCCATCCCCAACAAACACAGAGAAGGTGAGGTGATGCTGACTGGGATGTGCAGGGACTGTGAGCAGGTGCAGTGAGGGCTTTGGTCTCAGTGAGTCTGGCATGCTGTCAACAGGTTAGGAGAACCAGACTGTCACACGTGAGGGTCTCTGGTAGGTAGATAAGACCATCTGCATAGGTGCCCCCTCCTGTCTTGCTGTGGTTAGGGCACAGGTGGTTAGGGCACAGGTGGGGGAACTCAGAAATAAGATCAAGTATCTAAAAACTGAACCCCACAGAGAATGGTAGAACATTTCATCAAGAAGGCAGTGGAGCTGCAGAATGAGACCAGATGCCTGCCCCAGCCAGGGCTGTGCTAATATGCTGGGCATGGTTGCCCTCCATGGTGGAAGGCTGTGGAGACAAAGACTAACATCTGGTGCCACTGTTGGTTTCATTGAAAACATCCAACAATTCCGTGTTGCTTTTGAGATAGTCATGAAAATCAGAGATAAGCATCAAGTGCCATGTCCCCCGTGGTCATATGTTCAAATGTCCAGGTTCATGACAGCTCCTGCTGCCAGGCCTAGCACCCAAGGATCAGAGTCAGAGTCACGTTAAAACTTCTATAAGTGAGCGAGAAGATTACGGCATCAAGCAGTGATGGTAAAATCTCAGCCATCTGAATCTCGGTGATGGTAACTGGAGGCGTGTGAAGATTTGTGGTGAACTTTATAAAGCTTGGCCTCAAAGCTCGTGACTTCACGTCTCTCGCATGTCCTGGGTGTGTAGAGCCAGACTTCTCTGCTAATTGCACTTGTTTTAAAAGGTGTTTTGCATCTGACCTATAAATTCTGCTAGCTTTCCTCTCTTAATTTCTCATTAATGGTCTCAATATCAAACCAGGTATAACAGAAAAATGAACTCAGAAAAAGTTATATTTGCAATTCTCTGTAGGTTTCAGTAACATATCAAGGATGCAAATAGCAATATACAACAAAAATCACAGCACCCGAATAGGCATGCATCTCACTTACTCAACTTTAACTTCACTGTAAATGTTTATTCATGAAAATCAACTAAAAGAACCATTGCATGAGAGACAGAAATGAAATTGCACTTCATCTTGTAGGTAAAAGATTAGTATCTTTAGTACTTAAAATATAATTCTACCTAAAAACAACAAGAACACATTTTCTTACCCAAAGCTGGAAATTTCAAGCATGTGTTAGCATACATTAATATTTTACAATGGTAATTTTGAGACTCTGTCTAGTGCACTGGGTGCTCAGAGGCCATCCTCTATGCAATGGGCCCTGCTCATTTGCATATTTGTGCTGTAAATGCTCCCATTTAATTAGGACAGATTTGTTCTCTTTAACAATTGGCATTCTGTGTGTTCTGAGAGGCAGCCGCCAACTATGACAGAAAACTCACATGTGATTTCAGTGGAGACTGTACCTTCTGCCTTATTTTATGTCCAAAACTACTATTTAGGAAAAAAAAAATGCATCAAGGACACAAGCTGTGTCCTTGACCTGTGCTGGTAATCACAGTGGTTAAGGGAGGATTTTGTACCTGACTTTGTTCACCAGGGGGTGGATCTGTGGGGATTATTTAGCATGGATGGAGAAGTAGAGACACTCCAGGTTTTCAATTCATTTCTATCCATGAGCCCCCATGTAGCAGATCTCACTGTGAGCTGAGTACTGTGGATTTTTGAAGAGTTTACTGTTTTAAAAGAGTAAGAGAGAGAATTTTCCAGCCGTTTGATCACTCCCCAAATAGTTGCAACAACTGGAGTTAAGCCCATCCAAACCCAGGAGCCAGAAGCTTCTTCAGGTTCTCTCACATGGGTGCAGATGCCCTAGACCTCGGCCCCTCCTCTGCTGCTTTTCTAGACCATAAGCAGGAGTCTGGATTGGAAGTAAAGCAGCTGGGACTAGAAATGGCATCCATATGAGATAGTGGCACCACAGTTTGGGGATTAGCCTGCTACATCCTAGGTGTAGTCCCGGGTGTTTTGGTTTAACACACAAAGTTCAGGTAGTCCGTGGTACCCAGTGACCTCATCATCATTAGAATCCCATTGTTATCAGAGAGCAGGCAAGAATCATTTAAAGTCTTTAAAGATGTCTTTATTGGAAAGAGTATATGGCAGTGAAAGGAGGAGAGAGAAAGAAAAAGACAGAGAGAATCTTCCATCCACTAGTGCACTTCCCAAATGACTGAAAAAAACAGACTGACTAGGCAGGAGCCATGGAATGCATGCAGGTTTTCCAAACATGTAACAGGGAACAGGCACTTGGGCCACCTCTTCTCTACTCCCAGATGTTTGCAGGAAGCTGGGTCGGAGTGGAGCAGCTGGACTGGAACCTGCCCTCTGAGATGGAAATAAACAGCTTGTATTCAAGTTCTGGTGGAATCAACACCATAATTGGCTTCCAGAAAATGAAAGGTGTTTATTTAGCCACCATGTATTCATACAACGTCATGAACATTTGTTGCTCATTTATATTTGCTACTGTAAGAGAAAGACAAAATTCAGTCATAATGTTAAAGAAGAAAACAAACAAAAGCCTAGCACATTTGGGAACTGTATAGAACCTCTCTTGTTCCATGTCCTGCTTCCATTTCTTCTTAAGGTTTCGCCACATGTGCCGAGTGCATAATCCAACCAAAGACCCACCGCACTGGTAATTCACTTTGTTTGTCCTTGGGCTTTTTTCACTGCTTGTCATTTTTGTTGTTTTGTTTTGATTGCTGTTTTGTTGGTGGTGGTGGTGTTGGTGGTGGTGGTGGTGGTTTTTTGTGGGTTTTTTTGTTTTTTTGTTTTTTGTTTTTTTTTTTTTTGCCTGAAGACCAATCTGTTTCTTATCAAAGCTTTGATAAAAGCCACATTTTCCGGAAACTAACTCCATTAGGCAGCTTCGAAAACAGACACATTTTGTTTTAAAATATTTAATGCAATTTTCCAGGAAATGTTCTCAGCCATGCCTGACTTTGTGTTGGGGCCCCTTCTGCCATGGCTTCTTACCGCCTGCCTGGGGGCCCCTGAGCAGTTATCCTGACAAGTGCTTGGGCCTCAGGACAAGGAACAGCAGGGTTACTTTTCTGTTGAGGGGTGTGTTCATCACAAGGGACACTGGGGCAGAAGCCTCAGAGAAAGAGAGGCATGAGGTGTCTGAATTAATTGTTAAGCCATGACTGCATATGATTCTATGGAGTTTAATTAAATGCATGTTTTGACAACATCCTTTAATAACCAGCTTTTTATGTAATGAATAGCTACAGAGATTCACTTATTAAAATGTCAATTCAATAGCTGTGCTTTGGAAACGTGGGCTGGGTTGATTCAATTTGTTTAGAGAAAACCCTCTTGTGAGTGCTCTTTGAGAGGCTAGCAGCCATCTATGTCACATGTTATTGTCAGGTTTTCCCAGTTTACTTCCTGAAGGTCCAGTACCACCTGAAGCTAACTAGGAGATGGAGCAAGCAACACAGAAGTACTGACCCATTCCGACCCTCTGAGACTTCCCCTGAAACTGCCATGTCCATGCCCAGTCCAAATCCAAGGGAAAAAGTTGATTTCTGTGTGGTGTGATGCATACTGATTCCTCAGCCAGTACAGAGTGGTGGCACTCAGCTCACGCTGCTCATCCATTACAGGGACACACCCAGGGCAGCTATGCTGTCATTTCAGATGCCAATTGTTATCACAGGCAGAGAGCCTCTGTTCTCAGGGCAGGATTCGTGCTTGTGCAAGATGCCTCATCCGTTGAAGCTAAGTGCAGCCCAGCCAGCTCCTGCTCCTACGCTGGGCACCGGGGCTCTGCTGCACAGACGACCCAGGGCACACACTTTCCAGGTTTGCTTTTCACGAACAGGTCACTAGGAAGCCAGGAGGCCAGAGTATGCCTCTTTATTTCATAAGAAAACAGCAAAGGCCCATTGCTGTCTTCAGTTGGTCTTCCTTCCCACAGATTACTGCTTGTTATAAAACAGCAACAGTGACATCCAGTGTCCAATGCAATCAATGGCAAGTCATCCCCAAGGACCTGACAGGACACGGATGCTGCCAGTGGGTGCCTCCCCACCTCTGCCCCTCACCAGGGTGTGTGCGTGAAAACCCAGTGATAGTCCAAATGGCTCCCAGGCTTCGGACCTGAACAAGACATTCACATTCAGGAGGCAGCTGTGTTGGGGTTCGCCATAAGGAAGATGCTCTTTGTTTCCATTCTAGGAGCTATTGGCCGCACTGCTGACATTATGAAGAGGATGTGCTGGGCTGAGAGTCCACTCACCTTCCCTGCCTGTCAGGATTCTTGTGCCTGAGAGTAGTGGCAAAGTGACAAAAGTGTGAAGCCCTTCATCTTCCTCACAGTTCCTGCAGAAGCAGCCACATCCAGAGGATTATTCTGCAGGGTACGGGACATGATTTCTTTCTTTTTTTTTTTTTTTTTTTTAAAGATTTATTTTTATTATTTTTTCATTGGAAAGGCGGATATACAGAGAGGAGGAGAGACAGAGAGGAAGATCTTCCATCCGATGATTCACTCCCCAAGTGAGCGCAACGGGCCGATGCTATGCCGATCCGAAGCCAGGAGCCTCTTCCAGGTCTCCCACACGGGTGCAGGTTCCCAAAGCCTTGGGCTGTCCTCGACTGCTTTCCCAGGCCACAAGCAGGGAGCTGGAAGGGAAGCGGGGCTGCCGGGATTAGAACCGGCGCCCATATGGGATCCCGGGCGTGCAAGGCGAGGACCTTTAACCACTTGCGCCACCGCGCCGGGCCCACGGGACATGATTTCTTACATGCTTTCCTTGCAATGCCAGGAACGCTTGACCCCTAAGGTCCCTCTGGCCTTGAATGATGACCACTTACCTGCCAACGCCCCATCCTAACTGTACCAGGTGATGGGCAGAGTGGGTTGGATGCCTCACCCTGGCTCTCCCTCGACCACCTGAAGGATTTCTCCAAAACGCACACCTGGTTGGAAGTAACCGTCCATCCCACCTTGCTCCTTTCAGAACATGTGATGAATTTTCAGAATGGCAAACAATATTGTCTTCATAGTTTCTTTTTTTTTTTTTTGTAAAACTGAGGTAAGTGAGCCGTGACTGGCTGTTTCATGAGGCTGATGTAAAAGCAAGAAGGAAAATCTATTCAAACTAATGATTCCTACAGTGATTGAGAAGATGGTATTGAATAGATCATTCTTTGTTTCTATTTGTCAGAAGAGTCTGGGTTAGGTCAAAAAGTCAATTGAGCATTTCTCCAAATTTATATTTATAAAAAGTGTTTCCATATTTGTGTGCTGAGCTAGTTACTAATAGATCACAGGAGATTGCTATGGTATTGTACAAGGAGCTAAGCAGCCTTCCACAAGTCTCTCCAACACAAGCTGTGTGACGACACCACCTTGACCAACGAGGCAATCAGCAGGGGCACACTGAGTGTGTGCTTCGTGTCACCTATCACGTGCATAGATGGTGAAACTAAGGCTACAGCAGCATCTGTGTGACGACACCACCTTGTCCAATCAGACAATCAGCAGCCTATATATGACGACACCACCTTGACCAACAAGGCAATCAGCAGCCTATATATGACGACACCACCTTGTCCAATGAGGCAACCAGTACGGGCACACTGAGTGTGTGCTTCGTGTCAGCTGTCACGTGCATAGATGGTGAAACTAAGGCTACAGCAGCATGCAGAATGTGCCGATGAACCTCAAAGACTGGCCTTTTGCTGCCCTTCAGTCATGCATCTCCCTCCTTCTCCAACCCAGGCAGCCACCAACTTTTCCCCAACAGTTGAGTCACGTTACAGGAGGATGTTCCTTTTGAGGTGTCTGTCCTCACTCAGTGTGATCTTGAGGATGTCACTCCAGCCTGCCCTGTCGAGAACATCCGTGTTTGGCAGAGATGTGGTCTTCAAGCTTCTCCCAGCACTGAGTGTGGATTTCTGCCGGGTTATTCTCTCCTGAGAGCTTGTGAAAGAGACATTTGTTGTCAGCTCCAGTTGGACGAGTTATTTCTGAGCATGGGTCACATGACTCTCCCAGCTGTTCCCCCACAGGCTTGCTTCACACCTCACAGCTGTGCGTGCAGCCAACATTTGGTTCACTTTGGTACCTCTTGTGAGATCCAGATCATGAATCTCGCTCCTGGGAGAATCAAGATGGCGGAATAGGGTAAGGATACGTTTAATCAAATGGGGAAAAACTAAATCAGGATGAAACAGAGAGGACATATTTCAGGAAATAGGAAAGGACAGAACAACAGCAGAGGGGTACCTGGAAACTGACAGACACAGGAAAGCAGTATACACAGTGGACACAGCAGTGTGGTGTTGCAGTGAATGATACTCCAGCACGGCGATCTGAACTCCAACAGCAGACAGAACTCCACCAGCAACCAGGTGGGAAGGGACTTTCACTGGGAGCTTGGGAGATGAACCCAGACAAAGTACTGTCCATCCTGCTGGTCCATTTTATTTGACCAGGAGCAGAGACAGAGCAGCAAATCTCAGGCAGTGTGAGAACAGAGTGAATTTCATAGCCCAGTCAGCCCCCTAGAGCTGAATTGGGCGCCATTTTGAGTAAGGAGAAAAGGGCAAGGGAAAGGACTGAGCATGCTCTGAGCAGGGAGTGAGCTCATTTCTGACTCAGTGAACTGCAACGATGTGGCATTCTACGGGTTCCATCCGGGGTAGGTCTGGGTAGCCCTTGGATCTGACAGCCAGCAGATCAAGAACTGTTGTGGTAGCACATCTGGCGCCATTATGTGCACTGTGGCAATAGCTTTGGTTCTGCAGGGGACAACAGAGAACTGTGCATGTGCTGAGCTCGCGAGAGCTTGCTGTGGTCTCACAGGAAAATAATACCGACTGTGACATTGTACTGGTCAAAATAGGTCCATGTGGCACCCAGACCTAACATCCAACAGGTTCCAACAAGATCAGCGCCACCAACAACCTAACTAGATAGGACACTTGGTGTCTCTCTAATCCTGGAACCCTTCTTCCAACTGGAAGAAGGAGAAAGGTTGCAGAGACAACAGTGCAGCCTCAGCACGGTATCACAGGAGATGGAGAGTGGTGAGCGAAGAGCTGGGGCTGTGGAGACCATGGTGAATATCTGACATAAGAACCCAGAGCTGGAACTCGCTGGAGGTTGTGGCACAAGTGGCTGCAAGCAAAAAGTTGTGTACCAACTGCAATAAGTAAAATCGCATTGTAGACCTGTGGGTCACACAGCTTAGAAACCTGCCCCAAGAAGAAGACTCTGCTAACCAGAAGTACAATGACCAAGAGCAAAAGAAGAGACAAAGGCACAATGAATAATACTGAGCACTCCCCTGCAAAGGAGCAAAACCCTATGCCAACCCCGGAGTTAGTTGAGGAAGACATCAAGAAAATGGGGGAACATAGAATTCAGAAAACTCATTTTAAAGCTTCTGATCAACAATGAGAAGTTCATACAAGAGTTCAAAGAATTTAAGGAAGCAGTAAAGCAAATCAAGGCTGGTATATCAGAAATTAAGAATAGAGTAGAGAAAATTACAAGTACAGTGGAGAGTCTCCAAAATAGAATGAAGCAAGCAGAAGAAAAAATCTCAGAATTGGCAGATATCTCCTGTCACCAGGGCGAAGCAAACAAAAAGCTGGAAGCAGAGCTGGATCAAGCCCAAAAAAGTATTCAAGAATTGAAAGACACTATTAAGAGGCCAAATATAAGAGTGATGGGAGTCCCGGAAGGTGCAGAAAGAGAAGCTGAGTTTGCAAATGTATTTAATGAAATAATAAAGGAAAATTTCCCTAATCTGGAGAAAGAATTGGGAAACAAGATCCAGGAGGGGCACAGAACTCCTAACAGGCTTGATCAAAAGAGATCTTCACCAAGACATATGATTATCAAACTCGCCTCAATTGAACATAAGGAAAAGATCCTTAAATGTGCACATGAAAAAAATCAATTGACATATAAAGGAATGCCAATTAAGCTCACAGGAGACCTCTCACAGGAAACCCTACAGGCAAGAAGAGAATGGAGTGACATATTCCAGATTCTAAAAGAAAAAAAAAAAATGTTGGTCTAGGATAACATATCCAGCAAAGCTTTCTTCCATCTTTGAAAATGAAATAAAATTCTTCCAAAATAAAGAAAAGCTAAAAGAATTTGCCTCTTCCAATCCTGCCTTACAAATGACACTTCAAGATGATCTCTTGACAGAGAAGAGGAATAGCACCTACCAAAACCAAAGGCAAATGGGAAGAACATCCCAGTAGAATGACAACAGAAGATTAAACCAATGAACAACCCATTCCTAAAATGACAGGACCAAAGTACCACCTATGTATATTTAACTCTGAATGTAAATTGCTTAAGCTCAATCAAACATCATAGATTAGTAGAGTGGATTAAAAAACAAAACCCATTTGTTTATTGTCTGGAGGAGACACACTTCAACAAAGATCAGCGGAAACTCTATCACATGGGTTTTGTTGTTTTCTGTTGGTTTCATCTCTTCAAAAGTGTTTCTTCTGATTAGATCATTCAATGACTCTTAGATCATACAGTGGCATCATTTTCTTCAAGAAGGTTCTTGATTTTCACTTCTTCAACTACACGTTGGGCATTTAATAGCATGTTGTTTAACTTCCTGGTGTTGTTAATTTCTTTTTTCTCCCGGAAGTTGATTTTGTTTTGTGGTTCTTCATTTAAGGGAAGGTATAGTAGTTGTGTAATGGAGACTGTCATATCTAGTAACGTGTCACTTAACTTCATGGCATTGTGAATTTCTATTTTTTCTTTCTACTGTTGATTTTGTATCATGAATTTTCATTTAAGGGAATGTACAATAGTTATGTAATGGAGACTAACAACCAGATGTGAGGATGCAGTGTGGTCGGCATTTCTGTTTCCAGACAAAGATGAACTTACAGTGAAACTGTTTATATTATATTTTGACAATGGGATTCTGGACTCTCTGCCATTTTCCATGCCCGCAATGATGAACATATGACTGAGTATGAAGAGCTATGTGTTAGTGATGATATGGAGGAATTGGGGGCTGGGGGGAGGGAATTGGGGAGGGGATAAGGGAATATTGAACTCTATCATAAAATGATTGCAATAATAATAAAATGTGGAAAAAAAAAAGAATCTCCCTCCCATTGTCTATTAAGGTCAAGCATAATTGGTTAAATATTTTCCTTTCTCCAAACACACATATATGTTTAATAATCTTTGCAACCAAGTAAGAACTGCTCTGTTGGATCTGCTGTGTTCCTAGGACATGCCTGTTAACTCCACACCAATACTACACAGACGATAGCTCCACATCTCAAAATGGGGCAGCCTGATTCCCCAAACCTCCCTCACCCTGTCAAAATTGTTCTATTCTTGTCCCATCACTTCTAAGTATGAATTTCCCAGTCTTTTCTGACACATTGCTAAGATTTTTGTAAGAATTTCATGCACCTTGCAAAGGCTGAGTCAGTTATTAAATTTGCAATGCCAACTATTTGAACTAGGGGCCCGTGACCTCAAGCACTGAGTCCAGTTATTGAAGCAAGAGCTGATCAGTTGATCTGTGTGTTTCTGACTGAGCCTGAGGTCATGTGGGCACTGTTCACACTGTGTGAGGCTTTGTATAGCTCCTTAGCAGGTGCACTCAGAGGGACATCCACACACACATTTCATCAGACTCAAGTCACCATTTGACTTTGAATGTTCTGTGAAAATCTGTTTTCATATTTATTGAGAAATATAATGTTGAACACCTAAAAGATCAAAAAGTTTATTAAATCTATTAGAGGATTTTTGAAAAATCTGTTATTCTAGAGAAGGCAAGAACTTGCTAACAAATTCTTAGTCTTTCTTTTTTAAAAAAGATTTAGTTGTTATTTTTATCACAAAGTCAGATATACAGAAAGGAGGAGAGACAGAGAGGAAGATCTTGCATCCGATGATTCACTCCCCAAGTGACCATAATGGCCTGTGCTGCTCCAATCCAAAGCCAGGATCTAGGAATTTCTTCCAGGTCTCCCACACAGGTGCAGGGTCCCAAGGCTCTGGGCTGTCCTCGACTGCTTTCCTAGGCCTCAAGCAAGGAGCTGGATGGGAAGTGGAGTTGCTGGGATTAGACCCGGTGCCTATATGGGTTCCCGGCATGATCAAGGCAAAAGCTTTAGCTGCTAGGCCACCGTCCCCGGCCCCTCAGTCTTTCTTAAACTGAAAATGGGCTGGTTTTCCCCAACTTCTCAAAATTTTACAGATTATATATTTGTCAGTAGCCTTTTTCTTTAGTGCTTGGAAGTATTGTGTCACTTCCAACCAGTTCCTCTGGTTTCTCGCAATGCAGTACACTGCCATTGCCCCACTGGTTTGCCCTGTTGATAACAGGCCATTTCTCTCCGGGATCTTAGAAGAATGGCTGTGAAAAGCCTTGTGTGGATGCACTTGGATTAACTGGTTTGGGGTTAACTCCGTTTATTTTTCACTAGTACAAAGAGAATAGATTTTATGCATTCCATAGTTGCAGTTCCAAGAAGAAAACACCCTCCTCAACTCCCTTCGTCCTCTTCCCTCGCTCTCCTCTCTTCATCACTAATTTTGCTGAAACACAATTTCAACGTGCTCCCCATTCACTGGCTTAATTTGCCACAGATCTCGTCTTTGAACAAGCAAAAGATAGGAAGTCCTTATCTCCATGGAAATACAAACAAGAGCTAAACACGACAACGTGATCATTTCATTACGATTTATCTTTTTTGTATTCTACATTAGCTTCCACATATCAGAGAGAATGTGTGGTGTATGTATTTAGATGACCCGTTTCACTAAGTGTAATGGGCTCACCAGGAGCACGGAGCCACCGCCATCTGCCCCACGGGCCGCTGCCCAGGTTCCCGGAACCTGTGCTCTCCCGCGCCCGCGGCTCCCGCGCCCGCCACCGGGTGTCGCTGCCAAGGCATGATTTGGATCCAGGCAGGATGCAGATGCTCCCGCACCTTATGGGAGGGTTCCCGCTTGGACATCTGACAGAAAACCCAAGACAGGCGTGCAGACTTGGTCTCTGAGGAGCCGCGGGGCTGCAGCAAGACCCAGGCGGTCACAGGACACCTGCTCCATGTCCTCCCCTCCTCGCATCCCCACCCCATCTCTCCCTCCAGGGAGGCCTGATGAAGGACCTGGAGCGTGTGTACCCCAGCCTGGGGTCCTGCAGCTCTGACCTCTGTTGTGCTCACTTCTGCTCAGGGTCAAAGCCTGCCCGTGACCACTAAGACCAAGGCAGGCAGGTGCCTGGCGACCAAGCCACAGATCCACCAGCTTTCAGCAACAAAAGTTGGCAGGTATGACAAGAAGTCCCCAGATTGAACATAGTTAAAGTCAGAGTTATGCAGAGAGAGAAGAAGAGAAAGAGAGATTCATCCATCTCCTGGTTTACTCCCCAAAAGGTAGCCAGAGTCAGGATGAGCCAGGCTAAAGCCTATCTCCATCCTAGCTCCACATGTGGGTGCAGGAGCCCAAGCTCTGGGGCCTCTGCTGCTTTTTTAGGCCATAAGCTGGGAGCTGGATCAGAAGTGGAGCAGCTAGGACTAGAACCTGTGTCCAGACAAGATGCTGGCATTGCAGGCAGAGGTTTGGCCTTCTGTACTATGGTGCCAGGCTTCATTAATGTTAATGTTTCATGTAGGAAGAACTGGGATCCACTCTCTCAAGGATGATTCTAGAAATCAAAGATGGGTGTTAACAGTTGCCTCACTTGCTGCGTGTTAGAAATCAGAGCTTACTGGCTGAACACTCCCCCAGTAGTCCTTGTTCCTGAGATGATCCCCACATGGAAGCTGGGCCTGCCAGTGCCAGCTCCCCTTGGAGGACTCATTGGTCTCGGGGTCTCCGAGCCACCTGGGCCACGTGCAACATGCAGTGCAAGTGGGTGAACATCCTTGTCTAACTACACCAACTGGCTTGGTAGTCAGAGGCCCCTGGGACACCAGAGGGCAAGGGAACCAACAACCATGATGGTCATGGGCAGGTTCCTCCCTGTCTCCCCGCTAGATGCCTGTTCCAAGGACAGGCTTGGAGTCACAGGAGACCTGGGAAGATGGCAGGTGAAACCATGTTATCACATCTGGGCTCGGGATCATAGGTGTCCATCTGCGGCCACCTCCATCATCAAGCGGCTCTACTGTCCTCCCTGGAACACACTTCTGCTGGCTCCATCTCCCTCAGGAAGGTGCAGCCTGTATTTGGCTTCCTAAAGTGCCTGAATTCTCTCAGGTGACATTCACTGAAGCATGGTTCTACTCTTGTCCTCACCAGTCAGTCAGGCCATGCTCAGGGTTCTGAAGGATCAGCAAGGTGCCGGATTTCAGTGTCCAGAGGAACAGCCATGCTTCACAGGGTGTAAATGTTTATAGTCAGGCACAGACTTGAAGATTTCTCATAAGAACTCGCAGGTTGCTGTGTAAGATAACCTGGCCAGTCGTGGGGTGGATGAAAAAGACCCCCGGCAGTGAGGGGTCTGTGGACATCAGTTAAGGATGCCCTGGCTGGAGTTGTGGGGCAAACCCTGCAGGCAGTGGAAGCTGCTGGGACAGAAGAAGGAGAGGATAGGTGCTGCTTCTTGGTACATGTGAAGGGGATGTGATGCACTACACAGAAATGCGTCATGGAAAGGTTTGCATAGAGGTGTGATGTTCTCTACTTTGTGCAACACAAACTTACTCTTCAGCTTAACAGAGGCAATCTGGGTGTTCTCCCAGGGCCCGTGGGAAGCACTCTGGGGGCAAAGGAAGGACCTGAGGACCATGTGTGGCGGGGGCTGCAGCAGATGGACTCAGGCACTGCCTCTGTCAGCACAGATGGGTGATGTGCAAGCCCAGCCTTGCCTGCCCCAGCTGGGGGCATTCACAGAGTGCCTCCATCAGCACTTGTCACTACATCTGAAGGAATTAAGTGTTAGCACAGGTGCCTCTCCTGTGACTTTTTCCAATCTCTCTCGACAGTTGGCAGATCTGCCCAGTGTCACTTCTATCACAGACATGGGCATGCTGATGCAACAGCACATGGCACTGAAGACCTCACCGTGTGAGAGTTGTTTCTCAGAGAGTTCGAGAAATTCCAGTAACACTCCAGTTAATAATTTGGTTATTTATTTCAGTGGCTATGAATGCATCACCAGAGATTTTTTTCTTGGCTACCCTTGTGATTTGAGCCCCTAAGCCAGGCTATTGTATATGAATTTGAAAATAAATACATAATCAGGCCTGGTGTGATGGCTCAGTGGCTAAATCCTCAACTGGCAAGAGTTGAAATCCCATAAGGGTGCTGGCTTGTGTCTCAGCTGCTGTGCTTCCCATCCAGCTCCTTGCTTGTGGGCTGAAAATGCAATAGAAGATGGCTCAAAGCCTGCACCTGCACGGGAGAACTGGAAAAAGCTCCTGACTCCTGGATTCGGATCAACTTGCTTCTGACCATTGTGTCCACTTGGGGAGTGAACCAGTGGATCGAAGATCTTTCTCTCTGCCTCTGCTTTTCTCTACAAATCTGACTTTCCAATGAAAATGAAATAATTTTAATAGAAACAAATTAAATATACAACCAACCTTGCCAAAAGCTGTGGAAGGCTTGTTACAAAGTGAGGGGTGGGAGGTGCCAATGCTTTTCCCTCACTCCTGTGGCTGCCTTGATTCAGCCCTGGACTGGAGTTGCCAATGCTTGGCAGATCTTGCAGAAAGCCTGCCTCTTAAGAAAGGAATGTAACAATAATGTTCTCCTATAAATCCAGGAAGAAATAAAATGGAAGATTTTTCACTTCTTAGAGTGACAAAAATCATCCAACTTCTTGTCATCCTACCTGTTGGAACAAAAGGCAAAAGGTTTATGGGAATCTTTGCTGTTTCTGTGTTTTCAGAAAATACCCCCCAAAAAGGTTTGGTAAGTCAACAGACTGGGTATGCCTAGCAGTCTCACAAGCCTTGGTTATTTTGCACTCTTGAGAAAACAACAACTCCAGGTCTAATTGCCAAGTGTGTCCCTTTTTATTTGTTTGATGATTTTCCCCTGCTCTCCCCTTTCTTCAGCCAGGTCTGCACTCCCCTCTTTAGCAGGTGCATCTCAAGAGCTACCGTGTGACTCGCAGGTGAGCTCCAGTCACTTGTGTTGCCACCACCAGGCCATTTGCTCTCCACTTTGTCTTTCTTAGCATGACCTATTCATGGGACTCCATCGCAAATCCAGACATGGGGCAAGGGACGTTAGTATGTATTTTTCCCCAGTTCACCAAATAGGTCATGGATATTGTTTGAATGAATGAATGGACACATTATCCAACTAATTTCATATGCAAAAATGGTGAGTTATCAAGTACTAAAAAGTTTTGGGCTTAATGCGAGGCAGACAATTAAACATATTGAATCAGTTGCAGTCATTAAATTATTTTCAACATGTAAAGAATTTTTGGTTAACAGTCATCCATCACGTTGTCACCGGGGGACCAAAGCCTTACTGGCTACCACTCCTTGTGGCAGCGCACCCATTAAAATGAAAGAAAAAGTCAGTTCATCCTGCTGCAAAAGGATTTGGAAGTCCCTGTTTGGGAGGAATCCTAAAGACAAACAAACAACTTTATGGAAATGTGTATTATGGGAAAGCCAAGCATAAGCATCAATATTGCTTTGCACCAGAAAATTCTTATCTGTCCATTCTCTTTTCCACAAGCCCTGTGAAGTATCCATGCATATATTTTGCATGCCACACATATTTTTAAACCTTAGTTCCACCCACAGAATTTTTGTAACACATGTCATTATGGTTGTAACAGACACATTAGTTTCTCATTACTGAGTTTCATCTTTATACACACAAAACTTAAGCAGAATTTTCTTACTAAAAAAAGACCTGATTTTGGCAGCCCAGAGCTAAGTCACACTTGGTTGTAGTGCATGATCTTTCCAACGTGCTGTGAAATCAGTTTGCTGGCATTTAGAAGATTTTCACATCAACGTTTTCCACAGAAATTGACCTGTGGTTTTCTCCTATTAAAGTATCTTTGTCTGCTTTTATATGGAGGCGCTGCTGGCATTAGCAACAAGTTTCCAAGCACTGCTTCCTCTTCAGCGCTGTGGGGGAGTTGGAAAGAGATCGGTGTTGATTTTTCTTTAAATATTTGATAGTTGGCCTGGCACAATAGTCTAGTGGCTAAATCCTTGCCTTGCATGTGCCAGGATAGCATATGGAATCCGGTTCCAATCCCAGCTGCTCCACTTCCTTTCCAGCTCCCTGTTTGTGGTCTGGGAAAGCAGTCGAGGACGGCCCAAAGCCGTGGGACCCTGCACCTGTGTGAGAGACCCAGAAGAAGCTCCTGGCTTCTGATCAGCTCGGTTTCGGCTGTCGAGGCTACGTGGGGAGTGAAGCAGCAGATGAAGGACTTTCTCTCCATATCTCCTTCTCTCTGTAAATCTGACTTTCCAATGAAAATAAATCAATCTTTCAAAAAAATTAGAAATATTTGATAGAACTCACTAATGAGGCTATTTCATCTTGAGATTTCTTTGTTGGAAAGTAGTTTGTTGGCTTTCTTGTTTATCCATGTATTTATTTCTTCATGATTCATTCTTGGATACTTTAGGTTTCTGTGAATTTATCCTTTTTTTCGAGATGATCCACTGTGTTGATGTGCAGTTGTTCACAGGAACCATTCACAATCCTTTACGTTTCTGTGGCATCAGGCCAGGTTTCCACTTTCACATAGAGCTGGTTTCTTTTCTTTTCTTTTCTTGCTCCCTTTATAAGTTTACCTACAGGTTTACCAATTTTATACTTGCTCCCAAAGAACATTTATTTTTTCGTAAGGCAGTGTTGCAGAGGGAGATGGACTCTCTCTCTTTCATTCGCTGGTTCACTTTCCAACATGTGATATTCTTGGGACTGAGCTGTGCTTAGGCCAAGAGTCTACACGCCAGCTGCATCACCCACGGGCTGCATGGGGCATCTTCCACTGCTTCTCCAGGTGCATAACTGGTGGGCTGAATCTGAAATGGAGCAGCCCATGACTCATTGCTGGCATCGCTGTGGGAGCTTCATCCACCTCACCCAGTGCCTCCCTGACCTCCACTGGTTGCTGCTCCTTCCCGCCGTTGCTAAGTTTGCACTCAGTGTTCTGTTGCTTGGCTGGTTCTTGGGGTATATAGTGACATTCTTATTTATTTGAGATGCTTTGCTTTTTTTCAGACAGAGTTATTGATAGATTCCCTAGGACTGTTTTTGTTCCTTCCCCTAAGCTTTGCAGTATTGTGTTTCCTATTCATTTGTCTTAAGTATTTCTTGATTTCTCTTTTGATTTCTTATTTAACCCACTGTTTAGGAATGTGTTGCTCAGTCTTCATGTACCTAGAAGTTTTCAGTTTTCCTCCTGTGATTTATTTCAAGTTTCACATCTATGCATTCATAAACGTGCTGGCTATAAATTGCAGTTTGAATATGCTAACTTGCTTCATGTCTCAATATCCAGCATATCCTGGAGGGCATTTCCTATGTGCTTGAGAGGACCAGGTGCTCAGTATGCACAAATATGCAAATATGGTGAAGGGAAATGGAAGAATAAACACGGCATGATGATCTTGAGACATCCAGAAAGCATTTTGAACACTCACTGTTCTTTCATACTAAGAATTCCTGACAAACAAGACGCTGAGGGAGTAACCTCGAGACAAGCAGCTGGAACAGGCCACAGCAGCTTCCACTCAATGAGATGCCGGGAACTCCTCTAGCCTGCTATCCCTGCTTCTATCACTGCAGTGCTGGGAGTCCCAGCGTCACAAAGAAGAAGTAAAACTGTTGATGGCAGAATGTCTTCATAACAGTCTTAGTCTCCACAAAACAAAAATGAAAATCTGCTAGAGCCAGAAAATGGATTTGGCAGCATTGCAGAACACAAAAATCCCACGTAACACTATGAGCCGTACCTCTATATGCTACCAAGAAACTCCTCAGTTAGCAATAGAGCCTTTGAAAACAGTGTGAAGATGTGTTCAGGAGGCAAAACTCTCTACCCTACAGTCTGAAATTGATGGCTGAAAGGATTGAAATAGGTTCACAGGTGTGCAAAGACTTTCGAACGTTCAAATGTTCAAGCCACCCAAGATCTACAGTGGCTGTAAACATCCCAGTGATGGTTTTTGCAGAAACACAGAACACAACCCTGAAGTTCATATGCAACTGCATGGAAGACTTCAGCTCCTGAAAAAGACACAACTCCAGAGCTGTTACAAGTCCAGATTTCAAATCATTGCATTTCATGTTTATTTTGGCTTCTGAATAATGAGCAGAGGAAGGCCACTACCCATATGCATCTACGTCAGCAGTGCTCTCGCCTGAGTCGGGCAATGGTGGGATGCTACTTTCAAAAATCAAAGAGGAAGTTATTTATCAGTCTCCAAGGTCTTAAGACAAGGTTCTGGTTCCATTCTGTGTGTACACAAAACAACTAGTTGCAGTGCCATTCACTGTTAACGTTGAGTTTTTACTATAAAAGGAAAAAGAGAGAGAAGTTGGTGTGGTGGAGGGGATCTCCCTTCAACTGTTCAGCTCTACATAAGCCCATGACTGCAGGGCTGGGCCATGATGATTTCTGACCTGGAAGCTCACTCCATTGCATGTCTCCTATGCAAGCAGTAAGTGTTCGACCCAAGAACTTTGACACATGATTGCTACCAGCCAGAGTGGGATTAACAGGAAGCTGAGCGTTCACTGCCTCCAGCTGGAGTTAGTTAACAGGGAGCTGAGCCTTCACTGCTACCAGCCAGAGTGGGATTAACAGGAAGCTGAGCCTTCACTGCTGCCACCTGGAGTTAGTTAACAGGGAGCTGAGTCTTCACTGCCCCAGCTGGAGTTAGTTAACAGGAAGCTGAGCCTTCACTGCCTCCAGCTGGAGTTAGTTAACAGGGAGCTGAGCCTTCACTGCTACCAGCCAGAGTGGGATTAACAGGAAGCTGAGCCTTCACTGCTGCCACCTGGAGTTAGTTAACAGGGAGCTGAGTCTTCACTGCCCCAGCTGGAGTTAGTTAACAGGAAGCTGAGCCTTCACTGCCTCCAGCTGGAGTTAGTTAACAGGAAGCTGAGCCTTCACTGCTGACACCTGGACAGGAAGCTGAGCCTTCACTGCCCCCAGCTGGAGTTAGTTAACAGGGAGCTGAGCCTTCACTGCTGCCAGCTGGAGTTAGTTAACAGGAAGCTGAGTCTTCACTGCCCCCAGCTGGAGTTAGTTAACAGGGAGCTGAGTCTTCACTGCCCCAGCTGGAGTGTAGTTAACTGGGAGCTGAGCCTTCACTGCTGCCAGCTGGAGTGTAGTGTACAGGAAGCCAACATTAAATCAAGCAAGGACATAGATCGTTACGCCCCTGTGTACTCCAATACACGATGTTAAGGTCCCAAGTTATGTGTTCAGCACCATACCACATACCTCCTCCCCATGTACGCCTCTCCTTTCTGCAAGTGGATGCCTGGCCATTTTACTAAAGATCAATTCATCATGGGCTATGAAGTCCAGCATGAGATCTGAATTCATAAAATGCACTGAAGAGCAAATGGGAAACAACCTTGTGACATCAATGTTGGCAATGGCCAAGTAAGGATGACTTCAACAGTACAGGCAACAGAAGCAAGAAGAAAAAAGGAGGGGCTGCCACAAAGAACAGAGTTTCTGCTTGGGAAAGACATCCCGAGAGACAGGAAATCATCAACTGCAAAATGAATATCTTATGGTGGATTATTGTCCTAAAACATGTAAGTACTCACACAACTCAATAGCAAATATGCCTATAGATGTGTCTATATTTATAGACATATAAATATAAATAAGACTATCAGCCTCACTCAAGAGCTAACAGATACGTGCAGCAGTGTTCAACAGCTCAACATCAGGGGAATGACAATCCAGCTGCAGTAAGCCAGTACAGGTACTCTGTGAGCATGCCAAGTGTTGGGGGCGTGCAGAGAGGGAATGTGTGCACACTGTTGGTGAGTGGGAGCTACTGCAGTCATCACAGGAAACAGCATGAAGTGCAGGTTCTTCTGCAGACTGAAAGACTGCTGCACGCACATCCCTTGTCGCAGTGCCTAGATTGGAGTCCTGACTCGGAGTCCTGGCTCTGCCACCAGATGCCAGCTCCCTGCCGATGAAGATCCTGGGAGACAGGAGAGATGTGCAGGAGAGTTGGGTCCATGCCGCCGGTCCAGGAGACCTGGGTTATAAGGTTCTGACTGCAAGTTTCAGTCGGGCTCAGTTCCTGGGTTTTGAGCTCCTGACCTGACTTCATTCTCAACTGTGGGCCATTGCAGACATGTGGAAACTTGGAACCTGAAACCTCTCCAGTGAACTATACAGATGATCCAAGAGCTGGGTAGAAATACTGACATGTCCCCACATGTCACTGACCAGCAGTGACACTGCCTATGAAGCACACTCTTGAGGGTCTGGGAAAAGCCGGAGCCACAACCAGACCCCCTTATTGCCAAAAGCAGCTGCTTTTATACTCTTTCTCCACTGCTTTTTCCCCAAAGGTCTTAGCTTTTCTCTGCTGCTTTTCTAGCCCTCTCTCTGTTGCTTTTCCCTGTTCTTGTCCCCGTACGTTTCTCTCTGTAGGTCTTACTGATTTTGCACTGCTTTTGTACCCCCTCTCTGCTGCTTTTCCCTGTTCTTCTCATTTCATCCATCGTTCTCCTCATCTTTCTCCTCCTCGTCCATCTTATAGGTTTTAGCAGCTGCTTTTATACTGCTCTCCACCAATCACTTCTCCCCATGGGTCCACTTGGTGCTACCTGATAGGCCAGTAGCAATGACATAATTGCAGTGAGAGCATCAGCCTGTCCCTGTGACTTCCTGTTTACCTGCTGGTGAGATCAACCCCGCCTCTTGGCCTTGGGCCAGCCACCATCCTGCGACAGCCTTTCCTATTCCTGGGAGTGGCTTCAGCACCCTGCTCCCCAACCCACATGATTGAGGTAGTCAACTTCATGTTGAACACACACCAGAAGGTGACAGAGGACCCGTCTTTAGTCACAGTTGGTAGGTACAAGGCATTCAGAGTGAAGGCAAGGGTGGTTGCAGCAGGGAGGTTGCGGGGACTACTGGAGGAGGAGGTTGCAGGCTGCTTTCCTAGCACCCTGTGTTCCTGAATTGATGCTGTGGGGTCTTGCAGTTATCTCAAGTCTCCAAAGGTAGAGCTGAGCTCAGGAGCTTCAGGAGCCACAGAGCACAAAGCACTTCTTCCTGAATTCTTCATTTTTGTTCCAGGACAATGACAAAGTAGGCAAGATGATTGCAATTTGCATCTGCTTTAAAGAACATAAACATTAAGAGCCACTGCTGTGCACAGCAGACTATGCTGCAGCCTGTAGCACCACATCCCACATAGACATTGATTCGGGTCCCAGCTGCTCTGCTTCTTATTTAGTTCCCTTATCATGTGCCTGGAGAGGCTGCAGAAGATGACCCACATGCTTCGGCCTCTGCACTCACATGGGAGACACTAACTCTAGCTGTCACAGTCATTTGGGTAGTGAACCAGTGGATGGAAGATTCTCTGTCTCTCCTCCTTCCTATAATTCCCTATATAATAAATCTTAAAACAAAAGTAGATATATTTTCTTCCTTTGATTTTATTGGAGATAGGGATTGTGGGCTGGAGAAAGGAGCCTGGCTGGGAAAGTGTCTTCAACCTGTCACTTTCTGCTCCCCACCAAGCGGGCTAGGCCTTGGCCAGCAGAATGGAATGCTGATTCTGGAGTTCATGACTCAGAAACGCTCACAGACATTCCCCATCTGATCCTCCACTGCTGGCTTAAAATATCTGACTATGACTTGCATGAATTTAACAGTGTATCTGGTATGTGTGGACGTGTCTGTGCCTGTGTGTTTAGGGAAAGAACCAATGAGAATATCCCCTTGGGACAAACCTCAACCTGAGTTCTGGAAACACACAGAGGTCCAAGAATGTGTTGAGCACAGATACAAAGCTGCAACAAGGTGGGACACCACAGAACAGGGCAGGATGGCACTGTGTATCCAGCATTCGACACAGAGACTTAGTTCCAACTCAACAGAGGAAGAGTAACAGAAGGTGAAGGAGAGATAGTGCAGAGTGCAGGCTTCAAACTTGCAGTGGAGCCTTGGGGGACTCAGAAGTCCCAGGTCTGTGCACCTCTTGTGAAAGCTGTGCACACGCAATGCAGGGGAGGAGCAGAGGCCTGTCACTAGGGCCAGGAGCCTGAGCAGCACAGCCAGTGAGGGCCAGGCCACTGTACCTCTCATCATAGCTCCACCAACACGACACAGGGGAGGAACAAGTGTCTGGTAAGCAGGTAGGCAGCCTGACCATCCCAGCCAGTGAGAGCCAGGCTTCTGCCCCTCCCATCACAGGTCCACCGCAGGACACAGGGGAGGAGCAGGGCAGCAGCCTGGTATTCCAACAGTGAGGGCCAGCAGCTTGGGTATCCCAACAGTAAGGGCCAGGCTTCTTCCTCTCCCATCACAGGTCCACCACAGGACACAGGAGAAGAGCAGGGCAGTAGCCTGAGCATCACAGTCAGTGAGGGCCAGGCTGGTGTACTTCCCATCACAGGTCCACCGCAGGACACAGGGGAGGAGCAGGGCAGCAGCCTGGTATTCCAACAGTGAGGGCCAGCAGCTTGGGTATCCCAACAGTGAGGGCCAGGCTTCTGCCCCTTCCATCACAGGTCCACCACAGGACACAGGGGAGGAGCAGGGCAGCAGCCTGGGATCCCAGCCAGTGAGGGGTAGGATGCCCAGTTGCAAGACAGGAAGCTCATCTCAGAACTGGGTAAACACTTTTTATAAAGATCTAGGTATAACATTTTTCTCTTTCTGTCCATGCATACCGACATGTAGAATATGAAGTGAACAAACACCTCTGTCAGCCTACAGAGAATATCTTGAAACTTTTGTTAGCCTGTGGTTTATTCACAATGTTGCCAAAAATGTAATACCAGGAAACTTTTTTTAATTATTATTTCTTTCATTTATTTAAATAAAATATTTCAGGTTTTTTGGCAAACACAAAATTGGCACCACAGAGTTGGCAGACAATTCAAATCATGCATTTTAAGTATTTTTCTTTTTTTTCTTTTATTAGTTACATTGAATTATGTGACACAGTTTCATAGGTTCTGGGATTCCCCTATCCCCGCCCCCCGTGCCCTCCCCCCATAGTGGATTCCTCTACCTTGTTGCAGTATTGTAGTTCAAGTTCAGCCAAGATTCTTACATTGCAAGCATATACCCAGCATAGAGTCCAGCATCTCATTGTACAGATAAATTCATCGGTTTCTTGGGAAGACCATCTCTGGTCTGAAGGTAGATCTGGCAGAATATCCCATCCTGATCGATTAAAAGCCCCAACATAACATCAACAACAATTTACAACACTATGGAATTAATTGACATGGTATTGAGTAACCAATATGTTTAAAAAAGATGCAAGTTCTTAACCACATCCTGTGACTACTTCATTGACATTTCAGTTTTAGTTTATATACAACCGGCTTCTATATACCTTTAAATGGCAATATGATACTATTCAGCTGTCTTGTATCTTTTTTCATTTTAGTATTTAGCAGTTTATAGTGTTGGAGTATAATTTTACTGAACTTGGCAGATTTTAGGATAGTCCAAACTGGCTTATAACTTTAACAAGGTATA
Organism: Ochotona curzoniae; assembly: GCF_017591425.1. NCBI lineage: Eukaryota > Metazoa > Chordata > Mammalia > Lagomorpha > Ochotonidae > Ochotona > Ochotona curzoniae. Next base: position 761,727 of record NW_024467119.1, on the reverse strand, counting down.
TGTCAACAGTTGTGGCCCAGAACAGTTTTAGGAGGGGTGTGCAGAGAAATCTTCAATACTCCTGTGAGGAGTAACTAATCGTTTGTGTCCTACCCAGTAAGGTATATATGAATCCACACCGACCGTTTCCTGTCTGATTGTAACTTTTCTTGTTGTTCTCCATCTATCTAGTTTTTTGTTTGTTTGTTGTTTTGAGGAGGTTCCAGAGCGATCCTGATGGTCATTGCCAGAGAGGATGGGGACCCAAGTTGGAACCAAGCAAGGACCAGAGAAATCTCTTCTCCCTAGTCCCGAAGGAAGTTTACTGTTCTTCTGTTTCTGTGGATCACTTAGGGCTCCTGGCTGTTGTTCAGACCTTGGATCCTGCAAGGAAGGATTTGGACTTCTTCCATCTCATGTTGGAAATCCAGATGGGGGGTGGTGATCTCAGAGTTCTCGGTCTCCAAATGCACTCTGATTCCCTGTGGTCTCCTTGGCAGTTGGAAGGCAGTCCTTGATGCCTGAAAGTCCTTGGTGAGAATCCAAGCATCTTCAGGGTTGAGATACAAGCCTCCTCCTGTCCACCTGTTCCATTCTGTCCCACCCCAACCCTCCCCTCACCCCGCCACCGCTTTGTGCGTATGACCTCCTGTTAAGAGGCTGTCAGGATCACTCCTGATTCCCCCATATGTCTTTGTAGTTTTGCTATTGTCGAATGCTGATTCGAGTCTATTGTCTATGAGTTACCAGTTATGTTCCTGATAGGTTATACTTCATGTCTTCCTCACACATTCTAAGGAGATGGAAGATTTTTCTGCTCTCCTGTCCCCTTTCCAAGTAGCTTAGGGTCTTAAAAGTATATTAGGTTTTATAATTCTTTGATGCAGGTCATAAGCCGTCTGACTCACGCTGATTATACATTCAATGGTTATATCACAATATCTTATTGCATGAGATACAGGCTGTTTGGGCTTGGAATAATATTGCAGTTTACAGGTACTATTTTTCAGATTGACAGCATTTCATCTTAGATTAAGGCAAACATGCGGTATCTGACCTTTTTGGGTTGGCTCATTTCCCTTAGCATAATGGTTTCCAGTTGGGCCCATTTGGCCACCAAAAAAAAAAAAAAACTGCATTTTTTAAAATAGCTGAGTGTACTCCATGGAGTAAATGAATCATAGCTTTCTTATGCAGTCTTCTGCTGATGGGCATTTTGATTGTTTCCAAGTTTTTGCAATTATTGATTGTGTTGCTATGAACATGGGTGTGCATGTTGGTTTCTCTTGTAACAGGTGTTTTGGATATATTCCTAGAAGAGCTGTTGCTAGATCATATGGTATTCAGTTGTTTGGGTGTTCTCCATGCTAATTTCCATAAAGGCTGCACCAACCTGCAGCCCCACCAACAGTGGAGTAGAGTTCCCTTTCCCCCACATCCTCGCCAGCAAGTGTTGTTGGTGGTTTTTTGTATGTGAGCCATTCTTACTGGCATTAGGTGGTACCTCAGTGCTGTCTTAATTTGGATTTCCCTTATTGCTAGGGAACTTGAGCATTTTTTCATGTTTGTTTGCCATTTGTGCTGTTCCTTTGTGAAGCGTCTGCCCATTTCCAGTGCCCATTTCTTGAGTGGTGTTTGTTTTGGTGTTTTGGTTGTTCTGGAGATCTTTGTATATTTTGGAGATTAGCCCCCTATAACCTATTTGTGTGCAAAGATCTTCTCCCATTCTGTGGGTTGTTATTTTTACTTTTTTTGTTGTTTCCCTTGCTGAACAAAAGCTTGTTTTGATGAGGCCCCATTTGTTTATTTTGGTCTGGATTGCTATTGCTTTTGGTGTCCTTTTTAGGAAGTCAGGGCTTACCCCTAGATCTTGCAGGGTGTTTCCTATATTTTCTTCCCAAAGTTTGGAGGTTTCTGGGTGTAGGTTTAGGTCTTTTATCCATTTAGATTTGATCTTAGTGTGTGGTCAAAGATGTGGGTCTATCTTCTTGTCTTTGTAGGCTATTAGCCAGTTGTCCCAACAGCATTTATTGAAGAGACCTTCCCATTTGCTTGGATTGTCATTTGTCTTTTTGTCAAATATCATTTGGCTGTATCTGTGTGGGTTCCCTTCTGTTGTTTCTATCCTGCTCCACTGATTCTCCTCTCTATCTTTATGCCAGTAGCAGGCTGTTTGATAACCACTGCCCTATAGTATGTCCAGAGATCCAGGACTGTGATTCCCCCTGTTAACTTCCTATCCTTCAGGATAATACCAGGAAAATGTTAAGGTTTGTGTTTCTTTCAATAACCTGAAAACGAAATCTAATGTTCAAAATTTTATGCTGTTTCAGGTCACTGCAATGCCACACAGCTGAGTCTACTACACCTTTCCCAAGTTCCCTCTACAACAGTCATCACAAAGCCTCTGTGGGTATGGACTCACACACCTGCTCATACTCAGGCACTCATACATACACATGTGTTCACACTCAGAAGCTCATGAGCACACTCCTGCTCATACTTTTGGCACTCACGTGTACACATCTGCTCATACCTGCTGACACTCGGGCACTCCTATATGCACACATGCTCACACTTAGACATACTTGTGCACTCATGTGTACATATTTGCTCATGCTTGGGCCCTCATATACACACATATGCTCACATTCACATACACTTATGCACTGTTCACCCAGGCACACTGTCACACAGTCACGTGCTCATATCACAGCCTTGTGCACACATGTGTATTCCTGCACTCAGACCGGCACTCTCATACACTCACGTGCAAACTTCTGGCAGGTGTACAGCAATACATCTCATCAAAAGCACAAACCAAGGACAGGCAACTTACAAGAATGTAACATCTGCCCAAATACTCTCAAATCACTGAGAGCCACCAGAATATAAAGGCCACAGCTGCTACGAAAAGAGAACACACAGTGAATCTGCTCTTCATAATGTGCCTCCTAGATTCCTGACTCTGAATCAGGAATGGCGAACTCATGCAACTGTGTGGAGAAGCAGACCTGTCCCTGGGCAGCTAGACATCCAGTCCTGGAAGTCAACCTACAGTGGGGGAGAGAGGGACGCACAGTCTGGGCGCTGTGCTTTTGGGGTCACCTCCAAGGCAGTTGTTGCGTGTTTGAGCAGTAGAGAGTTGGTGACTGAGAATTGATGAGAATGTCAATGACCAGAGCAGGTGGTTCATAGTCATGCAAAGCTGGGGGTTTCACGTGTTTGGGCTCAAGGAAAAGGTTAAAGGACAATATAGAGCTCAACTGTGTCAGATGCTGTGCTGAGGAGCTGAGCCCTGCAGGGTGCCAGCCTCGAGGGGATGTCTGTGCCCTGGAAGTCTGCGCTGGGTGTTCAAAAACCCGTGTTCCTTCCAGGGACACATAGCCCCCCTTCGCACTATGCTGCCTTCACCTCTTCTCAAACTTGGGGTTCAGCAATACATGTACCATGCTGCTCAAGGTAATGAGCATTGAGAATAGAAATAGGACGAAAATAATCAACACAAAATACTCCCCATATTCCCCCAACCCTTTGCTTCCTTCATCCCTCTAACAGTAGGTTGAACTAGAATAGATATCCCAAACCAGCCCCTTTGTTGAACAAAGAGGCTCCTGCCTTCAACTCCATCAGTAGGAGTTGTAGTCCAGTCTGAGTGTGAGCTCTTGTCAGGAGGATGAGGAGCCTCACACAGACCCAGCAGTCTACATGTGTCAATCCTGGGCCAAAGACTGCCAACTTACACCCTGGCAAAGCCAAGACCAGATGGCACCAACCAGGTGTCTGTGCTTCTGACTATCAAAGGTTAGGGTGGGAGCATTCAGAGCCACTTCTCCTTGGAATGACACCAGATCCAGAACTCCTGTGGCCCTTCTTAAAGTCACTTAGCTTCCCTGTGTCTGTCTCCCTTGGTTTTTTAGATGGTGTTTGATCCCAGGGAGATTTCAGAAGCTTTAGGGCTGCCTAGGTCCCAAGGTTACCCTAATAAATAGCTCCTTCTCACATCCATAGCCCTGCCAGTAGAAACTGGACATCACCAGTGTGAGAAATCAAGTTCTGGTATCTAAAGACACCAGATCAGAAATTCCCTGAGCTTCCCTGATGGGTGTTGTGCTACACACAGCCCTCTTGAAGCAGATTCCATTTGTACTTGCATCCAGGAAAACTCAGTGGACGCACTACTGACCCTGCTAGGTGACAAGGACAATGAGTGATCAGGAGATTCAGAAGTGGCTCAGCAATGCTGGGACAAGAATGATGCCTCAATGACCCAGCTTGAACTTTTGGATGGCCACCCAGCTCTTTCTGCTTAACCAAGGAGAAATGGGATGTCTGAGGTGAATGTAGGGCTGTTCCTTGAATACTCTCTGCTCCCTGTTGTCCCTGGGCCAGGGGGTAAGCATTTCACTAAATTCCACGCATAGTAAATGCAACATCAGTCTGGATGTTTCGTGGTTTTGGAGTCAAAGAGGCGGCTTGTGAAGCTGTCCTTTTTGCATGAGCCTTCTGTGCTCCTGTTTAAACAGCTCCTGTTACTTATGGTTGGCACATGGCTTAAAGGCTCTGCTGCCAATTTTGGAGTTGAATAAAGGAACAGATGTGGGGCTGAGAAACACACCCTTGCCAATCATAACTTGGCAGCAAAACTGCTGACTTCAATGCTACTCAAAAATCATGGAGTTGCTATTTTCGCTTCTGTGACACACAGCAGGACGTGTTAGATTCTCAGAGAAACAGCAGTTAGCTACACATCAGTGGAGCCGATCCATGTGCAAGGATTTTCCATTCCTTCTACATGGAGTTGGAAAAAAAACATCCTAAGGATTCTGGAAAGATTTGAAACATTTTTAATAGGAGATGACAAGTCACCCAAACCCCACTTATTCGCACGCATGTCCCTTGCAGTTACTCTAAGAAATAAGCTCCAAATCATGCATCTGCCTTTTCCCTTCTGAGGAACTCATATATAGATGTGTTAGAAGGTTAAAAAAGGACTCCTTGGGCCCAGCATGATAACCTAGCGGCTAAAGTCCTTGCCTTGAATGCACGAGGAGCCCATGTGGGTGATCCAGACAACCCCACTTCCCATCCAGCTCCCTGCTTGTGGCCTGGGAAAGCAGTCGAGGACGGCCCAAAGCGTTGGGACCCTGCAGCCACGTGGGAGACCCAGAAGGAGCTCCTTACTCCTGGCTTTGGATTGGCTCAGCTCCAGCCACTGTGGCCATTTAGGGAGTGAATCTTTGGACTGAAGATCTTCCTCTCTGTCTCTCCTCCTCTCTGCAGATCTACCTTTCCAATTAAAAAAAAATAAGAACACATCAAATTTGCTTTAAAAAAAAAAGAAAGGACTCCTCAATTCATTTTTTACTGAATGTTTTTGATGTAGGCATGCTGAAATTAGATGATGTGTATTTCATCACCTACAGAGACAAGCAAACTTTCATTGCAGAATGAACATCCAGAAAATACAGAACATATAACAAATATGATAATAATTTTTTAAACTTTTGAAATATTTGTCCATGCCACCGTATTAAGTCAACAGTGAGTATTTCCATTTAAATATTTTCTTATTCAGAAAAAAATATGCATGCATCATTGTGTGCTTATTGTACTGCTGTGATGCAAATGCGGGTCTCTGTCCCAGACCCCACTCAGAAAATCCTCCCCCAAAGCCTTCCCATTGCCCTGCCAGCTTCCCTCCCTCCACCACCCATGGAGAGCCCTGATGCGTCTGCATGTCCAGATCTTCTGACACTCTGTGAGTGGAATCCTGTTCTCCGTTACCCAGTGCAACCGCAGCAGCCCAGCCCAGTGCTTTATGCAGCAATGGTTCCCACGTGAACTCCAGAACAGTGTGCATGCAACCACTTTATGGTCACAATGCTTACCTGTATTGAAGCAGGTGGATGGGCTTCACTCTGGGAGTGGAATGTGCTTAATAAAAGATCGCATGAGTGGCCCTGTGGCACCATCACCGATGGATGTGGGACAAACACCGACTCTGGCAGTCCCTGGTTCCTGTGACCTCTGTGAGCGTGGAGTCCAAGGAAACTCAGCATTTCCACAGCATCACGTACATTCCCACCAACACGGAGGGGCAGCCAGTGTGTGCACCCTCCCCGGCATCCAGGTGGCATCTTTCCACAGTCACGGAGTCATTTAGTCACAGCCCATTCTCTGACCATGTCTCGGCTATTGAGGTCTGTGCATGCTCCAGGTACAAGAGCTCCTCTTATCCTTACACTGCCCATGCACATTTTCTTCTTGTTCCTCCTCAAGCATTCTGTGCAGAGTTGATGTTCTTTCCCTGACCTCTGCTGCTGGCCATCCTGCCATCCTCTGCCTCTCTGCCCCCAGCTCTGTGTGTGTGTACTTCCCTCTCCACTACCTTCCCCTCACTTGCATGGACACACCACCGTTTGCCCTTCTGTTCTCACACCCTCCTCCCTGCAGCTGCCAGACAACAATGAGCCTGCAGGGCTTCTTTGAATGGATCCTGGACCAGGACTTGTGTCCACAGACATCTCATGCCAGGACACAGCGTGCTTGGTCTTCTACGCTTGTTTTACTCACACATTTCCTTACCTTTACATTCTGTTAGATACTGCCCACTACTAAACGGATTACATTGTGTCCTATGTGTTCAGCCAGGACCCTGCTGTTTAGACTGGCTGAATTTTGTAACATTTCCTTCACAGAAAATAAGAAGAGTAAACACAACACTGCTCCAGTTATTGCTTAGGTATGCAAATAGCACAAGGTTTTTTTTTTTTTTCAATATATTTCGTGCCTCTTTCCAGAAAACAGATTACAAGGCAAGTATTTATTATCCCATCAGCTCCTGGGCCTTCAGAAACAAAGCAGGCATGTAAGTTTATTTCATTTTCAGACTTGTGGCTTATTCCCATTGTGCAGCAGTCGTGTTTTGCACCATGGCGCTGATTTCCACTCACTGAATCACCGCCCTATAAGCTGTGTCTTTCCTTCCTTTCAGGTCCCTCACCCAATCTCACAGCACATGCCTCGGCATCTTGGCCCAGCCCTGGTTCCACCTGTGGCCGCTCTCTTACATGCAGCCTGTGTGGTGGCTCTCTGGGATGTCCAGCAGCCAGGTGTGACCTCTGATCTGGGCAGGCAGAGCCAGCTTCTCACAAGGCTGCAGATCCGGTTGTGTTGGCTGCTCTCTTATCTATTTGGGGGCTGCTGAACCAGGGACAGCATAGGGCTACTCAGTGCAGACCCAAGAGGAAGGGAGGCCCAGACCACAAATCCTGTAGGATACAGTGGGCTGGGTTGGGTTTTCTCAGTAAGTGTTAAAGAGAGAGCAGACTCTGTTGATCCAGCACTTTCCAAACTTTACGTCTTTATTAATAATAATAATAATTTGTTTATTTTATTTGAAAGGCAGACTTACAGAGAGAAGGCAGGAGAGAGAGTGAGAGAGAGCCAGCTTCCATCTGCTGGCTTCATTCCCCAAATGACTGCAACAGCCAGGGCTGGGCCAAGTTGAACCCAGGAGACAATGTCTTCATCTTGGTTTCTGACATGGGTTCAGGGACCCAAGGACCTTGAGCTGTTCTCTGCTGCTTTCCTAGGATATTAGCAGGGATCTGGATCAGAAGCAGAGCAACCAGGACTCCAGTCAATGCCCATATGGGATGCTGCCTCCACAGGAGAGGCCTTAGCTTACTAAGCCATGGAACAGCCCTCGTGTCTTCATTTGTTTCTGTCTTGAGGCCAACATAGTCTCAGCCATCCAAGTGGGGTGATCCCTACAGGGTATGGAAACAGAGAGATGTACCAGTGCCACCTTATCTATAATCTATAATCACATTCCACCAGAAATGCTGGAGGTGCTTCTGTGGTCCTCTTTCTCCTCCCATTTTTCCTTCTGGGGCCCAAAATCCCCAGCATGATCTGAGTGTTCTTATAAGAGCTGGACTCAGGGACTAAAGTGGCCCTGCTGTGGATGGGGGAGTTTGCATACCGCCCTTCCCCTGGGGTTCATTTAGGCCTGTCACCAGGACACACAGAGCAGGCAAACAGGTACAGGTGAACTATAGGTGTAGGGCAGGTTGCCAGCACGAAGTGGACACAACACAACATCTCCAATTTTGACATTGACATTTTTCTTGGAAAAAATTGTGTATTTTCTTCATCTTGAGCATCTCCAAAGTTTTCCTCCATTTTTTTCTCTCACAGGGAAGAATCATTTATCAATACGTTGTATCTCCTTCTTCAGGGACTTGAAGTGGCTCATGATGGGATGTGCTAATTTGGAGGTTCTCTTACATGGCTGGATTTTCTTCCAAATCTGTGCAGGTCTCCAGTTGTCCTCCACAGTGTTGGGACTCCTTTACATTCCCATGAACCCTGCATTAAAGTTCCGATTTCTCCACATTATTGTCAGCATTCACTGTTTTCTTTGTTTGATGAGAGCCATTCGAACTGTGGTGAGGTCAAGCTTCATTGTGGTTTTCATTTTTATTTTCCTGATTACTATAGAGCCTGAGCATATTTTTTGTTGAATCCGTTAAAAATGCATTTAATAAGATTTTTTTTCAATACTTTCTTTTTATCTACCATCTAGACACAAAATCGTAATAAAAGCAACACAGCATTTGTGCACTGTTTAAATTCAACACATTAGGGGAGAATCAAGATGGCAGAATAGGATAAGGACACATTTAAATGGACAGAAAAACATTCAATCAGGATGAAGCAGAGAGGACACATTCCAGGAAATAGGAGAGGACAGAACAAGAGCAGTGGGGAACCTGGAGACTGACAGACACAAGAAAGTAGCAGACACAAAGGTGTGGCATTACAGTGTCTAATACTCCAGCAGCATTCAGCTAACAGCGATCTGAACTCCACCAGCAACCAGGTGGGAAGGACTTTCACTGGGAGCTTGCGAGGTGAATCCACACAAAGAACTGTCTATCCTGCTGGTCTGTTTGATTTGCCCAGGAGCAGAGACAGAGCAGTAGACTTCAGACAGGCAGTGCGAGAACAGGATGGATTTCATAGGTCAGACAACCCCCTAGAGCCAATTTGGGCGCCATTTTGCTTAAGGAGGTAAAGGCAAAGGAAAGGACTGAGCATAAACTGAGCTGGGAGTGAGCTCATTTTTGACTCAGTGAACTACATTATGGTGGCATTCTACAGATTCCACCCAAGACAGGTCTGGATAGCCCTCATATCTGATGGCCAGTAGATTAAGAACTCTAATAGTGGCACATCAGGCACCATTTTGTACAGTGTGGCAAATACTGTAAGACTGTAGGGGACAACAGTGAGCTGCGCATGTGCTGAATTCATGAGAACTCATGGAGTACTGTGGATTGCACTGGTGCTGTAGGAGAATAATACTGACTGTGTCATCATCCAGGTCAAATAGGTCCATATGGCACCCAGACCTAACATCCAACAGGTTCCGGCAAGATCAGCACCACCAACAACCTAGCTATATAGGACACCTTGTGTCAACCTAATCCTGAGACCTACTCAAACTGGAAGTGGGAGAAACACTGTACAAACAACATTGCAACCGCAGCGTGTCAGCACAGGAGATGGTAGCTAGTGAGCCAGGAGCTGGGGCTATGGAGACCATGGTGGAAATCTAACATAAGAACCCAGACCTGGAACTTGCTGGAGGGAGTGGCACAATTGGCTGCAAGCAAAGAGCTGTGTACCAACTGCAATAATGTAGATATTATGTGGGTGACACAGCTTAGAAATCTGCCCCAACGAGAAGACTCTGCTAACCAGAAGTACAATGACCAAGAGCAAAAGAACAGACAAAGGCACAATAAATATTACTGAAAATTCCCCTGCAAAGGAGCAAAACCCTATGCCAATCGCGGAATTAGTTGAGGAAGACATCAAGAAAACGAGGGAACATAGAATTCAGAAAACTCATTTTAAAGCTTCTGATCAACAATGAGAAGCACATACAAGAGTTCAAAGAATTTAAGGAATATTTTACATATATAATAGCAATAAAGCAAATCAAGGCTGATATATCAGAAATCAAAAAAACAGCAGAGCAAATTAAAAGTACAACGGAGGATCTCCAAAGCAGAATGAAGTGAGCAGAAAAAAGAATCTCAGAATTGGAAGATATTTCCTGTCATCAGGGCAAAGCAAACAAAAAGCTGGAAGCAGAGCTGGATCAGGCCAAAAACAGTATTCAAGTATTGAAAGGCACTATTAAGAGGCCTAATGTAAGAGTTATGGGAGCCCCAGAAGGTGCAGAAAGAGAAACTGGTTTTACGAATATATTTAATGAAATAATCAAGGAAAATTTCCCTAATCTAGGAAAGAATTGGAAAACAAGATCCAGGAGGGGCACAGAACTCCCAACAGGCTTGACCAAAAGAGATCTTCACCACAACACATGATCATCAAGCTCGCTTCAATTGAACTTAATGAAAAGCTCCTTAAATGTGCACGTGAAAAAAAAAATCAACTGACACTTAAAAGGATGCCAATTAAACTCACAGGAGATCTCTCACAGGAAACTCTACAGGCAAAAAGAGAAGAGAATAGAGTGACATATTCCAGACTCTAAAAGAAAAAAAAAATTGTTGGCCTAGGAAAACGTATCCAGCAAAGCCTTCTTTCATCTTTGAAAATGAAATAAAATTCCTCAACAGTAAGGAAAAGTTAAAAGAATTTGCCTCTTCCAAACCTGCTCTACAAATGATATTTCAAGATGTTCTCCTGACAGAGAAGAGGAATAGCACCCAACAAAACCAAAGGTGAAAATGAAGAACTTCCCAGTAAAGTGATAACAGAAGACTAAACCAATGAACAACCCATTGCTAAAATGACAGGACTAAAGTACCATCCATACATATTAACCCTGAATGTAAATGACTTAAGCTCAATCTGATGGCATAGATTACTAGATTGGATTAAAAAACAAAACCCATCTATTTGCTGTCTAATAGAGACACATTTCACCAACAAAAATCAGTGGAAACTATATTGCATGGGTTTTGATGTTTTCTGTTAGTTTCATCTCTTCTAAAGTGTTTCTTCTGATTAAATCATTCAATGACTCACAGATCATACAGTAGCATCATTTTCTGCAAGAAGGTTCTTGATTTTCATTTCTTCAGCTACACATTAGTCATTTGGTAGCATCTTATTTAACTTCATGGTGTTGTTAATTTCTTTTTTCTCCCTGATGTTGATTTTGTTTTGTGGCTTTTCATTTAAGGGGATGTATAGTAGCTGTGTAATGGAGACTGTAATATCTAGTAACATGTTATTTAACTTCATGGTATTGTGAATTTTTATTTTTCTTTCTACTGTTGATTTTGTATCATGACTTTTCATTTGAAGGAATGTACAGTAATTGTGAAACGGAGACTAACATCCAGATGTGAGGATACAATGCAGTATACATCTGCACTTCCAGACAAGGATGGACTACCAGTGAAACTGTTTACTATATCTCGACAATGGATGCTGGACTCTCTGCTATTGTCTATGCCCACAATGATGGAAGATATGACTATGTATGAAGAACTATACTTTAGTAATGATATAGAAGGACTAGGTGGGGTGGGGGGAATTGGGGTGCGCATAAGGGAAATCCTAGGAGTTTATGGAGCTTTATCATCAAATGACAATCATAAAATAATCACTAGCAAAAAATGAATAAATTCAATACATCAAACAGGCTGGAATGATAACTCCTCTCTACCCTCTTTCAATGCATGCTGGCTTTCTGTTAAAGGCATAATTTAGGCATGCTAATTGTAAGTTAACACTCCTCATTTTTCACAGAGATAGACTGCAATAAAATAATATTAAAGTTTTAATGAATATGAGCTAACACTCTGCTGATAGAGCTAAGAAAAGCTACTTAAGGCTTGACATCTAGCTTTCTATGATCAAGTCACTTATTCATCTACCTAACTATTTGAAACATTGCTTACAACTTAAAAGGAGACACTTGAATCAGTAATATCAGCTTCACTGTTGTGAAACAAAAAAAGCCAAGAACAGCAAAATTCAAGAAAATAGAAATCATAGGGGCCAACTTTGTGGTGTAGCAACTAAAGCTGCCATGTGTAATACTGTATTCCATGTGGGCTTGATGCGAGTCTCAGCTGCTCCACTTGGGACCCAGCTCCCTGCTAATATGCCTGGGAAAGCAACACAAAATGGCTCCTCGCCACTTGGAGACTCAGAAAAAAATTTCTGGGTCTTAGTTTCCATCTGACCCAGCCCTTACCACTACAGCCATTTGGGAAGTAAACCAGCACATGGTAGATTTCTCTGTCTCTCTGTCTCTCTGTCTCTCCTTTTCTTCTCACCCCATACCTCTGTGTTTCAAATGAAATAAAATTATCTTTAAAAAAAATAAATCACAAGATCTATAAAGAAATCAAACTGTAAATATTAGCATCAAACATTGAGTTTGCTGTCTTAAAATAAAAGTTTTGTATAATTGAGAAATTCATTGATAGCAAAAGCTTGCTAAATTTATCCAAGAATAGATAAATAAATAAGCTGAGTTAATCTATTTGTATGCATGAAATGAAGATAAAATACTCTAAAAATTTTTAGGCCAAGATGAGATACTGCCCAAGGAGTTAAAAATTCCAGTTTAATGTGAGCTCTTCTAGTAAACTGAAGAGGAGGACCACTTCCCAACAAGTTGACGGGATGAGCATTACCCCGTAGCCAAACTGGACAAAGGTATTAGAAGAAAGGAAAATGTCAAAACAGTTTCTGTTGTGTGAACATGCAAGAATGCAACATGCTTAGTAACTGTTAGTGAACCATTTAAGTGATATAAAAATCAGATAATCTGTTAATGACAAACAGGGGAATCATCAAAATAAGGGTGGCATTGTGTCAGCATTCAGAAAGCAGCAGACAGCTGTGGGCTTTGGCTGTAGTTGTTATAATGCCTTTTGGGACATCTGTGTTCTTTGTTGGAGACCTGGATGGAGTCCTGGCTCTGGTTCCAATCCAGCTTTCCACCAATGCATATACTGGGGGCGCCAGTGGGCTCCCAGCCACCAGGTCTCAAAGACTAGAGCTGGGCTCTGAGGTCCACCAGCCTGGCCAGTCCTGGCTGTGCAGACATTTCTAAAGTACACCAGCAGACAGAAGGCTGTTCCCCTTGCATTTTGTCTTTGTCTCTCTCTTTCTATGTCTCTGTCTTTCAAATAGATTTACATAAAGGCAATATTTCTAGACTTAATGTAAATTACTTGGCATATATACATATGCATTATTATTTCAATAGACATTGAGAGAAAAATCCAATCTAATCAACAGTCATAGGAATGTGTTAGGACTTGCTGAAATTGATGGAGTGTATACAGTCAAATCCAGAAGCACGAGGCTTTGGAAGGAAGGTTTGAACTCTCTGCCCTTAAACTGGCATCTCTTACATACATAGCCATTGCCAACACTCCTACATCAAACTCTATGACAAGTTCTAGGTAATGAAACAAGAAAAATCAACAAAAATATGTAAATTAGAGTGGAATAGACAAGATTCCTTTTATTTAGAGGTTGCATTTTTTTTAGTATATAAAATTCCAAAAATCGACACAAAAAACCGCCAGGGTTTTTTTTTTTAATTTATTAAGCAAACATCAGTACTCTATACACACTGGCAATGACGATTTTCATATTGAAACTTAAAAATAATGTGACTTGTCACATAGTGAGCAAGCTGAAAGGCTTGGGGACGAGTCTATAGAAGGCTCACATACTGAAAGTTACAAAGTAGTAGAAGCAAGCACTATCGAGAAATGCGTTCTGTTCAGTAGTCTAGAGCCTTTCCTGTTTAATACGTCAGTCACACATTCCTGTTGATGCAAACCTGCAAATAGTTGAGTAAAAGATTCAGCCATCATATTGAAAGGTGGAAAAACCCATGATGAAACTGATAGAAAAGCAAGCTTTTCGAAGTCACCCAAATAACAGGATTTTGAAGAGAGACTTGCCAAAGACCATCACCAAACCCCAACCTAGAAAGTCTGGGATTTGAGAACAATTCCCACTTGGAGCAGGACAGAGAGAAGAGGAGCTTGCTTACGGAGCCTGGGATTTAAGAAAGAGCAATTCCCACGTTGACCAGTGCAAAGAGGAGCCTTCTTACTGTCACATTAGCAGTTGTCCAGCAGCCACGATGAGTTAATGACAAGAGAAGTTTTTCCAGTAAGGATAATGGCACCTGCAGAGAAGCAAGAGAAACATGGGAGTCCACTCTTACCTCACAGCTTATGACATAGTCCCTTGAATTACATCATCGTACCGAATCCCATCAGAAAATATAGACCAAAATCCTTGTCATGTAGGGTCAAGTAAGCCCCCTTCCAGGGGTCACAAAGCATACACGTCATGCAGGAAAATCATGGGACAATGTCAGTTTTTGCTGCTTAAAAACCACTGTTAAGGAAATAATAAAGCTAAATCTAGACTTGGCTAAATTATTTTTTTAAATCCCCATTTAAAACGCATCCACTCAGTGATATGAATACTGAAAGAAGACGAAAAGGTCAGAGAAGAAAACAGAGGTAAAAAAAAAAACCCGGAAGAAACATTGCAAAGAAAGAGTAGAAGGAAGAAGAGAGGGAAAACTTGAGCACGCACATCCTAGACATGACTCAGTCAAGGCTGCAGATGGATTAGAGACATACAGGATGGGCCCCAACCAAGAAACAGGGATAATGACACCAACCTGCACTCTTCTTCCTTACTGGGGGCGGGGCAAATGGCTGGCCCCTCTGGAGAACGGTTACAGTCTTTTAGATTGCCAAGTTTTTTCTGAACATTGACCTGCCAAGATCAACGGCAGCATATTGCAAGGGTCTTGCATGCAAATATCCCTGCAATTATATGAACCATCAAATATTAAGGGCAAAAAAATCTAAATTTCAAATTAGCACACTGTCTGCAGATGGTGTAGAATGGCTTTGCCATGTGGGTCCTCAGAGGCGAGGGGTGGGCAGCACAAGCAAGGGCAGTCAAGTGGCCAGATCCCTTTTCCTTATTCAGCTCAATGACCACGGGGCTCCGCGGATGTAGGGATGGGTTATGAGGAGATGTTGGGGAATGCTGGGCAGTCTGCCCTATTCTTGGTTACCACTGCTGCTGTGAACACAGAAGTCTGTCCAGGGCAGAACACCTGTGTTAGTACTCCATCCAAGCAGCCTTGTGACAGTCGAAGGAAGAAAACCTACAAGAAAACCAGAAAGAACTGCATACACAAATCTGTATTGTGCCAACCTTCCATAGCCCTTTTCCTGATAAGAAATGTAAATGTTATCCACCTGCCAAGTTCTTGGAAGTATTAGGCTCTTATTTTTTAACCATTTCTGTAAAAACAGAATTTGGGCATTTCTTAGTCCTTGAATGGGTTCTAGAATCTTGCAGCTTGGGTTTTAAAGGACAGTGCATTTAAAATCCTCAGCTGACAGATGGCTCTTTGCTGCCCAGCTGCTTCCATTCTTGTCTTCAGCTTACCTTGCTGTACTAGGCATGGATTGAGCAATGTTCCTGTTCCACATTGCTGTTTGTTAATTCTGAAAGCACAACACACAGTCTGTGTACCCAATTTCTGCCTGTGTTGATCTTCAGCATACAAGAAGGTGAAACATGAAGAGCAAACATAAATTAGACATAAATAAATAAAGCTAACATAACTTTAAAAAGACATCCAAAAGAAACAGCATGTAACAGGATAGTTCAAAACGCAGGATCCAGTTACGGGTCTCCAAAGAGTTCCTAACTCATGGTGGGGCAAGCAGGAAGCAGAGAGGCATGTTTGCTCATCCAAGTGGCCAAGGCCTGGACACGGTGAAGTGGAAGAATGAAGAGGTTAACAGGGACACTGGAGGACAAGCACACAGAGAGACAAGCACCATTGAGCTAACATTTATTCTATTTTATTCCCTGATCAGAAAGGAAGAGTGATTTAGAGGAAATAGGAGGAAGTTATCCAAAGCAAGAGGTTTGCTTGGGCCTGGTCAGACAGATGGAACTGGTGGTGGCAGAGATCTCAACTCCACCTGACACTCAGCTTCTAACAGACATGCGGATGCCCCCAACAGGCCAAGACATGGCAGAGGCAGGTGGATGATAGCGGGCCAGGCATTGGAAGCCTCTCTGACTCAAGCAACTGGAGATTGTCTGCAGGCTGTTGTGCCATCTGTTACAGATGAGCCCTGGGGGTCCTGATGCTGCAGAAGGCGAGATGGGGGAAAATCAGTGGAATCTTACAATGGTATTAATGACACTGCATTTGAGGGGAATGAAGCAGCCTGGAGGTTCTGCCCATAGAGCAACCCCTGGCATCTTCTGTGAACCCCTGATACTAGGGGCTTGGAGGGTGTGTGGAGGCTCTGCCTGTCTGCTGGAAGAGGAACCCTGTGGTCCTCCATGCATGGACCCTGCTGACACAGCGACTTCAGACCTCCCAACCTCCAGAGAAAGGAGGAGCAAATTTCTGCTATTTTCAAACCACCGGAGACAAGCCTGGGAACAAGCCACAACAGTCCATCCTGTTGCAGTGAAGAACACGAGGGGTGTGGCTGTTCTACACAGGGAGGTGGAACACAAGCAACAGACTCACCCCAGGTTCTGGTTCTCCCCACTTGCTGGTATCATCCAGGCTGAGCTGGAGGGAGCCGGAACACAGACCAGGCAGGCATTGATGTGGGATATAGAGGGCCAGGCAGTTTCTCACGGCTGTATCGAATGCCCTCTTATCCCCAAGCTGGAGTTACACAGCTAGGAGTTGTTCACAATGGATGCTGACCATCCATGTGTGCCGACAGCAAATCACACAGACAAAACCCAACTCCAGCACCATTAACCCAATCAAAAAGATCATTTCGCAAAGTCGATTTGATTGCCACTAAGATATGTGAGGACTTTATTATGTTAGAAAAGGTCCCAACAATTTATAAGTAAATTATTGTTAACAGTATTGTTTGAAGCATCAACTTTCTATTTGGAGCATTTATGTCTGCGCCAGGTTGGAGCTGTCTGATGCCTGAGGGGAAGACACCCAGCTGGCATTTTGGTATGCTTGGTACCAAGGCCCTGCAGACGGAGTGGGAAAAACTGGCAAAGCAGGAGGGCCTGTGTGCCTGCAGAAGCCCTTGGCATTAATTCCTCTAGGCCACAGCCAGGTCTTCAGAGATGATGGTCCCAGCAGCCTGGGAAACAGAATAAATGTTCTGTGGGTAGGGGAACTTTGAATGGAAGTGTACCTTTATAGGAAGCAATGAAAGGAAATTAGGTTCTGAATGATTTAGTCCACAAAATTTGGGAGGAAGCATATGCTGAAATTTCCATATGTAAACTAAATAATAAGCTGCATGCAACTTTTTTAGTTGGGTACAAAATGTACCAGGCTAAATATATCTTCAAAGAGACAATGTAACGAGATCAACTGCACTTTGAAATCCTGTGCATTCACACAGAAAGTGGCTAGAGCCCAGACTTCTCCAGTGCTGCTCCACGTTGTAGCCCATGGGACTCACTTCGACCCAGCTCCTTACTCACCTGCAACTCAGCTGACTTAGAAACTTTACCCGATTTTCAGAGTTAGCAGTCCACTGACATACCACACTGTCAGTTCTGAAATGAAAATAGCATTATTTTACTATTCCTAAAAGCAATTTAATAAAATAGTTGAAATAATAACTGAGACCACTTAAAGCATACATCCAAAAAAATACCTTGTGGTTAAAAGTCATTTGGGGTTATTGCTATATCCCAATACAGTCTTCACGCTTTCGAATGCTGGCAGATTTTTAGGGTCATTTTTCTTTGGTTTGTTAAAACAGGACTTATGAAATCTTCTGAAGTGGTATGTACACATGTGTGCATGTGTTGCTCTTATTGACAAACTCTTGCCAAGGAAAAGGTCCCAAACAGCAGCACACTAACTCCCACAGCACTAAAGCCACGTTCTCCGTGAGGTTTGCTGGTTTGCTCTCAGAGTCTGGTCCCATTCTTCTCTTTGGCCAAATCATGCATCCCTAAATTCTCTCTACTTTCCGAAAGACTTAATGTCTTATATCAGCTTTAATTTTGTAGCAAAATTGGGCAAAAGATAGAGGATTATTACCCAGCCATGTTTCTGCATGTGCACAACCCCATGAGATCTCCACAAACAAGATGTGTCCTTGTATGTGAACAGTCCCTTGGGGTTCCTCCAGCCCTGTCCCCACGTGTACATAGCCCCCTGGGATCCCCCAGCCCTGTCTCCATGTGTGCACAATCCCCTGGGATCCCCCAGCCCTGTCTCCATGTGTGCACAATCCCCCTGGGATCCCCCAGCCCTGTTCCCATATGTGCACAATCCCCCGGGGAACCCCACCAGCCCTGTCTCCATGTGTGCACAATCCCCCTGGGGACCCCACCAGCCCTGTCCCATGTGTGCACAGAACCCCAGGAACCCTACCAGCCCCATCCCCATGTATGCACAGCCCCTTGGAATCCTCCCCAGCCCTGTCCCCATGTGTGCACAGCCCCTTGGTATACCCCAGCCCTGTCCTTATGTGTGCACATGCCCTAGAATCCCGCCCCCAAGCCCTGTTTGGTGTGTGTACAGCCCCCTTTGGTTCCCCCCGCCCCAGTTCTGTCCTCATGTGTGCATACCCCCTCACTGTGGACAGCTCGTGGAGGGCATACCATACCCCATTCCATACCCCTGGAGCTCATGTTGGAGTTCACTCTTGGAACTGTCCTTTCTGACAGTCTGGATGGAAGTCTCACGGTGTGGGTAGCCACCACACTGGCACAGAGCAGCCGCAGTGCCCTCCCCTTATCCCCATGGCTCACGCAGAGCCTGCCTCACCACTCTCCTGACTTGGACTCCACGTGTCAGGAGCATGTTAGAGCGAATATTCCTCTGCTTTCCACTCGGCTTCTCTTGAGTAGATTGCCTATTCATCACTTTCTAGAGACGTCTTTGCTATTTCCTATGAACATATTTAAAATGTATACACTCTGCATTAAAAAGGAAAAACCGTGAAGAATGCCTATCCATTTTCTTCATAGAGGTTCTCCCACAATTTTCCCTTCTGTCAATCAGCCCATGTTTTCTTTGTCTGCCCCACCACTGTTGACCAAGGACAGAGTTACAGAGCTGGCCATGTGCATGTGTGCCCACTGAGGCTCATGTGTCAGGAGCATTTTACAGAGTTGGCTCTGTGCACGTGTCCCCATTGAGGCTTTGTGTCAGGAGCACGTTACAGAGCAGGCCATGCGCATGTGTACCTGCTGAGGCTCATATGTCAGAAGCATGTTACAGAGCTGGCTCTGTGCACATGTGCCCACTGATGCTCATGTGTCAGGAGCATGTTACAGAGCTGGCTCTGTGCATGTGTCCCCATTGAGGCTTTGTGTCAGGAGCATGTTACAGAGCTGGCTGTGTGCACGTGTCCCCATTGGGGCTCAGTTATCAGGAGCACGCTACAGAGATGGCTTTGTGCACTTTCCCCATTGAGGCTCGTGTGTCAGGGGCATGTTGCAGAGCTGGCCGTGTGCACTTGTGCCTACTGATGCTCAGGCATCAGGAGCATGCACTGTGGTCACTCAGACCACCTGCTCCTTAACATTGAGTTCTGAGGGTTGGCTGCTTCTCGTTCTCACAGTGTCTGTCCGATGACCGCATTACCCTGATTCACTTCCTGTCCCTTTGATCAGTACTTTCCTTTCTTCTCTGTTATTCTTCCTGCTTCTGTGCTGATCCTCCTCCCTCCCTAAGAGGAAATTGGCTATGTTCTGACTTCATCTCCTGGCTCCTTTGCAGTTCTGCTTCCCACCCCACAGACCTCCACTCTGCTGGACTCCAACCGTCTCCCCATGTCCACGTCCAGTGTCCAACATTCTGCTCATCTTCAGCCTCGCATTGCTAACTGCACCCTGCTGGACAGCACAGCTGTTTCCCCACACACGCCTTTCTACCCATCAGAACTGTGCATTCACAAAGGGCGTGACCTCATTCTCCTCATGTGGGGTCCTGGTTCCAGAATCTGAGACTCTCTTTCTGCATCTTTGAGGTTATTAAAGTCAGAAAGTTGGTTCCACTGCACACTTCACTCTTAACACCTACGTCCCCTCTTCCATTTCTGCCACTGCTGCAGCATCTTGGGCAGGTTCCTGGTCTCCCTTGGACGCTTGAAGTTGGCTTTTGCCACTGTCATTTCCACAAATGCTTCATCACTGTAGCGCTCCCACAAAGCAATGTTATTTGTGTGTGTTTGATGCTCAGAAGCTCATGGCTGCCTTACTGTCTGATGAATGTTGCGCAGACACTTCAAATAGGGTTTTGAGTCTCTTGTTACAACCCACATTTCCAGCCCCTAGATGACTGCATTTTTGTGAAACAGCCGTGATGCTTTGAACCACTTTTCCTGAGTTCCGTGTGTCGCATTCAGGTTATTGCTGGGCATTGTGCACATTCTTCATCCTTCTGAAAGGATTAATTTTCCGAAAGAGAAAAATTCTGGCTTCATTACCGGAAACGCCTTACCGCCTTACATGTCTCCTCAACTACGTAGAGGCCTGCATTATTCTTCCTGCAGAATGTTCTAGAACACTGAATTTCCAGAACATGTATAAACACCAGACACAGTCTCTGAGTAAAAAGGAAAGAACACAGGAGCATAAGCAAATTATTTACACATTAGATATTGTATGCATAATTTTTGCTGAGCAAGTTGTTTATGAACCTAAATCATATCAATCTTATCAATCTTAGAAATAGTGAAGTCCGGAACTGCCATTTTTTGTGATTAATCAATTTCAGTACCTGACTGTTACAGGAAGACTTTCTTCCAATAGACTGTTACCTCAGTGCTCCTGCAAGGGTTCCCTATAAAGTGCGGATAACCGTGTGATCCTGTCATGAGATGAACATTGCAGAATAGATTTCTGCTGCAGGTGATAAAAGCACATTGAGACATGTGGCTGCATTTCTGAGCTAACAAGCGGTAGTTCTGAGAAGCACCTGGAGCTGGAAGCACCTCATCGCCTGAGGCTTCCCCTTTGCTAGCACTGCTCAGCAGCCTCAACACTAGGGCTCCACCGGCCATGCTGAGGCTGCTGCTCAGGCAGGTCCTTTCCTGTGACCTCTCTCACAGCCGCCCACCCACCCTCCAGCCAGAGTATTCCTGCCCTGCTTCACACATGTGGCTGCCTTACCATCCATCCAGAGCTGCCTTTTTCATGGTGCCCAGCCTTGTTTGCAGCAAGGGAAAGGGCTGCACCCCAGACTCACCTAGACCTGGCTGTCACACTGTCCAGCCTTCCCTGTGGCGAGGGAAGGGACTGCATTCCAAGCCCCTAAAGCCTCCATTTCCCTGGGAACCTCCTGGTGGAGACAGTCCAGCATCCACAGGCACTTAGTGTCAAGAGACAGCAGCCCAGTGTTGGGGGGGCACACGTGGGGTGTCTCTGTTAGAGCTAAGGAACGACACTATGGCACAGTTTTCCCACTGAAGGTGCAGGACTGCCAGATTTGGGAAACAGGACATCGCATCAGCCCTTTAGCACTTCCACAACACCCATGCATTCCCTTTTGCACCTGTCTCTCAAGAAGAAATTGTTCTCCAACCCGTCCACTGTAACATCAGCCTGCCCACAGTAACTGCACCCTGACCACTGTCATATTACATATCTGACCACTGCCACATCACCCTGCCCACTGTGACATCACCCTGCCCACTGTGACATCACATCTCTGCCATGCCTTTTAAAGAAATGCAGGTGAGTAGAACCTTCACTTACACCTGGCATTACATGGCGAGTTGGCTGACACAATATTAACTATGTGCTCACCCGCAGAGGGGATGCCCAACCACTGGCAGGTCTTGTGTGTGGCCTTTAGAGTACTGAAGATGGTATTTTCTTCCCAGGTGTGGGCAGCAATCATCCATAACTCTCAGCAGAGCGGAGGGGTCTGGTTAGCTGGTTTGCACATTGCCACCCACCCATTTGGAGAGCAGATGAGAGGAAGCACTAATCAGAAGTCAGGGGCCAGTGAGGGAGTCACAGTAGAATGCTCGGATGGCAGGTCGGGGGGCTGTGGGCTGAGCAATCGTGCTTGTGTCCTGACCGGTGACACTGCAGAGGGAAGGAAAGGTGTGGACTGTAGTCTATCTGGTTGCATTTCATTCTGGGCATACCTAGAGCCTCTAGGTACAGTGTCACTGCCTAAATACACCCCTTCTCTACCTGGCAAAAATGATGCAAGGATTGTATCGCTGACCTTTCCAATAAACTCCTTCTGAACTTCTTGTTGAAGGTGTAGGATATGGAACTGCTTCACGAGAACGTATGTTTGAATTTCAGAATACTAAATCCACACCTTCAGCTCTGCTCTCAGAAATCCACCCCACATCGCCATACTGTCTGATCACTTCCTTATCCACTCTTATCCCTAAAGAAACATGTAGCCAAATATTTTCAAACATTCTGAAATTCTCATTTCTGCAACATTACAGGTAATAAAAAGTAGCAACAACAAGAACAACAGAAGAGAACTCTGTCCTGGAAGAAGGTCCCAGGGACTTGTGTATTCAGTCGGCCGTCAGCTCTGGAATGTCTGTCCGATCTTACCGGTCTGTCTCAACCTCATGGATGTGCAACAACTAGATTCAAAAACACATTGTCCTCAGTCTCTCAGTACCTTCAAGAGCTGAGAGTAAGAGAAGCAGAAGCTCAGACCAAGGCACACCAATATCCACATCAAGACCTTATGTGGGTGAGAGGCGAGACCTCCACCAGGAACCCCTGGCCCTGAGCAGGGAGGTGAGAAACACTCAGACCTCCGCCAGGCACTTCCGTACTCTGGGCAGGACGGTAAGATGTAGTCAGACCTTTATCAGGCACTCCTTGGCCTGGGCAAGGAGATAAAAGCCAGTTATCACCAGCTACAGCAGCCATCTCAACCACTGACCAATCTTTGCTTCCCTGCAGTGGCCATGTTCAAGCTCCTGAGGACTTACGATGGCCATGCGGCATACTGTGCAGGTTAGAGCATGTTATTGCCACTGTGCCTTCACAAAACAGCACACACACAGTACACGGGATGGGGCCCTTGCCTGGGTAAAGGGTGCTGTTCATGCCGGGAACCCAACATGAGAAGCTGCCCCATCTCCAGGCATGCAGCTCATTCTGTCCAGAACGTGCGTATGCAGTGCATTTTCCTGCTCTTTCAGCAAATCCTGTCTTCCCACTGAGTGTTGTGTACTGTTCCTGGCCTCTTGCTTTTGTGGACAATAAGGACCTGGGACTCTGTCCAGCACCAGTAGCTGTGAAATGAAACTTCCTCCAGACACTAGCTAGAGCACCAATTGATGGTGGAGCTGCCTGAAACAATGTGTTCAACCTGAGGAACAAACAGGTGACCTTGAAGAGGGCTGTGTGGCTGCAGCATAGCAGGCCACAACCCCACAGCTGGAGGCAGCATGTCATAAAGGGTATAGCAATGGGCATGGCCATGTGACCAAGACCTTGGCTGTCTCTTATGCAGATCTATCTCACCTGTGAGGCCAGCTGCTAATGGAACAACTCACAATCATGCCCTCCTTCCTTTTCCTCCTCTCCCCTGGCAGCTGGGGCTGCCCTGAATGCAGAGGAGAAAATCTGCCGCCTGAATTACCTTCTACGCTTTCCTTCCCCAAACAAAAATACTTTTTGAAGCAATTGAGGATTGCACTTTTTATTTGTCCTGTTAATTAATATGCATGGAATTGCAAACAAAGGTTGATTCACTGTTTCCTTTCTATGTTTAATATCTGAAATATTGAATGTTAACATGTAATGATTTGCTAATGAGCATCTACCTGCCTCTTTGAACAGTGAGATGCCTTTATTAGACTGATACTAATGCATGCACATTTGGCAGGATGAGTGACCTAATGACTCCAGGTACGTGTCAGTGCTGCCTTGTGCACTGTGCATTTTGCCGCCTGATGAGCCTCATTTATCGCACGAACAACAATGGCCCAGCAGCACAATCCCAGCCAAATTCTAGATGTCCATCCAAGCAATGCATGAAGTCTCAGAGTCCCAGTTTTATCAAGTATAATAGGGAAAATCCAAGAGCCTGCCGTGTCCAATGCACAATGCTACAACCAGGAAGAGGAAGAACTGAACTTGCATGGATTCAAGTAACAGGAACTCGCGTGTTGGAGCAGTGCAAGTGCTGGCTGCGTGGGCGCCAGACCCCAGGGGTTCTTGCTGACATGGTCTGAGGCTCCACCTTTCTGATGGGTAAAACGGGTGTTGCTCATCTGCATACAGCCCCTCAGAGCCAAGGTCCTAAACACATTGCAAAGGACAGTCATCCACGCGAGTTTTAGGGGCTGTTGTGGGTTGGGTCAGAAAGCAGAGTAGGAAAGCATGTTTGTGTCAGCACCACAGCTCCAGATACGGGCAGATGGGAGAGGCACAGGAAATGCACTGTGTCCATATACATCTGACAACTTCAACTAGTCAATTTATGATAAAATGCCTCTGGTTTCAGGTTTTAAGTTTTAATGATCAGACAGTGATCCCATCAGGTCCCTCGGGCTGCATGTGGCGTGAACGGGTGAACCTGAGCTCTCAGATGTCAGTGTGCATGTCTGCAGGTAATAGTGCTGGTCACCAACAACACCTGTGTGAGTCAGGGACTCAGTGGATTCCACGTGGATACAGTATGCACACCCAAAGTTCTTCACCAGCCCTGCAACCTTATACAAACACGTAGAGGAAGACCACGGTTACTACAGATCAATCATAAATAAAGAAAACAAGTCAAAGCCAAGAAAATGGAATTTCCCCTTTTAAACACTTAAATTACATAAACATTGAAATTGAGCTATTTTAGAGTGTTCATAAAGTCGCTCACCCATCAGCACCCACGATGTCCCTTAACTATCACTCTCTGGCCCCTGCTACTCCCCCAGACCTGGCAAACACGGGTCTACTCTCTCCTGGTGATCTGTATATTATACACAGACAGGCAGTGAGTGGATTTCTGTGCTCCACTTCATTAACTGACCACAGCGCTTCTCAGACTCCTGGGGAGGAACCTCAGTCCCCATGGCTGGCCACCCAAGCACAGCACTTGCACTGCCCGGTGCTCAGACTCATCCAGCCTGCCCTGGGAGGGAGCCTGGGTCCCCCACAGCTGGCTGCAAGTCCCTCACTTGCACTAACTAGCGTTTTTACTGTCTGGTTCCTGTGATCTGTGCATGTTTTCGAGTGTGTATGCTTCTTACTCATTTAGCTGTTTATCTAGAAGTGGAGTTCTAATGTGCCATATGGCGACTAAATGATTACAAATTCAAACCACAAGTCATCAAGATTTAAAATCAAGACCTGAGTTCAGGGTCATTCATGTTTCCGGATGAGCTGTAACAGCAGTTTCCCCCATTCCAGCTCTGGGGGCAGCGATTTGATTTCTTGTGTTTACCATGATTGTAAAGAGGAGGGCAGAGATAAAACTAGGTCCCAATGCTGCAGATCGCAGCTCCTCCAGGGACACTCAGCTGCTCCCTCCCACATAGAATCCCAGCAGTTCACAGCTCCTCCTCCAGGGGGACTCAGCTACTCCTTCCCACACAGGCTCTCAGTAGGTCACAGCTCCTCCAGGGGTACTCAGCTGCTCCCTCTCACAAGGCTCCCAGCAGGTAACAGCTCCTCCAGGAAGACTCAGCTGCTCCCTCCACACAGGCTCCCAGCAGGTCATTTTCTCACTCCTCCTCTCACTATGTTCGGTTGTCCCCTCCCTCAAATGTCATATCTTTTAAGGTAAAGCAGGTTTTATTTAAATATTTATTATACTCATATTAGGAAAAGTTACAGAGACACAAGGAGACACAGATGAACCGAGAGCTTCTCCACCTGCTTGTACACAACCCCCATATCTGCAAGAAGAGAAGCTGAGCCAATATGAAGTCATGAGCTTCTTCCCAGTCTCCCACATGGGTGTAGGACACCAAGGCTTTGGGCCATCCTCTGCTGCTTTTGTGTGCTGGATGAGAAATGGGGCAGCCAGGACACAAGTGGTGCACCTGTGGGGTGCCAATACCACAGACAGAGGCTTAGCCTTCTGTGCCATGGCAGCAGCCCTAGAAAGCACATTTTCTGTGTGTCCCTGTTGCACCACACGTTTACCACCAATTAAAAAGTGAATTTTGAGCATCAGTGTCCACAAAGTAGCTCCTTGAGGCATGAGCCTGCACATAGCTAGGAGGAACGGGTGGATACAGGTTTATCCCTCGTAACGAGCAACACTTAGCCAACTTCCTCCCTGAAAGCTTGATGTGGGAACGTGCTGTTCTTCAGCCAGAGTTACACAGCATAAATCTCAATGCTCAGCTGAGACCTCTCCCAGCCGATGCTCCTCTTGGGCACCTGCTTCAGGCCTGACTGCTCCTCAAGAGCCTCGCACCCACAAGGAAGCCGGAAAGAAATGCAGGTGACACACGCTGGCACTGCATCGCAGCTCCGATTCCCAGGCCACCCACTTCTATGCAACACAAACAGCTTATTTTTCCCAAGAAGCCACTTCTCACATTGCTGAACCCACCTTGCTGCTGTGTTTACAGAATGGAACGATTTTAGTTCACTTCCAATTTCACGGCCACATTACAGCTTCCACCTGTAATTCACAACAATGGAGGTACATGGACTGTGGGGGCATCACTCTAAGATATTTGAACCTTGTCCTACACTGCTGAATGGTGTTAGTTCCCCAGTTACATCCACCTTAATGCCTAAATTTCTCTACCTGCATGTGCTGAAATAATTTCCTCACAACGTGCCAACATAGCTGGAAATTTGACACTGTGCTCCATGTGAGTATTGCATAGTCCGTGCAAGCCCTCTCAGCTCCCCTGCTTGCATTGTCCTCCTTATCAGCCAGCTGCAGGCTTCTCACCTGCATTCCTGTCAAACATGAAGTTCCCCACGTGAGAAGCTGTCCGCCTCCTCTGGAGAGGTAAAGGGTACCTGCCAAGGTTGGGGCTTTGTCTTTGAACTCTGAGACATCTTGCTTCAGTTCCCAAGCACATCTGTCAGGAAATGTTCATTGCAGGCTAAAAATATATTCTTTGTTGCTTGTCTACCATTGTATTGAAAATTGCCAATTTAGGGCCCGGCGCGGTGGCGCATGTGGTTAAAGGTCCTCGCCTGGCACGCCCGGGATCCCATATGGGCGCCGGTTCTAATCCCGGCAGCCCCGCTTCCCTTCCAGCTCCCTGCCTGTGGCCTGGGAAAGCAGTCGAGGACGGCCCAAAGCTTTGGGACCCTGCACCCGCGTGGGAGACCCCGAAGAGGCTCCTGGCTTCGGATCGGCATAGTATCGGCCCGTTGCGCTCACTTGGGGAGTGAATCATCGGACGGAAGATCTTCCTCTCTGTCTCTCCTCTCTGTATATCCGCCTTTCCAATGAAAAAATAATAAAAATAAATCTTTAAAAAAAAAAAAAAAAGAAAATTGCCAATTTAAAACAAGTGTTCAACATTTCCATTTAGAAGTGTTTGTGGTTCTACATCACATGTTTGCACACAGGCAATGATGTCACTCTCTTATCCTCCAGGTACTTCTGAGGGACGTTAAGGATGACAAATACAGTCAGTAGTGTGACTTTCCTGCATTGTGGACCGCGGGAAGTAAGTGACAGGCACAAGTTTTGAGGTAACTTCCAGAAGTTTTATGCAGGCAATACTTTATCATGACTATTATTATCTGTAATTCCACATTTTCTTTCCTCACAGATTCAATAAAGCTTCAGATCAATTCACTTCTGTCTCATCCTTGAATGAAAAAAAAAAAAAGGTGTGCGGGAAAAACAAAGAAACAAACTCTTTCCTTCCCAGAAGTTGTGTTCCTCTCCCTGTGTTGGATCCAGAATTTATCGCAGCCGTGAGCAGGTAACCTGCACACACAACAACGCAAAAGCAGAGGCTTTCTTGCTGGCTCAAGCTGGGGTCTGAGTCTCATCCAATGCAGTGGAGTCTTGACACGGACCCCGCCCACCTCTCTTACACAGTTTATCTAGGGCTTTGGTTATATAACATTAAATTCCAAGAATAAAGGATTTATGCTTGAGTGCCTCTATTGCCTGCGACCACCTGTTAACCGGGGACTTTCCAGGTCAGGTCACTTTTGATTGGTTGGCTCTGTCTAAGGTGGGTGGCAACCTACTTCCAGGGCGTGGTTGCATCAATTTTCTAGAGATTGAAACTTAGGCCCAGGCCATCCCCAGGCCTGTCATGGCTTTACCTTAGTTCTCTATGCAGCAAACTGAGCACTTATTACAGAAGCCAAAATCAGTGGTTATACTAATAAAGTCTGCTTAAAATGGATTAACAAAGTTCTGGCCCCACACCTGCGGCTCCGGGAGGCCTGTGGCACAGCGCTGAAACTCCCTGCTTATAGTGTTGACTTCCCACCTGGGCGTGTCTGGCTGAGGCCCAGCTCCTGCACTTTCTGTCCTTGAGTGCCTGGGAAGCAGTGGATGACAGCCCTGGTGCTGGGGTCCCTGGCTCTCGGCTGGGACCTGGCTGAGCCATCAGTTTGCAGGCATTCACTTAGGGAGTGGACTAGCAGATTCTGTGTGTGTGTGTGTGTGTGTGTGTGTGTGTGTGTGTGTGTGTGTTCTGTTTCAGGAATAAATCAATTTTTACACAGCCATCACATACTCCATGGTGATTCTCTCCAGTGCACAGGAATTGTTGCCTCCCCAACCAAGGGTGATCCGGTTGGCTCTCAGTAGGTTCCTCCCCAGGCCTTACACACACACACACACACACACACACACACACCCTGGCTTCAGCAGCTCCCCCTGCTCTAGTAGCCCCCTACCCCCACCGCTGCTGCCCCTGCCGAGCACAATGGCAGCTGTCCCAGGTCTTCTTCATGGTCTCCTTACATCCATGGAAGCTTGCTCCTGCTCCTAGGCCTTTCATGGCTACAGGAATGACAGTTTAAATGTGATAATGACACAAGCGAGATCTCACTCCCAAGTAGGGAGACCCTGGAGGCTGGAAGGTCACCTGACTCAAACCTAGCAAGATCAAGGCCCAGGACCTCGAACCCAGCTCCCTGCCTGCTGCCTCTAGACAGAGGGGGCTCGGTGCTGCACTCAGTCACTCCTGCCTCTGGGAACCTACACCCCGCCCTTCCACCCAGGTGCCTAGCCTTTCCTGCCACCACACAGCCTTGGAGAATGCAGCTTCACAATTGCTACCAAGTAACTGGTGGGGTAATTCCTGCGGAATAGCTACTTTGTGATTCTCACACGTTTGCAGAAGCTAGTCTTTGCCCCTTACTGCTCCTTCCTGTGTGATTACTGCTCCTTCCTGTGCGATTGCTCCAGCTGGGAAGCGCATTGCAAGGCTGTAGAGCTGTGCTCCAACCAGACACCCTTGGCTGCTTCCTGAGCTTACCTGGGAAGTATTCTGACTTAAATGAACAAAGTAATGCAGGTGCAGGTTTGCAGTCATCTGCGGCAGGCTTCTCACAACTTGAGGACGTTTCTGATCCAGTCCAGGTTAACTGAGAGTTGGTTCCATTGCCGCAGGAGTGAGCTTTCCAAAATCTTTCATCTGCTGAAACAGATGTGTGGTTTTTCTTTTTCTGAGAATTCATGTTTTCCCAAATGCTGAACAATTATTGTAACTTCTGAGATGAAGCACTTGCAATTATAATATTATCATTAAATAAGAAAAATGTATCTAGGGATTTTTTTTAAAAGATGCATTTACTTGAAAGGTGCAGTGACAGAGAGAGAGAGAGAGACTTCCCCTTCCAGATTCACACCCATCAGAGATGTGCCAGGCTGAAGCCTGGAGCAAGAAGCTGCACCCAGGTCAGCCAGGCACATGCTCGGGTCTGTGTGCTTGGGTCACATGCCACTATCTCCCCAGTCACATGACTATGGAGACACAAAGCAGACAGAAGGTATATGAAATACCAGCCTCGCCATCGTAACCCACTTCCCAAAGTGCCAGGGTCCTCTATCAGTGAATTTTTCATTTTTGTCCCTTTCTGGCATTAAGAATTTAGTGTTTTTCTCAATTTGTTTACTAGCAAATGTTTCAATCTAAATATGTATTTAAACCATTATTCTGTAATGATTTATATATAATATTAAACATTCTTTAATAATATGTGTGCAATCTGTTTTCCTTCTAATCAATCTATTATACTCCTGTGTGCATTGTTTGTCTTCTTTGTGCTTGCACTAAAATCACCTTCTTTTCTCTGAAGTGAAATTATTAACCTACGACATTGATTTTTCTAATGTCATCTTGCGATGCTACATTTATCTCTCTGAGCATTTGTTAACTGTGTTTTGCAAATTTTACTGCGTTATGTGCTTTTTTTTTACTGAATTGCTTTTTCTACCTTTAGGTGTATTGCATTCAAGGGATTTTTTGAAATATATTCTCTGGTTTCCAAATATTGGGGATATCTAACAATAGTTGTTCTTGTCATGGTTAATTCTAGAACGCATTTTATATATTATGAACATATCCTTTGTGTTGCATTTCCTCTGTTGGTAAATGTTAACCTGTTCACACCAAGGTGCCTTCTGCTACTTTTTAGTGACACTCTGTAATTTGGAATTAAGTCTGGCTTCCTAGAAAAGCTCAGAATCTCCCAGTATGAGTTCAGTTTCTTTCTGTTGTTCTATTAGAGACCGAGGTAAGAGTGTTTATGTGTAAGTGTTGCTGTGGCCTCTGCTTTTCTCCTTCAGTTCCTTTCAGTTTGGCTCCTGTACTGTGAAGCCAGCGGCTCCATACCTCACTGATAGTTCTCTGAGGTCTTGCCTGTAAGCTGATCCCTTTGGCACAATGTGAGTCCCTCCTTGTGAATGACCCCTCTGAGGAGACTGGGACCCGAGATGTGATGACAACATCGAGAAAGATCGGGACACAGGGGATGCAAGGCAACTGAAGCAATGTACACGTTATTGAACTCATATATATATATAGATACATAGATATAGATATGGATATATAATATATATGCGTGTGTGTATACAGCAGGTTGCCTAGGCAACTACAGAAAAACCCTCTAAAGTTAACAAATAAGGAAATGAAGTAAGAAAGATCTTAGCGGCAAAGGAGCAAACATGTTTTTCATGAATGGATTCTGACAATCAAATCAATTAACTGAGGAAGGGGATACACTTGGCTACAAGCAACTAGTGAGGAAAAAGCCACTGGGAGGCGCTGCTCATTCCCAGCCATGCTTGGCCAGCCAGGCAGCCACAGTTCCACGCAGGATGTCTGCTTCCTGCTAGCACTCAGCCTACTGAGAGCCTATGAGTTCTGGGGTCCTTGGGCATCTGGTGGACTGGTTCAGAGGTGCACTTCCACACCTCCTTATGTTCCTAGAACTGAGTTCTGAGGTATGTATTTGCATGGTTTGGCAAAACCTCGCCTGCTTCCTCTAACTCATCCTTCACACACACACAGACACTCCCGAGGTACACCTGGATTTAGGAGGATATCTTGGAAACAAAATCAGCTGAATCTCTCCTTTTATGCTTGTTCCCTTTCTGTACCATTTCTCCTTCAGTCACTCTTCCCATGCTCTGCCCTTTTGGAGGTTAATGCATTGTGTTTGACACCATTGAAGTATTCCTGTATCTGACACACTTCATCCCTGATATTCCAGTGGTGTCTGGATGGCTCACAAGGCATGCAGGGGTGTCATAGCAGTGCCACAACACACTTCATTGCCCCTGGACCAGCATCTCTCCCCTGGTGTGGTCATTCTAGGTGAGTGTTAATGGAGGGGTCAGCTTCCCCAACCAGCTTTGGAAGGACAGAGAAGTTGCCTCCTCACCCCTCTCTGAGTGCCTCAAGCTGACCTCCTGGGTGACACCACATCTGGGGTAAAGAATCAGCTGTAAGCAGCAAATGTGTCATTCAAACATCCTCAACAGTCAGGACATGGACAGATTCCAGCCAGGAGTTCCATCAGGGTCACTCGTGTGTGTTGTGAGGGAACCAAGCAGAACCCCAATATGGATGCCAATGGCACATTTAGTGGCTTAACCCACAGTGCCAAAAGCTGGGCTCTGGTGTTTTGATTTGGTAAACATAATTTTGCATCTGCCTTAAAATTTGTATAAAATTCTTCAGGAAT
Source organism: Ochotona curzoniae (assembly GCF_017591425.1). Classification (NCBI taxonomy): domain Eukaryota; kingdom Metazoa; phylum Chordata; class Mammalia; order Lagomorpha; family Ochotonidae; genus Ochotona; species Ochotona curzoniae. The sequence goes on along the minus strand of NW_024467119.1, from coordinate 729,588 downwards.
TAATTCCATTTCCCAGAACCTAATCAAAGTTCCTCTTTTCATGTTCCAAAGGAGGACTCCATGTTGTTGCACAGCGGTTTAGGCCTCTGCTGGCAACCTAAATTTGTAGGAATTGGAGTCCAGAATGCTACACTTCTGACCTAGCTCCCCAATCTAGCTAACGCACCTGGGAGAGCAGCAGATGGTGCCCTAACTGCTTGGGTCCCAGCACCCACTTGGGAGACCCAGTTGGAGTTCCAGGTTCTTGGTTTATGTTGTGGCCATTTGGCCAGTGTAGAATCAAACCAGTGATAACAGATTCCACCCACCATCTCTCTCTCTCTCTCTCTCTCTCTCTCTCTCTCTCTCAATCCTTTCCTCTTTCTGTTTAGTTTTACCTACAAATATTTCTCTCTCTCTCCTTTTCAAAGATTTATGTATTTTTATATCAAAGTCAGATTTACAGGAAGGAGGAGAGTCAGAGAGGAAGATCTTCCATCTGATGGTTCACTCCCCAAGTGACCACAATGACTGGAGCTGAGCCAATCCAAAGCCAGGAGCCAGGAGCCTCTTCTGGGTCTCCCATGTTGGTGCAGGGTCCCAAGGCCTTGGACCGTCCTCAACTGCTTTTCCAGGTCACAAGCAGGGAGCTGGATGTGAAGGGGGTGCCTGGATTAGAACCGGTGCCCATATGGGATCCCAGCACGTCCAAGGCGAGAACTTTAGCTGCTTTGCACCAGGGCCACAAATAGTTTTTTTAAGCATTCAGGGGACTTGGATGGCCACAAATGCACTGACCATTCAGGTTGCAGACCCAAGATGCATGCTGCAGCTACAACATCACCTTAAATCCAAGAACAACAATCTAATAAAGAGGGTAGAGGAGGCTAAGGAAGGCACCACCAACTGCATCCCTGCTCCTCTTGCCCAGGAATGTGTCCCATGGTACAAATTATCAGAACAGACACTCCAGAGTAAGGCTTTAGTGTGGAACTGATACGTCCACAAAAAAGCCTTGGAGAGCTTTCACTGCAGAGGAGGACAATGGGCTGGGGGTGTCCAGAATGCTCATTTGCACCCACATCTGGGCACTCTGCGATTGGTGTGAAGCCTTTTATCAACACAAGAACATGCATTGTTCCACACAAAGACATCCTCTACATCACATGCAGACATGGCCTGAGGGTCATGCCTGGCTCTCGCAGATATGCGTGTGTGTGTGTGTGTGTGCGCACGCGCACACACGCGTGTGTGTGTCTCTTTCTCTGTAACTCTTCCAAATAAACAAATATTTTTTTAAAAAAAATCCTGAAAGCTATCCTTTTATGATCCAATAGCCAATACTCACATTGATCATCTGAAAATATGCAAAGTGTCTAATGATCTTTTTAAGATTTGTTTTATTCGAAAGGCAGATATATAGAGAGAAGGAAAGACAGAGAGAAGATCTTCCATCTGCTTGTTCACTCCCTAATTGGCCATAACAGTCAGAGTTCAGCTCATCTGAGGGCAGAAGCCTGGACCTTCCTCTGGGTCTCCCATGTGGATGCAGGGTCCCAAGTGGGCTATCCTCCATCGCTTTCCCAGGCCACAGGCAGGGAGCTGGATAGGAAGTGGAGCTGCCAGGACACGAACTGAACCGGCACCCATATGGGATGCTGGTGCTTGCGAAGTGAGGATTAGCCACTGAGCCATCATACTGGGCCTGTATTTAATGTTCCCTAGGATGTGACTTGCTTGAGAAGAAGCCTGTGAGCTTTGATCTGAGACACACACAATGTCTCCTGACTATGAAGGAGCTAACCCCACACAGATCTGAGTGCAGTGGTGACTGATCAGCTGTTCTCTGTTGTTCCTAATGAGTTAGCTGCCGATGTGCTGTGTGTGCTCCTTTCACGGTGTGTGGGAACGTCTTAACACTGAAGGACTTGTGAGCGCTCATTCCCTCATTTTTGTGCAAAGAAAATATATTATGTTGAAAGTCTTCCTATAAATCTTTTGCAAGGAATACAATTGAACAGTAATTTTGTTTCTGTAAATGTCTTAGCCCCTGCCTCACCTATCAATCAGGACAGAAAATAAAACAAGCAAACAAACAAAAAAAAAGTAATGATTTGACCTCTACTGCAGCCACTATTAAATCGGGCACATTGGTATAACAGCTTTCTACAGTTGTTGTGAGGTATTACGTTAGAAAAATGTCTCCCCAAAGAGTAGCAGATAAAGGTTTCCGGGGTTTCCTGGACATCTGCAGTTGCTGAAGTTGGAGACGTTGTCCACAGAGCTTCCACTCTTACACCCCTGTCACTTTCCCGGCAGGAACAGCTCTGCAGTCTTGCCCACGTATTCTTTGGGGCCATTGCTGCTGGCTCCTGGGAGAACAATCTGCTTGTGTTTGTACCTTCGGGCCTGAATGCATCACTCCACACAAAGTTTTCCTAAGAAGCTTGACATATAGAACCCACATGACTGACGCGTTTTTTTTCCACCACTGAGAACCTCAGAGAACAGAATTTCAAATTTTATCTGGTAAAGCGTGTCTTTCACATCAGTAGCTTGTGATGATCTATTGGGCTGCTCTGAGGGATAGTTGGGTCTGTCTCAAGTTGACAACCTGGAAGAATGCATCTTAGTGAGTGATGCTGTGAAGTATCAAGCTTTTGCCAAATGAATTTTGCGGGATCTATGCACAGTCACATGGCTGTGTGGAAGGACCAAATGCAGGTCAGATCATCAGAGGGAGGTGGAAATAAGGAATCCCTGTATTGACCTCTCCAGTACCGTGTTTCCTAATGTCTACATTAAGACTTGCACATATCATATAGTTGCAAAATTCACTTTCAGCATGTTCAAAGTGATTTCTTGAAAGACAAAAGTTGTTGTCACCTGGGAAGAGGGGCTCAACAGACATTTATTTAGGTTACCATGGGGGCACTGGCACTTATAGCCCTAAGCATCCCCATAGGATCCCATCAAGGACTGCCCACAAGCTGGATGCAGGGACCACCTTGCCATGCACGAGGAGGGAGATAGGCTTGTATATCCTGCTGGCCTTCATGAACTGAGTCACTCACCTGGCTCTGTCTGGAGTCTGCTCCACAGTGAGGGGTGTCCCAGGGCACCCCCTCAGGGAGGGGGTGATGGACCTGGAACCTGGGGAGTCACTCTGTTTATGCATGGTACACCAGCTCATGAACACTTGGCTGCTTGTAGCCTCGTGGGGCCTGGGAAAGGCGCAAGTGCTGTGGTAGGATGAGATGTGGCCTTATGGGGATGGTGAATTATGCACTTGAAGCATGACCTTGCTGTGGTGCTGAGTCTTCGATGGGTGGACACACGGGTGAGAACCAAGGTCCAGGCAGAGGGACTCACTGGAGGATCTGTGCTCCCTGGCCCTGAAATCTAGGTTTGGGCTTTGGGGACTGTTGCCTCACAGTCACAGCAGGTGATCTATGACAAACTCTTGGCAGTGTGTTTCTGAAATGGGGTTGCGAGTGGATGCATGCAGTAGCCTCCATCAGAGGGGACAATGACCACAGCTCAGATGCACAGGCTGAGGGTCTGATTCACATTGCTGACCAAGCCAGCAACACCCACAGAAGGGCTGCCTGGGAATTGGGCACCTACACTGGGTAATGGAGGTGAGGAAGGATATCAGCCAACCACCCTTCACAGCCACCAAGCAGCAGCACAGCGGGGGCTGTGGCTACTTTTCTAGAAGACTCCCCACTAAGTTTCTCTGGGAAGAGACACCACTGGAATGGGGGATCGCCTTTTAAAGTGGCAGATTGCTTATGACCTTGCTGCCTGGAGTAGCCAGGTTCAGCAGGTAGCAGACTCCTGTCCTGGCTGGAACTATTCTCTAGGACTCAGCCTTTGTAGGCCAGCACCTGCAGAGACCACCCATGGGCACGAGCTATCTGTCCAAGGCAAGCTCCCTCATGGGGCAACTGTGTGTGGCTACCAGTCAAGCAGACCCCACAGGGACACTGCTGACCAGGCTGGTCCAGTGTGGGTTGCCTCCAAAGGGCCATGGTACCTGGGAACCCATCAGTCTGGTGGGCAGCTTGGCTTCCTTTCCTTCCACTCAAATTCACTCCAAATACATCAGAAATCTCTTCATGGTTGATTCCTGATACAAACTCCAATACAGAAAACAATGCCTGTTCAAATAAAGAAGGTGGTTAGCAGAATACAGAAGGATTATTCCAATAGAATAAGAGGAAATAGTAAATTTATATCTATCTGTATATCTATAAATACTTATTATACATAATATATTATATATATGTACATATTTAAAATTATTAAGAGAGACAGAGTGAGAAAGATATTCCATCTTCTGGTTCACTCCTCAGATGGCTGCAACAATCGGAGTTGAGCAGACCCAAAACCCGGAGCCAGCGGCTTCTGCCCAGGTGTCCCAAGTGGCTGCAGGAGCCCAAGCACTTGGGCCATCCTCTGCTGCCTTCCCAGTTAACAAGCAGGGAGCTGGGTAAGAGGTGGACTAGCCAGGACATGCACTGGTACCCATAAGAGATGCAGACCCCACAGGCACCATGAGAGCAACAGCCATGGTCCATTCGCACCTTGACAAAACCAAGCTCTTAAAAAGCAGGCTGTCAGAGATGTGTGTTTCCTGCACATTTTCTCACATAATGTATCTAATTCACACTACTGCGCAACCGAGACCTGTTGATAAAATCATAATTATGTAATGGGCCTGTGAATGATGAATTCATCCCCGAGGGTCCCCCCGGATAAGCAAAATGGAAGACACACAGCCCAATGAAATCCTTATTTAATGCCTGAGCCACAAACCTTGCCAAACTTTAACAAAGGTAGTTACTTCCTTTATTTTACCCAAGGGCTACATTTCTCACTAAAATACATTTTAAAAGAAGTAAATTTTAAAATAAAAAGCAGAATTGTGTAGTGTTAAATGTGCAATAGATGGCATTACCACTAGCCACATAAACCTTCCCTGAGATTAATTGCTGTGTTATATTCTAAAATGGAGAATAAAGGGAAATGTTTTCTTTCGTCTGAATTGCTGCTTTAAATTACAACAACCATGCCCAAATGTTGTTTAAGGAATTATGAATAATTCAGTCTGACTTATCATAAGTTAAAATTTGAGTCAATAAAATAGAGAACAAAGTTGTGTTCACCATGGTATGAAATCAAGCTGCAGGCTTGCCATAATCTGTCTAGATCCGACGATTTTGAAGGAAACAAACATCCAAGTTTGCATTGCACAATGTGGCCTTGTTGGGGATCTAGCCCAGGTATGATTTGAATGTAGATGATCCCTGAGCAGTGTCCACACACACAGCAGGACAGGGAGGGCACAGACAGGTGTCTGCTCAACCAGTAGACACATCAAAAACCCTTTGTGCACCTGTGCGAAGAAACCCCCAGCACAATGGCTGCAGGCCCAGCCCTGGGCTTCCAGGACCAAGTAGAGATGTCAGAATGACTCTGCAGGATGGCTCTTGGGACTTCACAGCCAGAGAAGTTGGTGCACCCTTGGAACCCCTGTGAGAAGACCAACCAGGGAGGGGAGGGAAGAAGGAACCCTGGTATAGACAGGTTCCATAGAGCTAAGTGTGGAATCACCAGCAACTTGAGGCATAGACCAGCATCCCTGTGGGCTGGGAGTGATGCTTCTGTGGGCATGAACCTGACACTGGGAAAGGATGTGGAGACGCAGGTCAACATCGTGAGGATTTTGGAAACAGATGCAATGCAGACACGTGTTCATTTGTGGAGAGGAAAGGGGCTAATGGAGAGAAAGGCAAAGAAACAGGAAGGATGAGAGATTTCTGGAGAAGAAAACAGAGCAAGAGTCCACCTGGGAAATGACCCAACAAAAGCAGAAACAGCTTAGTGGAACAGCACGGAGACAATGTGGGTAAATCAGCAGACTACATGAGGGAGTTGAAGAAAAGTCTCTGTCTGAGAACGCTCAGAAGCAGAGTTACCAGCTAAGAATGAAGGGGAAGAAAGGAAGGGAAAGATCCTCAATGTGAAAGTGTGTGTGCGCTGGCACAAGGCACTGGCTGACCTGACAGAGGAGTGAGATGGCCAGGCATGGGAGGTGCCAATGGGATGGATATGTGATTCTCCATAAACACTCAGCAAAAATGCTCATCACACTCAGCCATAACCCTGGTGCACTCAATGTAAAACTCGGTGTACCCAGTGTAGACACTCAACACTCAGCACAGACTCCTGCTGTACTCAGTGTAGATACTCAACACACTCACCACACTCCATACAATGTGTATTAACACTCAGCATACACCATACTGATACACGATACACTCAGTACTGACACTTGATACTAAATACTGACACAAAGTACACTCAGTGCTAACACTCGAGCTGCTCAGCAAACACTAGCCACAGACTTACTTTAAATATTTCCATCATATTACACAATATTTATGCAGCTAGCCTCCTATTTTTAGTACTTACTTATTTCTTCTGTTTAATTTTTTTTAATATGTTTGACAATCTTTACATAGTCAATTAGGGTAAAAAGGTTCAACGGTTATAGGAAAGTGGGTAAGACTATTATTTCCATTTTGTTTCTTTCATGTTTAAAGGGGAATATTAAGGGAGAAGGCCCGCCCAGTTTCCCACCCACCCCAGGTCCCAGATGTAGGGAATGCTCCGAGGTTCTTGCTCAAAGTACTTACATATTTCCAACCTTCCCAATAATTGAGACAATAAACTACTCATAAACAACCTTGTGTACTTACTAGAATGTTTTTCTTCCAAATGCTTTTCAAGCAATAGGATTATAAATTCAGAGTAGGGGTGCTCTTGCTTTAAATCAAGATCTTCTTGGAAGATCCAGGCGTGCATTTCTGGCATGTCTCTTTCTCAGAGCCAACTGAAAGCCTTGTGTGCTCAATAGGAACAAAGTGAGAATGCCCTGCAAGCCACCAAAATAAAGACAACCAGCTGAGGACATGCAGGCCAAAGGGGCAGCCTGGCCAGGAGCCCCCTGGACATTCTTCTAACAGTTTCATCTGAGACTTGAAGCTGAATCAGCAGCAACCATAAGCACTTGGGAGCACAGGCCTGGCTTCCCTGGCCACCATAAATACTAAGGACAGAGCCCTTTTACATGACCATGAGCCCACCACAGCCCAACCAACACCTTTTCCCCCCACACTCATGCCTGCCAACATCCGGGGGAAGTCAATTCATTCCTGACAAGCTTTCATTATTGAGGATGTACCAGTTCTCACACCTCTTGGTCTGGAAGTCCATGGTCTAAAACGAGGCAGGTCACATGGGCATCGCCACGGCTGGCCAAACACTCAGTGTGCCCAGAAAGTCACATGGAAAGGGGCAGACCACATGCAGGCTGGGAGTGTATCTTTGTGGTTTCCCTCATTCTCTTTAGGAAACCACCAGGATTTAGTCCTGGAGGTCCCACCCAGTGACCAGATCCATTCCCAGAGCACCATCACATTGGGTTCCCATTATCTTCACTCCACAAACCTGTGCTTTCCACAAGAAAAAATCATGTTCAACCCTGGGCAAGTGCCACCACCGCGTAAGTGGGTGGAATCAGAAGTTGGGAGTGTAGTCCCCACTCCCACTACCCCACTACTCAGAATTACTTGGGAGCACTTGGGACATGCGCAACCCATCGCACAGGGCAGGAACAAGGTGTTTAACCATTTCCAGGCGGTAGGGTGTCACAGCCAGCTCCTGAGCTCAGAACTCTCAACTCGACCAGGCACAGAAGAGGCCCCCATAGTGTCAGCGAGGCCATGTGGACAGAGCAAGTTCCAACACGTCCTCAGGTCAAGGAGAGTAAGCGGAGAAGCCTCTTCCAGGCAATAAGGGCACACGGCTCAGTCCCTGTGACAGACCACGTTAGGGGAACATGACGAATAGCAGGCCCCAGTGAGATCCATGTTCCATAATCCAAAAATGCCCAAGGTCTGATTGAGAATGACACAAGCTCCAGGAAGATCTCAAATTTCATTAAGTAATACAACTAGTAAATGACCACACAAAGGTGGGAGAGACCTGCCTGAAAATTATTGAACAGACATAAAAATATCCTTCAATTCAATATTAACACACTCAGGCCAAAAAAGATAAATCAGGAAAGCTCAACAAAGAAGCAGGAAAAATGCAGTATTGGCCAGAACATGAAAAATCTCCATGTTACCCTTACAACTTCTGGTGTCCTAGTGGGTATAACATCACCTCCATCTACAGGTACTGTCACTCCATCTGTTGATGCAGTGCTGTCATCTTAATTTGCATGTATGATGATGTCATTCCCATCTGTAGCCATATGCTTTCATATGTAAATAAGCAATGATGTGATCTGTGTGTGCAGGAACTCTGGTGACACCTCAATGTGCAGACACACTGATGCCATCTTCCTCTGTAGAGTCTATGACATTATTTTATACATGCAACGATGTCGTCTTGACTTATAGACACACGCATGTCATTGCCATGTGGCAGGTACAATGATGTTACCCATTTGTACAAGCTATGGTGCCATCTCCGTGTGTAGTTACAATTATGTCATCTCCACATGGAGGTGTTATGGTGAGATTTGTATTTGTAGATGCAATTCAGAATGACTGTGATGCTGAGAAATGCAACAGCTGATTCACGGGATATATGTGAGCTGTCAAAAGACAACAGTCAAACAATGTCAACACTTCAACTCAGGTCTAGTAAGGCCACAGCACCCAAAAGAGGTCCAAAGATAGGTTCTGGAGAGCAGGTGCTGGTGCAGAGGACAGGGCAGTGACCCAGGGGAGCATGTGCTGGTGCAGGGGAAGGCTGGGCAGTGACCATGAAGGGCGTGTGGTATACAGGAGGACAGGACAGCGACCCAGGGGAGCATGTGCTGCAGAGGAGGACAGGGCAGTGACCCAGGGGAGCATGTGGTGCAGGGGAAGGCAGGGCAGTGACCATGAAGGGCGTGTGGTATACAGGAGGACAGGACAGCGACCCAGGGGAGCATGTGGTGCAGAGGAGGACAGGGCAGTGACCACGGAGAGCATGTGCTGGTGCAGAGGAAGGCAGGGCAGTGACCATGAAGGGCGTATGGTATACAGGAGGACAGGACAGCGACCCAGGGGAGAATGTGGTAGAGAGGAGGACAGGGCAGTGACCCAGGGGAGCATGTGGTGCAGAGGAAGGCTGGGCAGTGACCATGAAGAGCGTATGGTATACAGGAGGACAGGACAGCGACCCAGGGGAGCATGTGGTGCAGAGGAGGACAGGGCAGTGACCCAGGGGAGCATGTGGTGCAGAGGCGGACAGGGCAGTGACCATGGAGAGCGTGTGCATTTACCACAGCAGATGACTCAACACACAAACTGACAACCCTGGATGTGCTTCCTACAGTGGCATACTCCAAAAGATTAAAATGGCATAACCATGTGGCAAAAGGAATAACTCACTTCCTGCTTGTTAGTACCTGATTATAAAGAAGACCCCCTGTAAGTTTATAATTACTTAGTCTAAGTGGACCTCCTGTTTCCTGTTGTGATGTGTTTCTGACCCAAGTTTCATTTGCTCTGTTTGCATGGTGTTTTGTGGAGGTGATACTGTATCAATGTGGAGATTTCTTCATCTTCTTGGCTGTGTCAGGGTTAACTCCTGAGGCACACACCCAGTCAGCATGATGGGCGGATGATCTCTGCCCAAGCCCACAGACCCAGGTGGTCCTCGTAGTGGCCCTGGTCTTCACATGCATATCCTGGCATCCAGTGGACACCCTATGTCCCCTCTCTCACCTGCCCCAAATCTGTCTACCTCTGCTTGCTCTAAACATCATTCTCCAGCCCCACGGCCCTATAGTCCTTTACTGATGCACACGATTCTACACATTCCTAAATACAAACATAGATATTGGGAGGCTGTCTGCAAGCTTGATCTCCAGGGACCCTGGGCCTCAAGTCTGTCCTCCCTCTGGCACACAGACTAAGTGGTGAACACAGACCCTCTCTGGGCCTCAGGATGCCCTGAACAGAATAAAGAGAAAGCTCAGACCAGTACCTGGCTGCAGTGTCTGTGACTCCAAACCACATGGGGAAGTTCAGCCTCATCTTTGCATCAGGCTCAGAATGTGCCCCACCTGCAACTATTTCTGGATTGTGACGACCTCAAATCCCCAAGGTTAGAAAACAATCTGTGCAAAGATAAGAGGAGCTATCACTTATTAAGTGTAAATGGTCATTTCTCATGGGTAAAGGATCCCAAATGCCTCTAGAACTTAAAGGAACTCCTTCTCATTCTGCCATTCAACTTCTGGGATGTGATCCAAGACAAAGCTAGAGTGTTAAACTGTTGCATTGAATGGCCAGTAACCTGAAATGAGAAGAATCTGGGACCATGTCAAACCACATCCCTGGAAAAATGGACCGTGGGGGGCATCCTGAAAACAAGGAGGAAGTGGGACAGACGAAGAGGAGCATGGCGGCGGGGAATTGCAGCTCCCAGAAACACTGGACCCCACCTTGTGAACTGCCACATGTGAGGCATGGGAAATAATGACCCTCTTAGGAGGAAAGCTTGTAGGAAAGGCACCACAATGATCTCCATAAACATACCAGAAATTTATATTTAAAAACATTCTTGGGACCGGCACAGTAGCCTGGTGGCTAAATCTTCACCACCAGGATCCCATACGGGCACCAATTTGTACTCCAGCCGCTCCACTTCCAATCCAGCCCCCTCCTTTAAAAAAAAAAAAAAACTCAGAAAATCGCACAGAAAAGTGTCCATATTCTAAGGAATCCCCTCTAATACTCTAAATTAAGTGCCAAAGAGATTATTGCGTCCTTTTTGAAATGATTGAAAGAATTTTAAGCAGAATGAGTCATTTGTTTCAATGTGGGTAATAGATGTTAGGAGAAAAGTTAGTGAATGTTATAGTACTTGGTTTTCCACAATGCAGAAGATAAACTAAGCAATGACTGTGTGCAAGCTGTTCTGGGCAAAGATGACATCACTGAAATACCAGTGAAATGCAAGGTGTTCTGGAGCAGGAGGCATGGCTCACGGCACAGTGAGGAAGAGGGAGCTGGCGAAGCTGCAAACACAGCCGCCCCACAGTCCCCGCTTTCCTAGCTCACAAGGCGTTTTCCCAAACCAGTTTAACTGCCATTTGCCAGCCATTCTTTTCTTTTTTTAAGATTTATTTTTATTGAGCAGTCAAATATACAGAGAAAAGGAGAGATAGAGAGGAAGATCTTCCATCCTTGATGCACTCCCCAAGCGGCTGCAATGGCTGGAGCTGAGCCAATCCAAAGCCAGGATCCCAGAGCCTCTTCCAGGCCTCCCACACAGGTGCAGAAACCCAAGGCTTTGGGCCATCCTCGACTGCTTTTCCAGGTCACAAGCAGGGAGCTGGATGGGAAGTGGGGTCTCCAGGATTAGACCCGGCACACATATGGGATCCTGGTGAATGCAAGGCGAGGACTTTAGCCGTTAGACTATCTCACAATGTCCGCCACTCATTTTTGAGGGAGTTATGGCATTGCTTCTCTTTTCTAGATTTGATTGTTATTCTTATCACTGCTACAGAGACTGGCTACAACCAGAGGGAAGAATTTTATATTTATATTTTTAGACCTACTAACATCATTCTGATTTCCATTTCAGAGAAGATGTGTGTGTGTGAGAGAGAGAGACAAGGAGAGAAGGAGAGAGAGAGAGAAGGAGAGAAGGAGAGAATCTTTCACCTGCTGGTTCACTCTCCAGATGGCTGGAAATGACAAGGTCCAGCTTAAGCCAAGAACTTTCTGGGTCTCCCTCAAGGGTCAGAGGCCCACCTTCTGTGTCTTTCCCAGGATGCAGCAACTAGCTGGATTGGAATTGGAAATGGATTGGAAATGGACATGAGCCTGTGCCCATATGGCATCAGAGCTGCATCTTCACTCGCACAGTGTGATGCTGACTGCATGATTATGTATCTTGTACCATTTATGTGTTCTATTACTTCTCTTTTTAATCTTTAAAACAGTGGAATTTGGTAGACTATTGCCTTGTCATTTACCATCGTGGAAGTGGAGGCGAGGGAGCCGGCGTACCATACCCAGGATCCTGCCATGAGGGCATGCTAGCTCAGCTTCCAGTACAAGGCGGTTCTCCTGCCACAGCTCTGCTTGTCCTGTCTTGCACTCGGTCCCTCTTTTCAAGGGCACACTGCTGGGCTGAGAGCTCCTCAGGCACCCACACAGACCCACGCACGGTATGTGTGTGAAATTCCAGTCTTGAAAGCTTTGGAAATAAGTGTCAGCAAAGAGTATTTTTGCAAAAGTTAAACATCCAACAGGACTGAGGGCAAATCTTTTTGAAGGAAATATAATAGAAAGACCACTTAGTAAGAGCTTTCCACGTGTGTTTCAATGCAAATGTGTTTCAATGCTACCTGATTTTTTCTATACAAAAATGAACTAGCAAACATTAAAAAGAACCTTACTACTTGTCTGCTAGAATGTTATTAAATAGATTAATTCAGTCTAACTACATATATTCAAAGGGTTTTGTATTACACTATTGGGTGACAAATATATTTGTGAGAGAATGATAAATAAAAGGTTGACAAAAGTCCATTTTGACTCATTGAGTTTAAAACTGACATGTATTTGTGTATGGTGAAAATATTGGCTCCCAAAATAACTTGTCTTAGAGAAAAATGGCAGTTGCCCACAAAATCAATCTCTGATACAAAGTTTTTTGTTTTTGTTTTTTTACTATATTGATTTATTGGAGGCAATGGTGTCCCAACTTCAATATTCAGAGGAACTAAATTTAGATGCTTGGGGACTTTGATAAACAGAAAGTCCCACTATGTTTAAAGAGAGAAAAACCACGTCATTTATCAGTAATCCTTGGCCTATGATGTAGCCCATTCGAGCCACCGTTCTTAAATTGGGTCTTGAAAAATACAATTCTACCACTGTGTGCCTGCTAACATTGTGTGTTTGTAAACAGTGTTGTTACAGTGTGTGTACACATTGTATATATTACAGTGTGAAAAGAAAATGTGTGTGTGCTATAGTGTGTGTACATATTGTGTATTACAATGTGTTACAGTGTGTATTTGTTATGTATTACAGTGTATGTGCCTATGGCATGCTTGTGTTACAGTGTGTGCATGCAGTGTGTATTACAGTGTGAGTACACAATGTGCTTGTGTTATAGTGTGAGTACATGGAGTGTGTTACAGTGTGTATGCACACCATGCCTGTGTTATAGTGTGCATACATGGAGTGTGTTACAGTGTGTGTGCACACCATGCCTGTGTTATAGTGTGAGTACATGGGGTGTGTTACAGTGTGTGTGCACACCATGCCTGTGTTATAGTGTGAGTACATGGGGTGTGTTACAGTGTGTGTGCACACCATGCCTGTGTTATAGTGTGAGTATATGGAGTGTGTTACAGTGTGTGTGCACACCATGCCTATGTTATAGTGTGCGTACATGGGGTGTGTTACAGTGTGTATGCACACCATGCCTGTGTTATACTGTGAGTGTACATGGAGTATGTTACACTGTGTGTACAGTGTGTATGCACATAATTTGTGTGTTTGTGTATTATGTGTCTGGTAATACCTAGCATAAGCATATTACAATGTGCAGATATGTACACGTTTGCATTTCTGCACATACAGTGTATTTGTAGATATACAAACAAATGGAATAAGTTCTTTCTGTACTAAGTGTCAACAAACCTGAGGCTCATGATGATGGGTAATTTCTAGAAAAAATAATTTCCAGCGTGGGCTTGCCTTCTGCGTCAGCCTGCTTTCGTGGGCATTGCTGGGGGGCCAGGCTGGTGCTGGGGGTTCCAAGGTAAGGTTCTTTCTGGCTTAGAGCTGCATCACCTGTGTGTTTTCTGCTGTTTGAGTCCTCGTCCTCATGCAGAGTGAGCTTCCACAGAGACGAGCTGACCATCTTTCTTTCTGCCACTCTCCGTACGTAGACAAAGCTCTATTATGTATTCTTTGAGTCGTTCAATAGCAGGGCCTTGCAATGTCTTTTTTTCTGTTAGTAAAACTTGAAATTTTGGTTCCTTTTCCCAAGAATGGCATAACAGACATTTTTTTTAAGTGTCATTCAATTTTTTTTACATTCTCCATATTTGTTTAATGAGGATAAACATTGCCATTTTTAATAAGGAGCTAGCCAGACAGTGTGGTATATGTCAGCAGGTTGATGCTTCCCTTCTGTCCACATCAGGCAATGCAAGGAGCACGGCATTGCTTCTGCTCCCACTACAGCCTGCATCAGGTACATGGACTGCAGGTGAGGCTGGGGCCTGTGTCAGGTACATGGACTGTAGGTGAGGGTGGGGCCTGTCTCAGGTACATGAACTGCAGGTGATGCTGGGGCCTGTCTCAGGTACATGGACTGCAGGTGAGGCCGGGGCCTGTGTCAGGTACATGGACTGCAGGTGAGTGCAGTTTGTAGTCCTGCTTCATCCTCAGTACCACCCCTGTCTGTTCAGTATGGGCCATATTCATGACACTGGTATGGAGCAAAGTTGGGTACAGACAGACCAAACATTCTGCAAGGCTTGGATATAACGCATTGGGATGGCTTCTCTAAATTATTGCATAGCAAACCCTTGTCAGAAGCAAACGGCTCAAACAGGGTAAATGTGTAACATTCACATGGCTGTGCCAAGTTGCCTCCCTTGGACACAGGCAATTAAAGACTTGCAGTTTCAGCTAGCATATATGCCAAGTTTGGAGACACCATCATTTCCTGGCAAACAGAAAAGGCTGTACAGTTGTCTGAGACCTGGGTGACAGGTGACAGACGCATGGAAGGTCTGTCAAGTGACAGCTGAGAACCCCTGTCTTGGTGCCATCCGTAGGCATGGATCCTCCTTAGCTCTCCTGATGCATCATGGGGTGCATAGACCTGGGTGACAGTGAGAAAACCCAGGAAGTTGCAGTCAGGGGCTCCTCCACATTGCTTGGCTTCTGCAGAGAAATCCACTGTCCCTTTCCATGGGAAGACAGGCAAGAGGCCTGGCTTCTGCAGCAGGAGAGAGGCAGAGAAATCCCTGGGAAGTCAGTATGGAGCTTTCTCCACCACATGGGGACCATCCCAGAGCAGGCAGATCCAGGGTCCAGGTCACTGGCCTTCCTGTCAACACTGCACCCTAGCCTTCCTGCACCTCACAGGGTCAGGGTAGAGACACTAAAGCCTTGAGAGAAGGATTGAGTGTTCTGGTCCAGCATGGTCTTGGGGACTCAGAGGGCTAATAGAGACATGCAGTGTCTCCACCTCCCCATCACACTGGCAGAGCATCTGTGACACCAGAACATCATGAGTTTCAGCTGAAAGAGCCGTGGAGCAGACAGACCTTCCTGGGGTGGCGCCCATAGAGAAAGCTGCACTCCAACTGAGAGGAGGCCTGTGGGCGACTTGGTAACCTCTGACACCTGAAGCTGCCACCATACCCTTCACCTGAGCAGAGCCACACAGCCCCTAACCCTGGCTCAGATCCAGCTCCCCACCCATGAGCTCTTCTATTCAATAAAAATCACAAGTAAAAAATAAAAAATAAAAATAAAAATATAATAAAGCTGCACTCTGGCCAGTGGATAATGACCTGTGTCCACTCTCACAGAGCCTCATGGAGCAGCTTCCTCTTGTCCTTCCCCTCGGGGACCACCACCAAGTCTGTCGTGTTGGCTCTTGGAGCACATCCTGTCATGAGTATTCCCCAGGTGCAGACCATCCCCGGGCTTCCAACAGGCACCCAGGCTCTCCCCTGCCCAAGGAAGGGTTGGTGGCCCGGCCTTCATACCTCTAGGGAGTAAGTTACGCTATGTGAGAGGTGTCCTTCCAGAGCAGCATGACCCGATTCCTGACCAGCCTGACCTGGTGCTTAGCAACCAGAAAGCATCACAAAATGGAGTCATAAACACTCACATGCATCTGCTTCACAACCATATGTTAGGTATGTGTGTGAAAACACCCTCGAGAATTTGCACATTTTTGACTAATCTTTCACATGTTTGCGTTGCTTGACAGGATCAGAGAAAGGCCCTGAGTCGGAGAGAGAATGTTAGAGGCAGTGGCTCATTTAGTCAGTAGCATCAGGTTTAGCTGAGCTCTTCAAAAACACTGTCCTCACAAACATGTACATATAGTGTGGTGTATGTGTGTGTGTTCAACAACAGAAGAGAGGGTTAGTGGGCAGTCCTGCCAGCAGGTGCACCCAAGGAAGGGAACAGAGCGGGGTCCTGTCGGTGGTCAGCTGAGGAGGAAACAAAGTGAGACAGAGATAAGCTGAGGACTGACAGAGCAGGGGGAAAATGAGACACACAACGGGGTCACAGGACATGGCAGACTGGGTGTGCCCACCAGGGACAAGCAGGCTGTGCATGCACCCCCTGCAGGCTCTCCCTCTGATCCTGCCTGCTCTCACTCTGGCTGGGCTGTCACAACCTTACTTTTGTGCATTTTGAGAGTTGGCATGTGAGAGGTCAAGTCATCCTGAGAATGCCATGCTGGGAGGAAGACCAGGTCAGCAAGTTAGACCAGACTTGGCTGAGGACACCTCCATTAGCTGCAGTGCACAGCAGCCAGTGAGTGCCCAGCTGCTGTGCTGTCCTCTTGGTCCAGCTCCCCACCCGTGTCTTCCGGAACATCCTCAGGGTTCACCCTCCTCCCCCACTTCTTGTCTTTATATGCTTCCTATCCAATCTAATTATTGTTGAAAAATCTAACTGCTTGGGGGTGGCTAGTAATGCTAGTACCCCATAACAGCTACTCCACTTCTGATCCAGGTCCCTGTTAATGTTCTTGGGAAGGCCTTGGGTAATGGACTAAGCCCTTGTTCTCCTGCACCCATGTGGGAGACCTGGCTGGATTTCCAGGCCCCTGGCTTCAGCCTGTCCCTCCCCAGCAGTGCAGCCATCTGCAGAGTGAGCCACTACATGTCTTTCCCTTTGGCTCCATCATGCTGTTTTACAAAATAATGAATAAATTGTTTCTTTCAATGTATCTGCTTAAAATTCTTCATTTGCCGATAGAAAATTCTAGCTCCAGGAAATTTTCAAAATGCTCAAGAAATAAGTAGCACCCGACTTAAGCTAATTCTTTCAGAAAATCGTAATTGGAAGCAAATAAAGAACATATATCAATTCCTTTTGATCTGCACAATGCAAACCTGACAAGGTTAATACAAGAAAGCAAAATCTTGGGTCAGATCTCTTCAGCAAAACAGATTCAGCAATTCCAAAGGAAACATCAATGAGGCAATCCAAAGAACATGTAAAATTAATAGCACATTATAGCCAAGTTGGGTTGATTCCAGGAATGCAAGATTCCTCTTTTATTTCAAAGATTCAATCGATGGAATGGGTTATATTAACACAATAAAAGGCAAAAATCACAGGATCCTCTAGGTGGAGTCAGAAAAGACGATTGATGATATTCAGTATCCATTCATGACAAGGAGCAAATTGAACTGGAGGGTAGACGAAATCGTTCTTTGCATTTTAACCCTATAAAACATGCCCAGAATCGTGGCAGGTGACCAAAGGCCAGGAAAGGGGACACAGTCATTAGTTCCACTTGAACATGCTAAATGGCCAGCCGGGCACACCTGAGCCGTGAAGGCACAGGTGGGGAGATGCCAAAGCTGACCTCCATCGGTACCTTCCTGATTCTGCATCAGGAAAAGCTACGAATCTACAAGGAGACTGTGCAGCTTCACGTGGTGGATCAGCAAGTTCAAAGATCAACACAAGTCTCTTCATTTGAAAGAAATGAATAAACATTGTGAGAATGTTACAATTTTCAAAGATTTTCTAGTCATCATATGCTTGGATCAACCATATTCAATCTGAATTTTGTTTCATCGAAGGGTCTTCAGGTAGGCTTGTGCATGCACCTTACAACATCTAAAGGAACATGCCACCTACTCACCCAGACCCCAATTCATGCAAGTATTCAGCTGCTGTTTCTCAGCAAGTCTGTGGATTAAAGGCTGTGGGGTGTGTGTGTGTGCGCGCGCGCCCGTGTGTGTGTGTGTGTGTGTGTGTGTGTGTCCTAACTCATCACTTCAGTTTTGCATGATAACCATTTCCACTTCATGAAAGCACTAATGCAGCAATGAACACTTTTTTTTACAAGCACTAATGTAGCAATGAATATTTACAACTTAGGGACTTACCTCCCAGCTGCCACAGTCACAAGCCTTTAGTTTGGGAAGTGCGATGTATTCTTCCCATCCTGGACAAACTTACTGTCCATGAAGGATTCAAGACACCCAAGGATACTGAGCCTCTTGCAGCCATGTCACTGAAGACAGAACCCAAGTTAGAGTTCACCACATTTTCCCCAGCCATGGCAGAACCACCTGACAGGTGAGGCTGCAGGTGTCTGAAGAGCTATGTGCACACCTGTCATATCATTGTGCATGGAAGCCCAAGTCAAGCTTCAGGCAGGGCTGCTTCTGGCCATGGGCAACAGACCATGCAGAGTGGGACTCCAGCCTGCCAGTGGCCCTGACCAAGCAGCATGGGGCTCCAGCCCACCAGCGGGCTTGAACACATACCACAGAGTGGGACGCCAGCCTGCCAGCTCCCCTGACCACACACATGGGGCTCCAGCCTGCCAGTGGTCCTGGAGAAGCAGTGTGGGGCTCTGGCCCACCAGCGGGCATGAACACACACCACAGATTGGGAATCCAGCCTGCCAGCTCCCCTGACCACACACATGGAGCTCCGGCCTGCCTGTGGCCCTGACCACGTACATGGGGCCTTGGCCCACTAAGCGGCCCTGAGGAGCGGCCCTGATGTCACATCTGCCAGATGAGACTAAAGCACACTGTGGTCAGCACGGTCTTCACAGTTGCTCCAAATATTAAGCATTGACAAAGGAATCTGTGGCCTTTGTACATTTCACCTTCCCAAACCACAAATTTTACCTTCAGCTACCTTCTTGTGGTCTTCTCGTGTCTTCCAACTTGCATTTTCTGATGCATTTGACAGTTTTGCAGATTTATTTATTTGAAAAGCAGAAGCCAGGAGCTAGGAACTCCATGTGGGTCCCCCAACAAGTGGCAGGAATTGCAGCATTTGGTAAGTATCCTCTGTCTTTCCAGGTGCACAAGTAGGGAGCTGCATCTAAGCAGAGTATTGAGAACTGGAACCAGTGCCTGTAGGTGGGATGTCAGCATGGCTTACAGCAACATAACCAATTGTGCCAGAATGCCAGTTCCAGCATTGGAAGTTTAAATGGATCTAATTCCCAGACTGATGGACACTTCATTTTTATATTTTATTTTATTTTTATTGCAAAGTCAAATATACAGAAAGGAGGAGAGACAGAGAGGCAGATCTTCAGTCTGATGATTCACTCCCAAGTGACCGCAATGGCCAGAGCTAAGCTGATCTGAAGCCAGGAGCCAGGAACTTCCTCAAGTCTCCCACGCGGGTGCAGGGTCCCAGGGCTTTGGGCCATCCTCAACTGCTTTCCCAGGCCACAAGCAGGGAGTTGGATGGGAAGCAGGGCACTGGGATTAGAGTTGGTGCCTGTACAGGATCCTGGCACATTCAAGGTGAGGATTTTAGCCACTAGGCCACCACACGGGCCCTCACTTTTATATTTTCTATAAATGTAGTCTACCATATTTACTTACTATACATAATATTAAAACTTCTAAACTCCAAAGATAAATGTATAATAAGAGTAAACAGATGTTATTGGCCAAAAAATAAATAAATAAATGAACATTCTAGAAACACTTTAAAATGTTATCTGATTTGCTATTTACAGAAACATGTAAATTATAACAAAAAACACTATTATTTCTATATTGTAAAATAATTAATTAATTAATTAATTAATTCTTCTGAAAAACAATTTGGCTTCTAAAATTCACAACAACCAATATTTGACCAAATGAAAACTGGAAATTGCATTCCCTGGCACCCAGTAGAATTAAAATATTGACATACAGACATGTATGAATCTAGAGGGGAGAGAGAGAGGTGAAGATGGAGACATAGGGAGAAAGAAGCAGAGGGAGAGATGGAGGAAGGGACAGAGACAGAAATAGAGAGTGAGAGGTGGAGACGGACATAGAGAAATAGAGACCAATTGTAATAGGAAACTGACTCCTGTTTTCCTAAAGGATGACCTGTCCCAAGGTTACAGTCTTCCAGCTAGGCAGCCAAGATGGAAGGAAGTTCCCTCCAAGTCCAAAAACATGAGAATCAAGGCAATGGGGCCACAGCTCCAGACCCTTGTCCCAATGCCAAAGGCAGACACGTCAACAGGAGTTGCAAGCAGGAGAGTACCCATGCCCCAGCTCAGGGCAGGCGGGTGGCAGGATGCCCTCCGACCCCAGCTCAGGGCAGGCGTGTGGAAGGATGCCCTCCGACCCCAGCTCAGGGTGGGTATGTGGGGGGATGCCCTCTGACTCCAGCTCAGGGTGGGTGTATAACAGAAGGGTGGGTGTGTGACAGGATACCCTCTGACCCCAGCTCAAGGCAGTCATCTGGGGTGATATGCATGTTTCTGAGGCCTAGGCTCACCCTCTCAGTTAAGAATTTCTGCTTCTGGGCTAGCAGTAGCCCCCCAAAAACTCCTCGGGGTTCTCCTACTCACAGCACCACCCCCATCTGGACTTCTTCAAAGCTTGGAGCTTGGCCGTCCACTCTTTGAAATGTGCTCTGCCTTTCTAGCCAACTTGAGCTTCACTATGAAAAGCAGTATTTTTTTTTTAATGAAGACTATTGTATCATCTGATGTTTACCAATACTAGGCATCAGGCCAAGGTATCAAACTACATTCCTTCCTGTCCCATCTGGATCTCTGAAAACAGCCCAGTTGCCTGCTCAGCTGCAGAGTACCTTGTTGTGCTGTGCCCAGCTTAGGCTCTTCAGGGGCACCCACGTACCCAAGCTGGGCATACACCAGGCCCCGGCCCTTGCCTTCTCTTGCTGATTGGATCCTCTGTAAACCCTGGGATCCCCCGACCAGCAGCTGTCCACACTTCAGCTGGCTTTGTACGAGCTCCAGCAGGGCACTCAGGCTGGATGTTAATATCCTCTTTCGCTTCCAGCGAAGCCACCGGCAAGGTGCCCGATTTCAGTGCCCTCAGATGAGGCGGCAGGGCCAGCAGACCCAGAGCTTACAAACGGAGGTGTTGTCTTCTCCCACCCCTGGAGGCTGGAGGTCCAGGAGCAAAGCCCAGGCAGATCCAAGGTCCAGGGGACCCCAGTTCTTGTACATCACCTTTCACTATACCTCACTCAGTGGAAACGAGCAGATCTGTTTGGAATTTCTTTTTTAAGAACACTAAGCTTATGATGCTACTGTACGACCTATCATAGCCAGATGTGAAGACACAGTGCAGTGTGCATCTCTACTTCCAAATCAAAGATGGACTCCCAATGAAACTGTTAAATATATCTTGACAATAGGATGCTGGACTCTCTGCTGTTGTCCATACCTATAATGTCAGGGTACACTTACATATCAGAATGATGGACTTATGGCTGATTATGGAGAACTATGCTGTTGTAATAATATAGGGGAAATCAGTGTTGAAAGAGGATGTCCTCAGGACCTCAGCCACTGCTTCCCCAGGATTCCCCGAAAGCTAGATGGGCAGCAGAGTAGCTGGGGCTAGAACTGGCACCCTGACACAGGAAGCAGGAGGTCCAGCCCTTCTCCCAGACCCCGGGCATTAATTCCATGCAAGTACAGCTCCACAGAGCAGGAGGAACACCTGATTTCCCGGCACACGGTGTCTCTCCCCCACTGGCACTCGCACCTTCAGAGCTGAGACTGTGGGGAGCTCATGAGTCTTCATATTCATATGCGTGCTTCACATTTAGAGCCACTTACCAGTGTGTGACGTCACTATGCGTGTCTCATTCTTGCATTTTGGGGTACTTCTAGCAGTGGGTGTCACTCAGTGTTGCAGTAACATCGGCGACTGGTCTTCCCTGGGTCAGAGAGGAGGTTCACGTTAGGGAACAAGTCTCTAGAGATTCCTCAGAAAGGAAGCACAGCACTGTTTCCATTTCCAATCATCCCTGTATTACAGTGAAAAAAGCACGGCATAAAATCCACCACTCAAAAGCAAGCGATGTGGCACAGCACATCAGTGTCCTGCTTGGGACGCAGCACCGGTTCAAGCCTCAGATGCTGCATTTCCAATCCAGCTTCCTGCTCATGTGTCCTAGGAGACAGTGCATGGTGGTCTGGGTCCTTAGGCCTCTGCCCCTACCCGAGGGATCTGGCTGCACTCCTGGCTTCCAGCTTTGTCCTGACCCATCATTGCTTGGTTGAGCATTCACAGAGTGAACAGCAGGTATGTCTGTCTGTCTGTCTGTCTGTCTGTCTCTCTCTCTCTCTCTCTCTCTCCCTCTCTCTCTTTCTCTCTCATCTATCTGGCTTAATAAGATAATAAGATGGAATTAGAAAAGTTTTAGAAGGGGGTAGAGATAAGATTAGAGGATGTGCAGCATAAAAGCTTCAGTACCAGCACAGAGTGAACGGATTTGGGTTCTCAAAAATGTCAACCTCTCATTTTATCTATCTTTGGGCCACCAAAAATGGAAGCACTAAAAGGTATTAAATATTGAATTAGGGAAATAGAGGTTTTAAAAAAGTAAGGGGTCGATGTTTATGATATAAACATAAAAAGATGCTTTTTAGTTTTGTGGAAAAAAATAGCTGTATGCGATGTCGTAAAATGTAACTTGCAGCACATGGAAACGAGCATGGAAATCACCTGCTGTGTGCACGCCTGTGTGACTGCTGGGTGAAGGAGGACATTCCTCAGACGGGCTGCACGAACACAAAACCAAAGACAATGTGAGTGAGTGAGGATCGCTCCTCAGTCAGGCTGCACAGGGCATGCAAGGTCACCACGCTTGCAAGAGCACACAGCTCTGTGCCCCAGACACAGAACACAAAACCAAAGACATCATGCTCATTTCTCATTTCCTACAAGATAAACAAAACAGCCAACATATTTGTGTTTATTCAAGGAAGTCAAGCCCGTTAGATAATATTAGGATATTTCAAAATGTTCAAGGAAATTGCTGAAAGGATAGCACACAATTTGGCCATCCATTCAATTTTTTCCCAAATACCTAATTTTCATTAATGTTTTGAAACACTTTTGTGGGCATGAATTTTTTGAAATTTGTACTAAAATAAGCTTTAAATTCTTCTAAAATTTTACCTATTTTACAGGCAGAGAGGAATAGAGAAGCAGGCAGATGCACACTATATGTGTATGTGTGTATATCTACACATATATGAGACATATTCCCATATATGTATATATTTATATATGTATGTATATACAATGCATATATGTGGGGAAATGGGCAATCTTCTGTATGCCGGTTGATTGGCTTATTTCTCAGATGCACACCACACCTATGGAAGGGCCAAGACAAACACAAAGATGCTGGATATGACCCATGTTTCCCACATGGGGGACAGGGACCAGGCTCCCAAAATCTCACTGCCTTTTAGGGTGCACATGTGCAGAGAGCCAGAAGAGGAAGCTGAGAAGGCCCCTGGTCCCAGGCATTCAGATACAGGTTGCACGTACTCCAAACTGGTGCCCACTCAACCCCAAAGGGAACTTTTCACTGAATTTTCTAGGATTTTTTGATATCTGCTTCCATGATAATAGCAATTTAAAAAGTCTGTTCATCATGATCGGAAACAATTATGCACATAAGTCAGATCCAAAGATTTTTCCCATTTCAGTACAGACTTGCGCAACACTGGAGAACTGGGTAAAAATGAACTACATGGAACAGGAAGCCAAATCAAAAAGGAAAATCTAGACTGGACCATGCCAAGCCTGCTCTCACCTTGATGCAGGAACGTGTGAGAACCTTACTAACTTACTCAGTAATTTACTCTTGCACTCTCTCTGTTAAAGCTCTCAGCTGCAGTCCATTTTTCCTGCTGGACCATTTGAAACACGTTAGAGTATCTCATTTACAGCTCCTCTCCACCAACCAACTGGCAGCATGAGTCTCCAATCACACAGTTTGTGCCACTTATCTGTCGGGTTTTTATAATAATTACATGTGTGAATGTGCCACCTGAGGGTTCTGCACATGAGAGCTCCCAGGTGTCCAGGTGGACAGCCAGTACAATAGTACGAGGTTGTGCCATATCACTCTGCACTAACTGCCTCCGGTAGACTGTCTAACAATAGCTGGAGCTAACACTCAGGTTGTTTGCAAAAATAAATAAAATGAGCTGGCCTACAGGGCAGTTCACCAGAGAAGTCCCACAACCTCCACAAAGCAGGCTGTTGTCATTTAAAGCACGCAGGAAATTAGCATATGTTCCTATTTCAACTTTGCAAATCTCTTCTCAGAGACTTCCATAATTTGTTTCAAAGAAAAGGGGTCTGGTCCACGTGGGATATTAACTATGCATGACATGCCTGCTTTGCAAGCCAATCAAAACCTTTGCTGTCTATCACCCTGCTGACTTCAAAATGAATCTGTTCCTTTGTGGGTTCAATGTATATATGTCAATGCATTTTGCTTTTCCACAAGAAAAGTCTTCTTTTGTAAAAGATGGTATATTTATCATAATTTCATAAAACCTTGTCTTCTATGAATAAAACATTAGTTTATTCTCACTTAAACTCAGAGAGCTCATTCCAGGGCAGTCCCATCAAAGCCAGTGATGGCACTTGAGATGTGAAAGACCAGCTGAAGCTCTAACTAGGTCGAAGAGTGCAGAATGGACAGGAGGTGGGAGGGCACCCCAAGAAGGACTCTAAGGAAGCTGTAGGCTTGTGTTCCCATGACAGAAGCTCTGTGAGTTATGCAAGAGGGCAAGGCTGGGCACAGGAGGAGCTGGGGTTTGCATTTTGCTGTCTGGTGATCAGTCAGGGTGATGGCCAAAGGAGGAACATAACAAGAATTTCATGCTGTGGACACACTGGCCTAGCTGACATGTGTTGGGGAGGGCAGACTGGTAGAAGCGGGTCTAGTGACATGTGTGCTAGTGTGTGAAAACAAAGAAAACAGGATGCATGGAAATGTAAGAGGACAAAGACATAGCCATGTTGGAGGGAGTGGCACAGTGGGTGATGTGGAGGCCCAGCAGGGAAGTTGGGTAGTTGGGGTCTTGTCCCACAGCACAGCAGGAATGACTCAAGACAGAATCCCTTGAAGTGCACTGAGCTGGGACAGACATTTAGGGGCTTGGATGAGGGCGCATGCCTCGGATTGATAGATACAAGCCACATTGTTGAGTGAATTCCTTTCCCCTCCTTCAGCTTGGGCTACATGTGTACCACGACACTTTTTACTGTCCCAGTGGCATAAAGCAGTCCTTGTGTGCTGCACATGGACCCTGGGGATCGGGGACTTCTAAAAGGTCCGAGGGGATGGCCTGTCTCTCCTCCCAAAGTCTCAGGTGTCTCCTGGGAAGACACCAGGTTTAGAGGCTGAGCTCAGCCACAGGCTGGTACATGAACCTTCAGGCACTTGGGCTGGGAGGGCCACCTGCTTTCAGTTCAGCCTGGCTTCCTCACACTGCGGTGTGCCCACTGTTGGGACTCAGGTGCTGGGATTCCAGCGAACAGCTGATGTGACCCAGTAGACTTATCTGTGATGATTCCAACATGATCTTGGATGCATTCCTCTACCAAGCCCTCCCTCTAAGAGTCAGAGAAGGGAAAAGAGCGCCTAGCTGTTGGAAGGGGGAGAGCCAAGGTTGCCTGGAGAGCCATATGAGGCAGCGAAGACGCAGTGGCCATCTGCAGAAAGTTGAATCCTCACCTTACTCTCCCTCTCTTGTGATCAAAGTCCCCTAGGCATGGATCTCACTCCTGTGCCTCTTCTTCAGCACAAGCTGTACCTGAACAGCGTCAAATGGTGCTTCCTGAGCCCCACAACTCATACTCTATTCTTTTTCTTATGTTTTATTGCTTATTCTTTAAGATGCTTATACTACATGGCAGAATTAAAAAGTGCAGAATCAAAACATCCCCTTGGCTGTGACAGCCT
Organism: Ochotona curzoniae; assembly: GCF_017591425.1. Taxonomy (NCBI): domain Eukaryota; kingdom Metazoa; phylum Chordata; class Mammalia; order Lagomorpha; family Ochotonidae; genus Ochotona; species Ochotona curzoniae. The sequence continues at coordinate 703,558 of NW_024467119.1, read as the reverse complement.
GGGGCACCCATGGCCACAACCTAGCAGTCAGGTGATGTTCCCACTGTGACTGCAGGTTTCCTTTTAATCAACTTCATCACATGGGTATTTCATTATACTTTCCTCACACAATCATATTTTGTCCTCCTGTTGCATTAGGTAGAGCTCATTAACGTCATTAACGGCTTTTAGAAAAACAATTTTAATGGCACTAGATCAAAGAGACATGAGAACACTTTTCTACATGGCAGTTAAACCATCAAGATGTGAAAGTGACGCTCACATAGAAATGTTTACCAAAGCCTTCGCTTGTGAGACGAGAGAGGTCCGCGCAGATGATCCTGAGGTCACACAGAGTGGCCAGCTGCTCCCATGCTTCTCACCAGATGACAGTGAAGTCAGTGATGAAGGGCATCTTGATCAACCAGGCCGGGACACTGACCAGGACCTGAAGAAGGAGCTGAGCTTCCGACACACCTGCTCGTGAAGTAACACTCTCCTGAAGGCACCAGGACAGCTTCTGGCTCCAGGAGAGACGCTGACAAAAGCTCTTACGTCCCAATTGCTCCTGCGTAACACTTGCAAGTGAGCAAGTGGAATCACCCTCTGCATGCTGCGATCTTGAGTTTGTCCAGGTCTGGATTCCCCAAGGAACTGAAAGGCCAGCACTGTGTGGGAGCTGTCCCCAGGGACACCTGCAGGGGAGCTGGGGAAGTGGGCTTGGGGGGCATTCGATGGAGGTTTCCTCTTGAGCGGCTTATCCCTGTGAGCAGCAGCATCTGCTCTGTCCTTTCCCCACCATGCAGACTCTCACTGTCATCCTTTCTGTTCTTTTACACAAACATTGCTCTGGGGTAAAAGTGAGCTTTGAGTAAAGTCTCCCCAAAGTTGCTGCAACCTCAGCTGTGCCCTGTGTTCCTGGGTGGATTATGACCAGAAATACACTCTGCTGTTGCTTGGTGCCCAGTGTCCAACGTCAGACTCATGATCCCTGCTGAACCTTACATTGTGTCCTGAGATTCAAGGCGAGAAACAGGGCATTTAACAGAGTGTCACTGTAGATTAAACTTCCTCATGCAACACCAGCAGCCCGTCTGGAAACCAGTTCAAGTCCCAGCTACTGCACTTCCAATGCAACTCCCTGCTCATGGCCTGGGCAGGAAACAGGAAGGGCTAAGTTATTGGGCCCCTGCCATTCGAAAGACAGATCAGAAAGAAGCTCCTGTCTTGGGCTAGCCCAGGCCTCTCTCCCTCTGCCTACCTCCATCTCTTCCTCTCTCTCTTTCAAATAAATCAATAAAACTTTAAAAAAATCACTTTACGCCCCAGGCTTGGTGAGCATTTATTGGGAGAGCGAATGGGATGTGTGCTTTGCCAGTAGTCCCCCAGCTGCCAGTCACAGGCAAGTCCACCTGCTGCATTCCAACTGACTCTGGGGTCCATGGAGTCTGCCATAATTCCTTCCATTTATCTTGTGTCCGGGCTTTCAGTGAGGGACCACTGAAAAACAAATCAATACAGACAGAGATTGGACTCACATGAATTGTGTTGTATGAAATCGGAGCTGTCAGAGGCATCGGCACTGAGACGCATACAAAGCTGGTGATTGCACCGACGTTCGGACGTTGTCTAGCCAGCTGAAGCCACAAGGACGTTTGTGAGTTCATTTGCGTCCTCTCTTTGGAGTTTCAGATGAGAAGGTTAAACCAGTAATTGTTTTCTGCTGTTTTCATTGAGGGAAAGGCGATAAGCCAAGACTGCCTTCAGAAGTAAGTTTAATATATACTTCCTTTGCTTCCTTACCCACCTGCCTCTGAAAATAGAGTTTTGCTTACACTGAGAAAAAAATCGCTTGTTACATAATAGTAAATATCAAAAGAACTTTCTTTTAATACTGCTTATGTAATTTTAATAAGTGAGTTTTAAATAGAGCTATTATATTTCTGTGACAAATGAAAGCTCAAATAGTTTACAGATATTCCATCTACCTTAAAGAACCAATCTGTTATGTAAAAATATCTTGCTATAAGTCCACTGGGTAGCTTATTTCTTGGCTTTTTAATGTTCATTTTTTTCTTTAGTATTTTACAGCTGTCATCATTTTGGAGATATTAAGTTCATATATACACAGCATCTGCACACACATACGTACCATTTTCCTCAGAAGCGGACTCATGAGGGACTCATGAGAATGGTCCTATGGTGTCACGTACCTGGCACAGACCTAGGAAGCAGGATTTGTCCCTATGCACCAAGCAGCATGTCATCCACAGCAGTTCCTGCCCTCTCTGAATCAGAAAACACCTGCATTGGCCTCCCTTGAAGCTTGTTGAGAGGATCACTACCCAACGAATCGTGTCCCATGTGCAGGAAATTCAGAGTTCCTCTGACACAAACAGCTCCCTTCATGAAGACTCAGTCTTGAAAACATTCAAATTCAGATTTGAAACTAGGATTGATTTACTATGAACCTATGTGAAAGACGAACTTACTGTGAAGAGCAAGGTTTCAAAAAAAAAACAGAAATAAAGAAAGAAAAAGAAAAGATTGATGTTATATTCCAGGTTCACTTAGGATAAGCTGTTTTGATGAAGCTGACTTAATGCTTGCTCTCTCTCTCTTTTTGCCACTAAGAAACCTCATTCTCTAGATCCCTCAAGGAGAACAAAACTAAGCAAGGAAAATTTTGAGAAGCATGCTCAGGAGTGAGCCCTGAACGGAGGACATCCCTCAGAGTGGCCTCAGTACAGGAGTGAACAACATGTCTAGCATAAAAATACCTGGAAAAACCAAACCGAGAATCACTGAGCAAGTGTATTTGCCACTGTTTAAAATTTTATTTTCTTTTTATTCACATTTAACATTGGTTGTTATTACTATTGTTATTTTATGATACAGTTCCATAGGCTGCTGGGATTTCCTTTATCCCAGCCTCAATTCTGCCCACCCCCAACTAGTTCCTCTATATCATTACTTCATACATAGTCATATGTCCACCATTGCAGGGATGGGGGACAATGGCAGAGAGCCCAGCATCCTATTGTCAAAATAGAGTAAACAGTTTCATTGGTAGTCCATCTTTGACTGAAAGTAGAGACGCGTACTGCATTGTATCCTCACATCTATCTGGATGTGTTAGTCTCCGTTTCACAGCTACTGTACATCCCCTCAAATGAAAAGTCGTAATACAAAATCAACAATAGAAACAAATAGAAGTTTACAATACCATGAAGTTAAATAACATGTTTCTAGATATGACAGTCTCCATTGCACAGCTACTATACATCCCCTTAAATGAAAAGCCACAAAACAAAATCAACATCAGGGGAAAAAAAGAAATTAACAGTACCATGAAGTTAAATAACATGCTACTAAATGTCTAACCTGTAGCTTAAAAAATGAAAATCAAGAACCTTCTTGCAGAAAATGATGCTACTGTATGATCTGTGAGTCATTGAATGATTTAATCAGAAGAAATTCTTTTGAAGAGATGAAACTAACAGAAAACATCAAAACCCATGTGATATGGCTTCTGATTTTTGTTAGTGAAATATGTCTCTTCTAGACAGCAAATAAATGGGTTTTGTTTTTTAATCCAATCTAGTAATCTATGCCATCAGATTGAGCTTAAGTTATTTACATTCAGGGTTAATATATATGGATGGTACTTTGGTCCTGTCATTTTAGGAATGGGTTAGTCATTGGTTTAGTCTTCTGTTGTCACTTTACTGAGAAGCTCTACATTTTCACCTTTGGTTGTGTTGCACGCTTTTCCTCTTCTCTGTCAGGAGAACATCTTGATGTATCATTTGTAGAGCAGGTTTGGAAGAGGCAGATTCTTTTAACTTTTCCTTACTGTTGAGGAATTTTATTTCATTTTCAAAGACAAAAGAAAGCTTTGCAGGATATGTTATCCTAGACCAACAATTTTTTTTTTCTTTTAGAATCTGGAATATGTCACTCCATTCTCTTCTTGCCTGTAGAGTTTCCTGTGACAGATCTCCTGTGAGTTTAATTGGGATTGCTTTATATGTCAACTGATTTTTTTCATGTGTACATTTAAGGATCTTTTCCTTATGTTCAATTTAAGAGATCATGTGTCGTGGTGAAGATCTCTTTTGATCAAGCCTGTTGGGAGTTCTGTGCCCCTCCTAGATCTTGTTTTCCAATTCTTTCCTAGATTAGGGAAATTTTCCTTGATTATTTCATTAAATAAATTTGTAAAACCAGTTTCTCTTTCTGTACCTTCTGGGACTCCCATAACTCTTACATTAGGCCTCTTAATAGTGCCTTGAATACTTTTTTTGGCCTGATCCAGCTCTGCTTCCAGCTTTTTGTTTGCTTTGCCCTGATGACAGGAAATATCTTCCAATTCTGAAATTATTTTCCTGCTTGCTTCATCCTATTTTGGAGACTCTCCACTGTACTTTTAATTTGCTCTACTGTGTTTTTAATTTCTGATATATCAGCCTTGATTTGCTTTATTGCTACTATATATGTAAAATATTCCTTAAATTCTTTGAACTCTTGTATGTGCTTCTCATTGTTGATCATACGCTTTAAAATGAGTTTTTTGAATTCTGTGTCCCCCACTTTCTTGATGTCTTCCTCTGTTAACTCTGAGGTTGGCATAGGATTTTGCTCCTTTGCAGGGGAGTTTTCAGAAATATTCATTGTGCCTCTGTGTCTTCTTTTGTTCTTGACTATTGCACTTCTGCTTATCAAATTCTTCTCCTTGGGGCAGGCTTCTAAGCTGTGTCACCCACAGGTCTACAGTTGGATTTTACTTATTGCAGTTGGTACACAACTCTTTTTGCTTGCCGCTCCCTCCAGCAAGTTCCAGGTCCGGGTCCTTATGTTAGACTTCCACTGTGGTCTGCATAGCCCCAACTCCTGGCTCACCTGTCTCCACCTCCTTCTGTGCTATCATGCTGAGGCTGCACCGTTGTCTCTGCAACCTTTCTTCCATGTCCAGTTGGTGCAGGTCTAAGGATTAGGGAGACACCAGATGTCCTATATAGCTAGGTTGTTGGTGGTATTGATCTTGCCGGAACCTGTTGAACGTTAGGTCTGGTGCCACATGGACTTTTTTGACCCATACGTTGCCACAGTCGGTATTATTGTCCTGCAGGACCAGTGTAATCCATGGAACTCAGTGAGTTCTCGTGAGCTCAGCACATGCACAGTTCACCGTTGTCCCCTGCAGTCCAAAGCATTTGACACACTGTACAAAATGGCACCTGACGTACCACTACTAGAGTTTTTGATCTGCTGGCCGTCACATCTGAGGGCTACCCAGACCTGTCTTGGGTTTAACCTGTAGAATGCCATGTTGATGCAGTTCACTGAGTCAAAAATGAGTTCACTCCCAGCTCAGTCTATGCTGAGTCCTTTCCCTTGCCTTTGCCTCGTTAAGAAAATGGTGCCCAGAGCCCGGCGGCATGGCCTAGCAGCTAAAGTCCTTGCCTTGAACATGTCTGGATCCTATATAGGCGCCGGTTCTAATCCCGGTGGCCCCGCTTCCCATCCAGCTCCCTGCTTGTGGCCTGGGAAAGCAGTCGAGGGTGGTCCAAATCCTTGGGACCCTGCACCCGTGTGGGAGACCTGGAAGAAGTTCCTGGATCCTGGCTTTGGATCGGCATAGCATTGGCCATTGCGGTCACTTGGGAGTGAATCATAGGATGGAAGATTTTGCTTTCTGTCTCTCCCCTTCAGTCCCATATCTGACTTTCCAATAAATAAATAAATCTTAAAAAAAAAAAGAAAAGAAAAGAAAATGGTGCCCATTTCAGCTCTAGGGGGCTGACTAGGGTGTGGAATTCATCCTGTTCTCTCACTGCCTGTCTGAGGTTTACTGCTCTGTCTCTGCTCCTGGTCAAATCAAACAGACCAGCAGGATGAACAGTTCTCTGTCTGGGTTCAGCTCCCATGCTCCCAGTGAAAGTCCCTGCTGGTGGAGTTCAGATCTCCTGTTATCTGAATGCCGCTGGAGTATCAGTCACTGCAATGCCACACACCTTTGTGTCTGCTGTTTTCCTGTGTCTGTCAGTCTCCAGGTTCCCCTCTGCTGTTGTTCTGCTCTGTGTTTCCTGGAATATGTCCTCTCTGCTTCATCCTGATTAAATGTTTTACTGTCCGTTTAAACGTGTCCTTACCCTATTCTGCCATCTTGATTCACCAAATTTGATTTTCTAATACATCTATTTGAGAGAGTAAAACAGACAGAAACCCTTATCCCTTGGTTTATTCTCCTCAGCTGCCCAAGAGAGAGTCAGGGAAAGCTAAGAGCAGCAGCTGGAACTCAGTCTGCGTCTCTCACATGTTTGGCTGGAATAGAAGTGCCTGAGCCACTGTACTGGCTCCAGCTAGCACATAGGCAGAAAGCCAGAGAAGGGAGCTGGGCCAGGCAGCACACTCAGGTGCCATTACTTGGAGCATGGCATCCTGATCACTATCTATTTTTTATAAGATTTGTTTTCTTATTTTTATTGGAAATGCAGGTCAGATTTTAGGGAAAGAAGGAGAAACAAAAAGAAAAAGATCCTTCACTCACTGGTTCACTTCCCAAGTGGCTGCCATGGCTGGAGCTGAGCTGATCCAAAGCCAGGAACCAGGAGCTTCTTCTGGGTCTACCCTGAGGGTGCAAAGTTCCCAAAAGCTTGAGACATCCTCCACTGTTTCCCCAGACCACAGGCAGGCAGCTAAATCGAAAGTAGAGCAGCTGGGAAATGAACTGGAGCCCAAATGGGATGCCGGTGGTTGCAAAGGGAGGATTTTGCCATTGAGTCACCCTGGTTGGCCCCCTGACCACTGTCTTAACTGCCATATCAGACATCCATCCCAATATGCATATTTGGAGGGCAGTGATGTAGAATTATATCTGTGAGGTGTTGCAGCTTCCTAGCTGTGCTTCTGCCTGCTGCTGGTGACATGCTCAGTGGGCGTGTAAAGCAGAGAGCACTGTCCTTGCTGAGAGTCTGTGAGGTGCTGGAGTGGCACAATGAGTCCATGGACACTCCAAGGAAATGCCTCCTGATTGCCTCCACGAGGGAAAGATGGCTGCTCTTCCTCTTGGTGTTCAGAAATTGATGGTAAAATGATATGGGCTGAAGGAACAGTCCCTTCTGAGTCCAGGGGTGGCAAAGAGTAATTCCAGCAGAAAGGGTTCTTCGGTGTGTTTTTATTTCTGCATGTGTCCGTCCGTGCCCCTTAACATAATAAAACGCCTTCATGCTTTATCACGGAGATAGGTCAATTTGACTTGCACATTTGAAGGCTGCTGATCCAGGGTGGGGTGGGTGTTTCTCAATTCAGTCGGTACCAGCAGTTTCCCTGACTGCACCACAACATGGCTGGAAACAGGAAGGAACCAGCCACTTCAGAAGGGGACCAACAGGACAGGACAGCCCAAGGTATGCAGGAGCTAGGCTATCTCTTGGAGTCACTGCCCACGCCTTTCTAAAGGTCATGCCCTAAACACATTCCAATGGCCTCCACTTCCCTCAGCTCCCTCACCTTCCAGCTTCCACACTGCCTTCCGTCACACCAGCATATGTGCCTTTAGGAACACACACAACCCAGCACCTGGAGAAGAACAGCTTCTCCAACGTCTTGTAAACTGTGGCTCTTGCCTCTTCCACACAATGTCAGTTCAAAGAATTACACCCCAACCCTGCCAACCTCTGTATTCCACCAAAAAGATGACTCACCTAAGAAAGAGAAGTCACAGGTTAGAGTTCAGGACCGAAGCCCACTGTGTCGTTCTGGCTCTGCACACTAAGCCATAGGACCCGCTCACATTCAGACGCCCTGCATTTCCTTGAAAGCCTCTGCAGTCATGTCTAGGAGGAGGCTGCAGCCCCCGAGTGGGCCCCCGAAACCCCAGCTGAGCAGCCCCAATGTCTGCCTGCATTCCCAGTAACAGCCATGTTACAAAGACACTCCTCAGGGCCAGTGCTCTCAGTGCCCAGTGCAGGACCCCCACCCGAGTCTCTGCGATTCTGCTTCTGATCCTGCTCCCTGCTAATGGCCGGGGAATGCTGTGGAGGACACTCGAGATGCTTGGTACAAGAAGGCTCTGCCTCGGTTTTGGCCTGGCCCTGCCCTGACCATTTAAAGAATGAAGTAGTGGATGGAAAAATTCTCTTTGTTTCTCTCTCAGTAACTTTGCCTTTCAAATAAATCAATTAATTTTGAAAAGATATCACTCCAGAGCCAGCAGCCTGGGGTTCATTATGCTGAATATGCCAGGCAATTTCAAAAAGTTCATGGAACCTAGAATTAAAAATTTTATTTTGGTTCCAAATTTTTTAAAATATGCTTATTTCATGAAATTTTTTGAAGATTCCTCATATGCATGGATTCCAAAATATTTCTGCAGAAAAGTAAACATCTTATCACTCCAGTTCCCATAGTAAAACTGCCATGGTGCTGCTCCACAGCTAACTACCGGGTTATACAATGTGTGGACTTGCAACTTTCAGCAGACATGGGTACAGTGGGAATGCACATGTAAAATCGCAGCTGAACAGTTATGTCCGCTTACACAGAAATGCATGCAAAAACATTGCTGTCAGAATGTGCACTGAATTGCGTTTGGATCAGAGAACTACTGGGGCCAATATTTCACAAACAGCTGTGCCCTTTCATGCCTAGTCCTTTTCCTGTGTTAATCATATCTTTTCACATGTTTAATCAACTTAAATGAAATGCATTATTTCTTGTAATATTTACATTTTTAATGAGAGTGAATTATTTAGCTGTCCCTTTCTCTAACTTCCAGTTCCCATGTGTCCTAATTAACTTCCTATTCCTTCAAGCTCTCAAGTATTATGTAATTCACCTGCCCCTGTAGAGGAACTATTACATCAGTTACATGTCAATAGCTGATCTGAAAGTCCCCGTGTCCCTGTGTGTTTGCCACACATAAGTGTGTTTACATGAATGTGCGTGTTAAGTGTGAATGCCTGACAGGAAGGCACTGTAAACCATTCCTCACTGGTCCAGCCCCAACCCCCCAGTACTACAGGCAGTGCTGTGAGGCAGGGCTCCTGGCTCTGGTTGGCTTTAGCATCCAACAGGCCACTGCCCACAACCATCACGTGGATGAGAAGAAAGTGATAAGCCCTTGGCAACCTTGGTGAGACCGCTGTGCGCAGGAGGGTTAACCAGTCACTGTCACAGAGCTCTGGGAGGCTCCAGGGCCCAGGTGCACATAGTTTTTGTCTTAGGACTTGAGGCCAGGGAAGGGCCACTAGAGCCCACCCACCCACTGAAGATTGCCCAGGCTGTCCTTGTTTAGTGAGCAGCAGAGGATGAGATGCACCAAAATATCTGGATCTTCCCACTGCCTGGCCACGAGGGCCATGCTTCAGGATAACTCTGATGGTTCTAGAATGATCTGCAGCAGAAAGGCAGGCAACATCACAGACTTGCACCATGCCTAAGCTGAGCCAGTGCACCCTGTGCAGGAGGCCCATTACTTGTTAGTAGATAGTCCAGGTTATTTGCTTCCTGGGGAGACTGAGGGCTTGAGCTAGGGTTGTGGAGTCAGCCTACCTCCTGAGTGCTCACTACATCTATGCAGGTGGACAGCACGCTGCCCCAGCCCAGAGCCACATCTCCTGTACAAGTGGACAGCACGCTGTCCCAGCCCAGAGCCGCACATCCTGAGCAAGTGGACAGCACGCTGTCCCAGCCCAGAGCCACACCTCCTGTACAAGTGGACAGCACGCTGTCCCAGCCCAGAGCCACACCTCCTGTACAAGTGGACAGCACGCTGTCCCAGCCCAGAGCCACACCTCCTGTACAAGTGGACAGCATGCTGTCCCAGCCCAGAGCCACATCTCCAGTGGAGATGGACAACACGCTGCCAGTTCTCCCTTCTTAACCACAGATGTCGTTGTTTTCTAGGGAATAAAGCTGGTTCAAATGACTCGAACAGTTGCCTTATGTTGAAAATTTGTAGACTTCATAAAGTGGATGCCAGTCGAATTTAAAAAATCATCTTTACCATGACAAAGCAGTCGTGTATGTCAGGTCATCTAGAAAATTCCATAGTACACATCATAATTTATGTAACAATTGTGGCTCAATCTACAACTCTGAGGGAGTTAGCAACATACTTCCTTGTTGTTTTTTTTTTCCTTTTCCTTTCTTTTTCCTGACTTTCATCACACTGGTTAAGTCCTTTTGCATCTCCCTGGCCTAATACAATTTTTTCAACACTCACCTTGGCTCATCAGCCAGTGGTTTCATTTCCTGCACATTTTAACATGGTGTTGAAGCAAGAGCAACTTGATAGAACTGTTTCCTGCACTTGAAGTTTCAGAAATCAGGACTCCTGGGCAGAAGGAGCGAGGATGATGCTTAGGAAATAACAGCTCACAGCCATGGCTCAGTTCACAAACACAATTCCCCCAGCAGAAACACAGAGCTGGGATCTGGGAGCTCAATCCAGGTCACCCACAAGAGTGGTGAGACCCCATTTTTTCTGGATGAGGTGTGACAACCTAGACAACAAAAAGTAATGATAATAAAGATAGGTCTTCGAAACATTTCCATGACCTGCCCTTTGCCATAAACTTGAGTTCCTGAAAAGTCCCGAAAGAGGAGTGTTTATCGTAAGACAGTATCTCATTCCAAGATGAGACCTTAGTTTTCTTTTACAGCTCAAATCTTCTATAAATGGATTTTGGAGGATCTGTTGGCCTGGTTCTGTGGCTCACTACTAGGTGGGATGCAACTCTTACTGATTGGAGAGTTTAAAGTGCAAGACACATAAACCCGGTATCTGTTCCACACCACTACAGATGACTGGATTATTTGTACTGTACAATGATGCACGCAAGGTTGATTGAATGATTCCTATCATATGGCAGTGCTCTCTTAGTTGATTGGATGATCATTGATAAGAACCTCTGGACATGGCTAATGGTGGCTGCTCCCCTCCTCCACGTGTGGTGGAATGGGACAGTCCAGCTGTCGCCAGTCAGTGAATAAAGACTGCCTGTAATTCATCTCTGGATAGATTTGGTCAAAGTGCAACAGAAGGGCATACAAATCTTTTAATAATAATGGGGAGGAAAGTGGCAGGGTGGGAGGCTTCCCATGTCTTGAGTCCGAGTCTACACAGGCAGGAAGGTGAGGTCAGAAGCCGGGGATGCAGGAATCACACTCAGGCATACCAAGGTGGGATGTGAGTGCGCCTCCCATTCTCACACCTGCAGGTGGATAGAGGGTCGTGGTGATACTGTCGCTTATGAATACAATATGACACAAGTAACATACTCATCACCACAAATGTTTATTTCAGTTAGTCAACCAATGAGTCAGTGAGGAAAGTGTATTAATAAACCTGATGGAACATGATAAGTCTTTTTTTTAAAGATTTATTTATTTTTATCGCAAAGTCAGATATTTATATAGAGAGAGAGGAGAGAAAAATAGCTTCCATCCGATGATTCAATCCCAAATGAGTGCAATGGCCAATGCTGAGCTGGTCTGAAGCCACGAGCCAGGAGTTCTTCAGGATCTCCCACGTAGGTGCAGGGACCCAAGGCTTTGGGCCATCCTGGACTGCTTTCCTAGGCCACAAGCAGGGAGCTGGATGGGTAGCAGGGTTACCAGGATTAGAACCAGTGCCCATATGGGATCCTGGCAGGTTCAGGGCAAGGACTTTAGCCACTAGGCCACAGCCCTGGGCTCCACGATCAGTCTTAAGACTGAACCCATCCAGCGGAATGCCAACAGTCTTAAGCATGGAAAAGATGTTCTCTATGGAGTCAGACAACATTCTGCCAAGAGTGGGAAGCCTGGATAAGAAAGATAAACACAGCTCCACAAATCTCCCCCTCTGCAGGAATCCGAAACAATGAAACCGGAAAGCAGCACGTGGGGTGGGGCTATGAGGTCTGGGGTGCAGGTATTGAGGGTGGGAAGTGCATGGTTCCCGGTGTCTGATAGACGGGAACAGGAGGTGCTCATTCTCGGAGGTGAACTGCATAGCGTGGCAGATACAGTACACAGAAGGAGATTGAAGGCTCCAACTCTCCTTCTCTCATCAGTGTCAGTTTAGTTTCGCTGAACTAGCACTGCTGTGATTACACCAACAGGTTTTAAATAACACACTCCGTTACTCCATGCACTCCCAGTGCAGCTGGCGGTAATGGGCACACAGCTCTTCCTTGGAGGACAGATCTTGGTGTTGTGAGGAGTAAACACTCCGTTACTCCATGCACTCCCAGTGCAGCTGGCGGTAATGGGCACACCGTTCTTCCTTGAAGGACAGATCTTGGTGTTGTGAGCATCTCTGCAACATTCAGAGCCACTGCCACGGCAAGGGTCATGGATCCATTGCAGCCCCCAGACAGGCCTCTCCTGTAGATCCTGCACCTGGAAACCCAACGCACTCGAGAACGGTCGAAGCTGGTGGAAGGCTCTTTTATCTGCCCAGTGCCAGTCTCTAACAGCATCCAACAGCAACTGTTTGTCTTCAGTTGACATCCATGCTTTTGTCTTCTGTCTGTTGGAGCTCTGTGTCCCTTTGTCAACATGTGAAACAGCAGGACAGCTCTGAGGGGCAGCAGAACGTGTCACAGTAAAAAGACAGATGAGGCATTTACTACAGAGGTTGACCCAGGCAATGGCCGACCATATTACAGGATGTCTATGCACTATATCCACTGCAAAGCCCATAGGTGACATCCCAGGGGAGCACACTGGGAGATAAGACCAAGGTCACATAGACATGGTCAGCTGGAACCCATGGGACAGAGAAGAGTACCCCATAACCCCCCAACTTGACTCGTATCACCTCCCGCATAATCTTCCTGCTCCTGAGTTTTCATGTACAAACTTGTGAGCTCACAGCAATACCAGATGAAAGTGGACCCCATCACTTTCTCCACTCCATGTCCCCACAGCCTCCTCATTGCAAGCCCCACACCAGAGTGGCACATAGATTACATTCCATTATCTCCTGGGGTCCACAAATGACAATAAGGTTTATTCTGGGTTTGCTTATTATGTGGGTGGGAACGCAGGCATCGTGTACATCCACCATTGAAGTGCCACGTGGAGAATGCCACGCCCTGAGACTCCCATATCCTCTGGACGTTCATCTGTCCCTCCCCCAGCCCTCAGAAACAAAGGTCTCTCTGGTGACTTCTCTGGGATATCACAGAGTTGGAAGTGCACACTGCGTAGCCTTCTCAGATCGGCTGCATTGGCTGCATGCACAGAGCAGTACCATTGACTGCCCAGTGTCACTTCCAACCATGAAAGCTCATGGGAAATATTTTCCCCTCAGGGTGGAGCACAGTTTATCCACTGACTGAAGGACTTCTTGCTGGCTTTCGAGTTTGGCAATTAGGTATAAAGCTGTGCGCGTGTTTCTGTGTGGAACTACATTTTCAACCCTTTGTGTAGATAGCAAAAAGAGTACAATCACTGGATCACAGGGTTATCTGATATCAACATCATTCAATTGCCTTCCAGTGTGGACCCCAGGGAAGAGTGACAGGTCTTGCGGCTCCACGGCCTTGTCAGGACCTGGTGCTGCAACAGCCTGGGCTGTGAGCATCTCCTTGCAGTTTTAACTTGCCCATCTGCAGTGATGCATTTCTTATTTTTCTAGTCTTTAGGATATAAACTCAGGATAGCTCTTTCAGAGCTTTTTTTCCCTTTTCTAACACAGGCAAACTCAAAGCTCTGAATTCCCCTCCCAGCACTGTTTGGCTGAATCTCACCAAGTTCAATAACTTCATCTCTGGATTTCTCTCTTGAGCCGTTTATTATTGAGATGTACAGTGTGCAGTCTTCAAGTCTGCTTGGATTTTAGTTTCATGTCAACATCTGACTACAAACACACGGTTCCTAGTCTGTGGGGGGTGCCTGAAGGGTACTTTGTGCCCAGAGCATGCTCCATGTTGTGACTGTTCTGTGAGCATGTGAGAGGCAGGTGCATTGTGCAGGGACACCAGGTGGGGTCAAAAGCAGGTGTTCATGCTGCCTGGCTGATGAATGGTGCCACGGAGCCTGCTGGGTGCCTCCCGACCTTCTGCCCACTGCCACTTTCCACTGCTGACGCAGGCAGCTGAAGTATCCAGCCGTCACCCTGGATGTAGTTATTTCTCCATCATTCCTCGGGCCTTGTCTCAGGCGTTTTGACACTGTTGTCAGGGACGTGCACAAGGAGTTTGAGGACTTGTTAGAGAGTTAACCCCTTTATGATTCTGAAATGCCTTCGCTACTCTTCAGAGTTGTTCTGGAGCAAACACATCCACTCCCACCATGTATTAGTGTCATCAGCATACATTTTCCATCCAGTTACACTTAACCCATATATATATATATATATATATATATAATGTTTAATGCAACATAAATACATGCATGTATTTAAAGTGTTTTGGTTTTGTTTTAAAGATTTATTTATTTATTGAAAAGTCAGATATACAGAGAGGAGAGACAGAGAGGAAGATCTTCCGTCAGATGATTCACTCCCCAAGTGAGCACAACGGCCAATGCTATGCCGTTCTTCCAGGTCTTCCACATGGGTACAGGGTCCCAAAGCTTTGGGCCATCTTCGACTGCTTTCCCAGGCCACAAGCAAGGAGCTGGGTGGAAAGCGGGGCCACGGGGATTAGAACCGGCGCCCATATGGGATCCCGGCTCGTTCAAGGTGAGGACTTTAGCCACTAGGCCATGCCACCGGGCCCTAAAGTTTTTTTTCTTTTAAGATTTATTTATTTTTATTGGAAAGGCAGATCAGATTTTACAGAGAAGGAAAGATGGAGTGATGAAGATAAAGATCTTCCATCTGGTTCACCCCCCCAAAGGGCCGCAGTGGCTCCAGCTGAGCCCATTTGAAGTCAGGAGCTTCTTCTGGCCTCTCACACAGGTACAGGGTCCCAAGGCTTTGGGCCTTCCTCTACCGTTTTCCCACACCACAAACAGAAGGCTGGATGGGAAGTGGAGCATCCAGGACATGAACCCTGTCCTTATGAGATTCTGGTACTTGCAAGATGAGGATTTTACCATTGAGCTGTTGTGCCAGGTCCTAAAGTGAGTATTTTGTAGACAACACTTGGTTGAGCGGTGTTTTCCGTGGTCCAATCTGGTATCATCTGTCTTTATTATTATTATTTTTTTAGATCATTGCCATCAAAATTGTTACCATAGTTGGTGTAATGCATCCACTACTCTGTTCCAGTTTTAGCAAAAACCGTGTTATTTAATTCTTCTATTTATTCTGCCTTTTTTAGTTTTATTTGAGTATTTGATGTGATTCCTTCTCTTTTTCTTGCACAATATGTTATACATGTTTCCCTGTTTTTCAGTGGTTGCTTAGGTTTGCAACAGAAATTTTCAACTACTTCAAGTAACACTCCACCTGTAGTATAATTTTCACACAGTAATAACACATTCCTAATTCTCCTCTGATTCCTTGTATCACTGCTGTCTGGAGTTTCCCCAGCTCATAAACCCTAATAACCAGATACCACTCGTCTCTACCGTCATCTTAAGCAGCCGTGCATGCCCAGGCTCCCTTCAGCATAGGCGCAGCCTGGCTGCCCACATCCCCTTGTTCTTTTCAAGCCATGATTTCAAGTGGCCCCCCAGCTGATCCGCCCTCTCTCTCCAGTTTAAAAAAAAAAAAAAATCAGACTACGAAAGCCACTTCTGCCCAAGTCTAACAAAAGAACTCTCAATAGCAATATTAAAATCTTCTGGAAATCGCTTTCCCATCCTTCCTCCCCTTCCACTGTCTGGCGTGAAGTAATTAATCCTTGCCACCAATTTTCAACTTCAACAATAAGCTTATTTTACTTTCCATAACCACCATTTAAAAAAATCACCATTCATTACAATCTTGATTTCTGCTAAGATAACTGGATTAACTGCTCACAGGAAGAGGGCTCCGAGGGCTACGGCTGCACGGTGGAAGAAACTGCAGTGTTAGAGCTTACGGCAAGGCCAGCTAATGTAAGCGTTCAATAACCCAAGACTGGTGTGTTTTCCTCGGATCTCTTTATTTTTAATCCCACAGCCATTTTTAAACCTGGTTTATCAGTTCAGTCACTCATTATTTCTTTCAAAAGTGATTGATAGCCCAAAATAAACACGGTTCTCACTTGGAAAAGGATGCGTGTCAGCAAGCAGACAGCCACGGGAGGAGCAGCCCTGGTGCCGTGCCCGCAGGCCCCGCAGGCCCAGCTTCAGCTGACTCAACACACTCCTCGCAGCCTCGGACCTTGCCCCGTTATAGTACTTGGGACCTAAACATTTCACAAAGGAACAAGTCCAAATGGCAAACAAGCATATGAAAAAATGTTCCAGCAATAAGGGAAATCCAAATTAAAACATCGATGAGGTACCACCTAACACCAGTAAGATTGGCCCACATAAACAAGAACACCAACGACGCTTGCTGGCGAGGATGCGGGGAAAAGGGAACCCTACTCCACTGCTGGTGGAGCTGCAAATTGGTACAGCCTTTATGGAAATCAGTCTGGAGAACACTCAAACAACTCAAAATCTGCATACCATATGACCCAGCAATAGCACTCCTAGGAATATATCCAAAACACCTGTTTTACGACAAACCAACATGCATCCCTGTGTTCATTGCAGCACAATCAGTAATTGCAAAAACATGGAAGCAACCGAAATGCCCATCAGCAGAAGATTGGATAAGAAAGCTTTGGTTCATCTACTCCATGGAATACTACTCAGCTATTAAAAAAAACAAAATGCAGTTCTTTGTGGCTAAATGGGCCCAACTGGAAACTATAATGCTAAGGGAAATGAGCGAATCCCAAAAGGTTAGATACCACATGTTTGCCTTGATTTAACCTGTAATTTTTTGTTTGGTTGTTTGTTATTTTTTGAACCTGTCATTGATACTGTCTCAACCCAGATGTTTCAAAGAATGGAACTTGCATTATTTTTAACATATTGTTTACCCAATACTATGTCAATTAATTCCATAATGTTGTATATTGATACTGAGGTTTTGTTGGGGCTTTTAACTGACCGGATCTTTACTCTGTTAGCCCTACCTTCAGACCAGAGAAGGTCTCCCCAAGAGGCCACTGAACTTATCTAGACAATAAGACGCTGAACTTTATGCTAGGCATGTGTTTGCAAGGAATGAATCTCAACTGAACTTGAACTATGGTTATGCAACAAGGTGGAGGAATCCACCATGGGGGGAGGGGTATGGGAGGGGTGGGGGGAATCCCCAGCACCTATAAAACTGTACCACATAATACAATGTTAACAACAATAAAAAAAAAAAAGTCAATGGCTGTTTTGTCTTCTTGGAGTGCTCAGTAAGATATTTTAGAATAAGAACCCATCAAAACATTTGAAGATAGTTGTGGACATATAAAATCTCACAGTATCGCACTTGAGACAATCATGGCCTAACCCGGCAAGTAGGAATAATTATCTTCATTTCGCACTTGTGGAGGCAAGAGCTGCTGCAAACGCCTTGAAATGACAACCCCACGTCCCGAAAGAGCTGGCGGGCAAGCCAGGTACTGCGCAGGGCCCCGTGGGCCTCTGCCCCGTGGCAGAGGAGCCCATCTTCAAAGCGTGCCATTTCCCACAGCTTCTTGTTTGATCATTGCCCTTTCCTCCTGCAGGGTTCACATGCCTCCTGACTGCCAGTCTGGCCAAGGATGTGTTAGGACACATTCGCAAAGCGGTAAGGGAGCAGGCTCCGTTGCTGTGAAGTCATCCAGACCAATCACCCCCTTGGAATCACAACTCACACTGACATTGAGCGTTTGTTGTAAAACTTTCAAAGTATTGACTCTGAAAAACATTGTTGAATGCATTTTCCTCATATTAGGACCTTTGAAAATACTCATGTTGTTTTACATTTTGTCAACAAATATTAAATTTAAAAAAGTGGTTTAGTTCCAAAGGAAATAGAAATGGAGTAAAGGAAACACAGTGGTTGATTTCATCTACTGCTCAGAGCAGCTTCAGTAGCTTGTGTGGTTTAAATAACAGTTGAAGAGTCAATGAGATTACCATGTGGAAAACAGAGTGGCTGACATGACAAAGCAAAATTGACACACCATCTATGATCGCTCACTTGTTTTTAATATTTGCTGTAATTACTCATGCTTTTCCTCCCAAGTCCCTTTACATAGAGCTGTGACACACAGGATTTCTTTGTCCAGCATGTTCTAATGACAGATACACAATGAACCACAGCTCCTGTACCATTCCACTGTGATGTTTTGGTGCAAAGGCAAAGCAGGGACTTCTCCCACACACAGCGTGGCGTCCACTCCTGAGCCTTGGGAACAAGTGTGTCGCTTCCCAATACTTGCTGTATTGATATTTACAACACAGTGATGGCTCAGTTGCCAGGAGAGGAGTTCATTTTATTCTGGCATCATCATGGTGTTATGTAAGTCAACCTAAAGGGCTTCATTCTGAAGGTGAAGTGAACAGGCCAAAAGCTTCAAAGCGGGTGGTCACTTATCAGTCAGAGGACAATGCCATGAGTTGGTTTGTCAAAGTTCCCACCTGCAGCCTATGATACAACAGGGAGGCCCGGACGCTGCAGGAACCACAGATGTCAGGAACCCCAGGAACCCCTCCCACCGCAACACACACAAACACTGGACAAACCGCAAAAGCTAATGCTTCACTTCGTTGGCATCTACATATTTCCAGAAAGACAAACATCTACATTCCCTTATGGAAGAGAAGAAGTTTCCAGATCAATCCGTTTGTTCCCACAGAGAGCAGAAAAACAATTTCCAGTGCTTCTCCTAACCAGCGATTTCTCCTCTCGCGTGTCCGCCAGGCCCCTCCATGTGGCTCCTAACCAGAGAATCCTTCTCTCGCATGTCCGCCAGGCCCCTCCAGGCTGGGACTTAATCAGGTGTTTCATACAAGCACTGATTAGCCCAAAGCAATACGCTTCAAGAGCCAATGAGGCATAAACACTTGTAGAAATATATAAAAGACATGAACGTATTCAGACAGGTGTGCATTCATCACTCAGAATCAGCAATAGCTTTTTCAAGTTATTTCATTTAAGGGTTCCCAGTTGCATGAAATACAAATTTCTGTCTCCCTGGAAATGTCACTTTGAGTTTCATATGAAACTAATTTATATTCCCACATAAGGGTAAGTCCCAAATGTAGGGTGAAAATTGCCAAATAATTGAGTTATGACGATGGATAAGTTCCAAAGAAATGTTCCTGCAAAGTTTTTTAATATAAACACAAAGAAATGAAAATGCTGTGTGTGTTTCTAAAACACATGAACCAATAGCAAAACCAATAGTTTAAAATCATTTAATTTCCATAATTTAAATTCCAAGTAATTTAGTTCTTTTTTTTTTCTTTTTTCATCAAGGCTTTAAGACATAATAACATTCCTACATACAGTAGCATCTTGTTCAGGCTCCCTGGTAGGTGATGTGGGCATTTTGAAGCATAATGGGCGAAACACGGGATTAACAGCAGCAGAGCTGAAATGAGAAAAACCAACAAAAACTGAGAGATGGACTCCACACTTGCACCCCAATTACACATGCATTCCCTCGTGGAGCTCTGCTTTTTCACATTCAGACAGAAGAGCGTACAGCACAGTGATTTCGAAGAACGGGACACCTGCCATGGGGTCTGTTACAGGACGCTTATTTCAATGGGAGATCTGCATTGCTTCAGATTGCTTTCTGTGGGGACAGAATTGACCTGCTCAATCCATATTTACATTTTTGCATCTTAAGAAATCCCCAAGAGGAGAAATGATGCGTTTGAGGTTTTAGAGAGAAGGCTAAACTCAGGAGCTTGACACCCTTCACTCTACCACTCATCCAAAGAAAACCGATCAGAGACTAAAGGGAATCAAACTGCAACACTGACAAAAACGCACAGGGAACCAGTTCCAGAAGCCAGCGTAGCCCATGTTTGTTTGTTTTAATTAGACCCACCAAAGAACAGGCAACGAGCACAAAAACAAACACAGAGCAGTGGTTATAAATCAAACTAAGAAGACTCCATGCAGCTAAGGAAACAATCAAAACGAACCAGGGGTGGGGAGGTGTGGGATATTTGCAAATCACCCATCTGACAGAAGAGTAGTATCCAGAATATACGAAAAAACTCAAAATAATCATCCAACAACAATAACAGCATAGACACAGCTCATAGAAAGAAACACAAATACCTAGTGAAGATGGGAAGAGATCCGTGATGTCATTCACTGCTCAGGAAATGCATCACAGCCACAGCGTGGGCTCTGATGGCAGGTGTTTGAGTCATGGAATGAGATGCTCCAAAGGCTTGTCTGCTTACTGATCACGGTCTTAGTGACTGTTTTACATCCTTCTTTTAAGATTTATGTACTTTTATTGCAAAGCCAGGTATAAAGCGAGGAGGAGAAACAGAGAAGATATTCTACTCCCTAAGTGGTTGCAATGGCTGGAGCTGCGCCGATCTAAAGCCAGGAGCCAGGACTTTCTTCCAGATCTCCCATGTGGGTGCAGGGTCCCTAGGCTTTGGGCCATCCTCAACTGCTTTCCCGGGACACAAACAGGGAGCTGGTTGGGAAGTGGGGCTGCCAGGATTAGAACCAGCACATATAGGATATCCTAGTGCTTGCAAAGTGAGAACTTTCGCCACTAGGCCACTGTGCCGGGCCCTACATAGGTGCTCAATGTCTCCCCACATGTCCCGAAGCCTAGCGGTGTTTTGTTGTTGACTCTTAAGCCTGCTGGATCCAAAAGGGTGTGTCCCTCCCTTAGGGTCACGCTTATGACCTGCACCATCTCTGCTTTCATTTTCCTTAACGTGTTAGTCCTTGACTTTTAGATCATTTGATTTAATATTTCCTGTTTGCCCACATTTTACATTAAATGAGTTAAATTTATTTGCTACTAATAAGTAATGCAATTCTACCAGAAAACAATTGATGTACAGAAAATAGGGTAATAGTATTTCAAAAAGTTAATGGCAAAATGGAATAAAAAAGGTAAGTTTACTGTATTACCAAAACTATTTGGGAATGCATGCATCTTTATTCCATAGGACACATTTTTATACAGTTTTGAAGACTACCTGCACTAGCCCATGAAGAGCTTAAAATACAGTTGTTTGTCTAATAAATATCATACCACAGGTTAGTTCACATACTCAGGCCTCTTAAGGGAACACTTCTCTTTAACACAAGTCAGCATCTTCCAAAGCTGCCTGTCCAAAATCCCATGGTTTTTTGGGTTTTTGGGTTTTTTTTTTTTTTTTTAGAAATTGTGTTTAATTTCCTATTTAAAATATATATAGAACACTGAAATGATTAAACTTTGGTCAACACATTCCATCTCTAATGTGATTCAGTTCACAGCAAAACATCATGTTCTATCCACAAGAAGCAATAAACACCTAAGATAATCTAATTAAATTCATCATTTCCTATCATCATGTGATAATTCCCAAATTAACTGGTATTATTGCTAAAACCATCCTCCTCATTTTCTTTTTACTTATTTTTTGTGACTGATACTTGTTGGGACTTGACAATTTATAAATCAGATTGAAAATATCAGGAATTAGTTGACAGAAATTCAATTTGAGTTTAAAACTGTTCAAACTGAGCTTCTATGTTATTAGGGCAACAAAGTCTATAAAGTTAGGTCTTAAACTTTTCTGACCTACAAAATGATTTATGCCATGGCACGAATTATGAATAATAGTGTTTCGAGCAAAAGACTTATCAATCAAAGGATGAAATGGGCTTTAATAACATGATCACAGATACAGTGTGTGAGGGGGAAGGAGCAATATTTTCCACAGTGCGTAATACATACTGGAGAAAACAATTTTTAAAGGTTATTTTAAAAATGGTGCAAAGAGGTAGAGAACCAGAAGAGAATTCAAATAAAATCTAGAACCCTGAGGACAGCGAGCAGGAGGGCGGCTGGGGGATGGGAGGAAAAAGTACAAGAACCTTCTAGAAACAGCATCATCCCTGCTGACCCCCACTGCGGTTCTCAAGGACTCCCTCTCCCTGCCACCCAGGCTCTCTGCCCCAAGCTTGCTAAAGTCCATCAGCAGTCTTCACACCTGCTACTCCGAGACCTTTTCCTGAGCAGGTGCGAGAAGACGCCTCCATTCTGGCTTTCATTTCTGGGTTTTTTTTCCATTTCTTGTTCATTTCTGCATCTGATGGCTCCGGACTGTCCCATGCCCCACCCTACAGCCGCTATATTACAGAGGAAGTATGACTTGGCTTTTCTGTGACTTTTCTGTAACCTGCTCCCCCTCCAGCCTCTACTCTCTGACTTGTCTCATCCGGAACCAGGAGTCGGTCTTTCCAGAAAGGCACTCTCGGGTACATCCACCCATAGCACAGTCAGGAAGCACAGTCCCACACTGATCTAGGCTTCAGCATCAGACGTGATGGCCAAGGAACACCTTAGGGTCAGGACCTGGGGGAGAGTGTATGCTTAACTGCACGTGACAGCTGGAGGCTGGCCCTGAGCAACTCGGCTCAGAACATCCGCAGAGAAACTGAAGGAATTCCTTACCTCTTCTACGTGTGTGGGTAAAATCAAACCCTGGATCTGTACACTTTGCAGACGCTGTGTAAACTGAACTCACCATGTCGGAGTGTGTCTCTAAAAGTGTAAGAAACCACGGGCCCACTTGCCTCTGAAGAGGTCGCTGGGTAAACTCACACGAGTCCAGTGACCTGTGTCCCAGAAGACCTGTTTGCTGCACCTTCACACTGGAAATCCCTCCTCTTCCTCTGTCTTAGGACCAGGCCCTCCCTGGCTGTGGTCCCTTGTAGCAAGATCAGTGAAGGAGTTTTGGTGACTAGTCAAGGAACTGGAAAACAGCAGTTAGGATCCCTGTCATGAACTCTGATCCAGGCAAGAACCCCTGGAATGGGCACAGTGTCTGCTGAGGGCATCCACCCAGGGGACCTGTGCAGGACGGGAGCCCTAAGACCCAAGGAGCAGGAGGAGTTGTGTCTGGCTGTGACTTCGCTTTGCTTTGTTTTGATGTGTCTTAGTTTCCTGGCTTGCCCTGGCACAGCCTGGGAGCTGCCCGACTCTCCGAATCCCTACAGGAACAGTGCTATCCAGCGGCTATTAGGATTTCTTCACAAAATCAGCTTCCCTTTGAAAACAGATCTTTAATTATCGGTCTGACATTTTTAGTAGACTCTACAAGGCTTAAATCTGGTTTTCATGTAGCCCTTAAGTAAGTTTTGGTAATCCATGATGGTACAGAAATTAATCAACTTTCCAGGATTACAAACTGCATGATACATAATATGACATCAAACAATACTGACCCATGACACCTATCTATTTCATCCATCTGTCATTATGTTACATTTGCACTTTTCTACACCCCTTGTTCTTTAATGTTTTAAATTATCTGAGTTTCATTTTTTATGTTCTTGAAGAATCAGGTTTTTTATGAGGCACGAAAGTTTTTGGAAAAACAAAATTAAAAAATAAAGTCAATTTTCTGCAAGTATTTAGAAGGATTCTCATGCTTATTACTGATACCTTTAGCTTCCTACTTTATCAAATTAAGCTATAATTTTTAAACTGTTTTCTGCTTTTTGTGTGAGCACTAGATCCAGCCATCTCTGCCATTCGGACACTCTGGTTGCCAGTGAAAAAGGAGAAAGTGTCCATTTTTCTTTTTCTCTGGTAAGGTGCCACCAGCTGGGCCACTGCCTATGGTTGTACACACTGATCCTGAGTGCCTGGCAAGCTGCTCTGTTTCTTCTCCCCCTGTGCCAGTGTACCCTGGGTGGCAGACGAAAAGAGTAATGCACTTGGACCCCAACCTTCTGCATGCAGCCCCAGTGGAATTTCTGATGTCTAGCTAAGATCTCACCCACCCCAGTGGTCGTGGCCGCTGGGGAAGCAAAGCAGCAGGTTGTGTGTGTGTGTGTGTGTGTGTGTGTGTCCGCAGTCCTGTCACTGCACTTCTCTAGCAGGGGAGCGGACATGAGGTAAAATAAAAACCTGTAAAAACAGAAGGCAGAAATGTCACATACCTTGGAGAATACACAGTGCTTGTATATTTATATAAACATATTATAGATATAAAATATATACATATCTATGCATACACATTTAATCATACATATACACCTAGATATGCATCTATATATTTACACTGTAGCCCAGCAAAAGAGGCATATATAACCTTTGGTTTTTCAAATACCTGCCTCTGACTACATCTTACTAAATGATCTAATTCTAAAATCTGGACAGTTAATCTGTTTTTTAATCTATTAAAATTGGCATAATATTCCTATTTCCCTTAGCTAGGTATTAAAATTATTTACTATCTCAGTACTTAAATATGCTATAAAGAACTTTATTGCATTTATATTTTTATACTCACCAATCAGAGTTGAATACCTTTTCTTCAGCAGTTTCTAAACAACTCCATCAAACAAAGCTTCCAGTCTTGTGCATAAGAAACCCTTTTTGCGATCACCAGACTTAGCGGAGAAAAATATAAGTTGTGCAGTTAAAGTTGAATGTCATAAACAGTAAGCACCCATGTTTGTGACTCCAATATGCCTATATGGGATCTTCTTACAGTAAAAACTGTGACTTGCTGGTCTCATCCAATGTTTGCAACAGACATGACCCCAAAAGGCACCTTGTTGATAAATTTCCCTCCAAGATAAATAGTAAAATCACAGAAATTTCAAACAATATGGAAGGTTTACACAGTATCTCTAGCTGGAACAAGTTTGCAGCGATCCAGTTGCCAGGTTCAAAATGCAAGTCTTTCCTGATGAGCTGAACGCACGGTGCGCAGGTTGTTGGTGTACATCTGTTCCAGGGTAGAGGACACTCGGTCTTGGCCAGCAGCAGCTCTCCCAGTCCCACAACAGAAGATGATGGCCAGAATGATCACTGCTGCTTCCTTAGACCCAGAGTGCTTGAAAATGAGCAAGATAGTGGGTGTGACCGCAGAGCAGGTCCAACCAAGGCTTTCCACTATGGCTTCCCTTCTACAATCCCACAGAAACCATCACCAAACAGCCACAGCCCCACCAGGGAGATCGTCCCAGCCTCAGCCCCAGGCTCAATCACTGCTGTGGTAGCCAGCCCCCTTGTCTACACAGCAAGCTTTGTCCCGGAGCAACAACCACACTCATAGCTTTAATGTATATCAGTCCCAGGGTTCACGTCAGGAGTGTGATGCTCCCTCTGCCATCCCAGACTTTCACAGTTCAGGCAGCACTGAGCTCTTAGGGATCTTGGGTTCCTCTCCCTGGATAACAAGAGTGGTTCCTGGATGATCCTGGAAGAAGGCAGATGATACGCATCTCAGTTTTACATCCAGGTCTTCAATTCTCTCTGTATTTTACTTCAAGGACATTCTGTTACCACAAAGGTATCAAAGTGAGACCACCATTTTAAGCCTGGATTCATTCAACCCCAAGATGCTCTATGGGAGCTAATATTTTTAATTGATAGTTTCTGATAGATTTTACTCAATTTTCCATTGCTCTATGCCTGTGTTCTATCTGTGTTCCAGATTCCTAATCTCTAGGTGGAGCATCATGTGCAAAGTAGGCTGTGAGCTTTTTCAGCCAAGGAATTTGATGGAAGACAACCTCCTTTCATCAGACACCTGCAAAAATGGGGAGAAACAGAAAATCCAGCAGTCAGATCCTGATCGCACAATACATCTTACATGGTGTGTGTTGTTTGACCTTATCCTCAATGTGGTAAAGCTGGGATTTGGTGGGTTGATGAGTAATGCGTGAAAACCCAGGGTGCTATCTTTCATTAGCCATGGAAAAGAAAATTTTATCAGCAGGAACACGGACCTTCTGCTTCAGATGTATGCCAGAGTTAATTTTAACTTTTAAAGGAATAAAATCTGGAAACATCACAATCCTCCACTCCAAAGTCAATAATTGAGACTTGAGATTATTTCCTATTTCTATTAATGAAATTTCCTAGTCTAATGATAAAAAAATAAAGGATTACAATGCTGAGCTCTATCAAAATTAATCCACTTGCTTTATCTACAAAATTTCATCCAGGCACTTTAAGTGCAAGAACAAAAACAAAATAAACCTAAGAATGTGTAGTTAGACTTGTTCTGCCAGATCTGTCTTGGAATGGACAGCAGTTTGGCTCAAGGAACTCCATTCCTGAGTTTTCTCAGGTTTGGAGTCGGGCCCCAGTGCAGGGTGAAGGGCCGCAGCACACAAGGGCCTGTGTCGACATCTGCATGTTTCTGTTGACAGTCTGTGTCCAGTGCTCCCCAAGCTTTGGACAAGAGCCTGTGTGTAGCACGTATCATGTTTCACATGAAGCCCATGTCCAACGCCTCTCGTGGGTTATACCGCGGCCTGTTCCCACCACCTGCCCTGATCAGTCCCCCACCTGCTGTGTCCCATATCATGATAGTCAAGAACAGTCAAGGAGTCAGAGCTCACTATTGGGAATGTCTTCAAGAATTTTTGCTCCTCAAATAGGCTTGTCCCTGAAGATGCAAGTGTCATTCTCAATTTTCTATTTTTCCCAAATTTCCAGCCTCAGAAGGCCATGTTTATCATTGGATTTTATCTACCTGAGTAATAACAGCTGCTCTTTCATTCAAACAAGGGCAGTGAACGCAGGCACTGGGAAAACACGGAAGTGATTAACACAATACCCAAGTTCAATTTCGCACATTTTCTCGAAAGCAGGGCAATTTAACAATCACTGTCAAATCACTTGGAGATACTTTAGAGTGTTTTATTTCATTACATGTGCCCACTGCTTGATTCTCATATTCACACCCCCACCACCCTCATCACAGCCCACGTTGCCTGCAAGTACGATCCCGTAGGACTCTTACTGCCATGAGCAATCAACTCAAGTCGCCTCCATGGAGTCTTCTCATTTCCTTTCCACTAAGTCACACGCAAGTACTTGGGAGCAATCTGTGTGTAATTTCCTGAAATGATTTCCTTTTTTGCAATCTACACAGCCTGAATCTGTAAGAACAATGGCCCAGTGCTTGGTTTCTGATGAGAAGGGTATGGCCATAGAACTGTGCCACCTGGTCAGCACCCGCACCGTGCATGCTTGCTCATCTTCATGCTAATTAGATTCGTATCCTGCCTGCAGGAAAGGTGGAGTTCATTACTGTCACTACTGCACACATTACTGGAATGCAGATCATTCCGACAGACTGCAAAGACGCACACAGGTCAAGTCACGCACATGTCTGAGATAAATGATGAGAACAGGTTTGGGACAGGAGGTCTGTCTACACAGAAATTGAAATTATTTTAAAATTCAGGCATGAGTAACTGGCTTCTCTCTCTGAGATGCACTATCTGAAAACAGTTTCCATGGCAATAATTATTGGTACCCTGCATTGCATATGCATTTTATGTTCAAGGCTTTTAAAATATCTTTTCATTTAAATAAAGATCAAATATAATATATGTAAGTATGCATTATAGCACCTGCCATATTTTGCTCAATAAATGCATAATGATTTTATTATGACAGTGAGTAATATAATTTAACACCCAGGAGAGCTTTATGAAATCCAACACTTACTTCCCCTGTTTTACACATAGGAAGACTGGGCTCCTTGTTGCTACACGAGATATAAACATGGCATGGGACAGCAAGATGGCGGATGCCGCCTGAGTGCCAGTTCTGCCTCCTTTCCTGTCTTGTTGTCTGTGCCGGTGGGCTGCAGACAGCAGAAGAGGGACAAACAGGTGGACAGCTGTGTGCTGGCTCTGCCTCCTTTCCTGTCTTGTTTGTGCAGGTGGCAGGTGGGCTGCAGACAGCAGAAGAGAGACAGACGAGCTGGCAGCTTGGCTTGTGCTTCTCCCCTCCTGACTAAAACTGACCTGCCAGCTGCCACGGTGCCCATCACAGATTCTAGGACAGCTGAAACCATTCTCTCTGTCTCCCAAAGTGAGGTCTGACTCTGTCTTCATGTTGTTATTCCTATTACCCTCCTCCCTGCCTTACTCCTACTTCTTTCAAGTTTCTGGAACCCACTATTAGTGAACAATTTGCCTTTAAATAAAAAACTGAATCAGTTTGACCAAAAGCAGCACTGAGCCTTGTAACACCCAAATTGGTTTGGTCCCAGGTTTTACCCCAGACCACAAGAAAGATGTGTCCTGGAGCCATGGTGGCCTTGCGCTGCCCCAGGATAAACCATCACCATGACATCAGCATCCACAGTGCTGTCAGGACCTAGGTGAGCCAGAGGGGAAGAAGCAGAGAGAAAGCTCATTCTTAGTACACAGTGCTGTTGCATATACCTAAGGAAGAAGTAGTGAGCAGAGAAAAGGGAAAATCACCCTTCCACAGCTTTGAGGCTAATTCTAAGAAATAGCCCCTTACAAATCCATCAAGGAACCACAACACAGTCAGTAGAAAGGCATGAGAATGGCATACGTGTAATATCAACTGTACAACAGATGATAATTCACAAAATTTGACAAGGTTCGTCTCCCAGGGACAAACAGGGTCCTTCTCTGACTAGGAGAAGGACCATCTCCAGGGAAGTCCTGCAGTCCCTCACCACGCAGGACAAGGACCATCTCCAGGGACAGGCTGGGTTCTTCTCCGACACAGGAAAAGGACCATCTCTCAAGAAAAGGCTTCTACCACACTGCACAGGATGTTCTTCAGGGATGTGCTGGGTCCCTCTCCATACAGGACAAGGATCACCTCCAGGGATAGGTCAGTCCTTCTCCACACAGGACAAGAACCATCTCCAGGGACGTGCTGGGTCCTTCTCCATACAGGACAAGGATCACCTCCAGGGGATAGGTCAGTCCTTCTCCACACAGGACAAGGACCATCTCCAGGGACGTGCTGGATCCTTCTCCACACAGGACAAGGACCATCTCCAGGGATGTGCTCGGTCCTTCTCTGCACAGGACAACGACCATTTTCAAGGACATGCTGGGTCCTTCTACAAACAGGTCAAGGACCATCTTCAGGGATAGGCTGGGTCCTTCTCCACACAGGACAACAGGACAAGGACCGTCTTCAGGGACGTGCTGGGTCCTTCTGCACATAGCACAAGGACCATCTCCAGGGATAGGCTCAGTCCTTCTCTGCACAGGACAACAACCATTTTCAGGGACATGCTGGGTCCTTCTACAAACAGGTCAAGGACCATCTTCAGGGACAGGCTGGGTCATCTGCGCAAGAGCATATCCATTCACTTGAGAAAAGCTAAGGTCTTTCCTTTTTTTTCCCCCCTCAGACACGTCCTCCTGATGCTTATGGAATTCTCAGTAGATAGTGGAAAAGCTTCTGAAAATCATTAACAAGAAGCAGTGCGTGAGGTTCATTTAGAATTCACAGCAAGGTATAAAAGGATATTGACCACAGAAACTTAGAAAAGTGAATGGGACAATCTTGAAATACCAAGAATTTTTAAGCAATGAAAGAACTACTCAAGAAAGAAGGTGAATACAGACAGTGTCAGACCAAAAGGGGGCATTCACAACTCATTACCTCAGCAGTAAACAGTATTGGGCACACACAGAGAACAATCAAATGGCATCGAGAAAAGCACCTGAAGCCAACAATAGGAAATTTGTTAATTTAGCTATATTAACTCTTGTAAATGAAAACAAAGTTTGTGAAAATGCAGAAAACTCCAACCCCTGGAGCCAGCTGCACTGTAACATCCATGAACCACTAAGCACTGCCCGACCTGACCTGGCAGGCAGAGCAATCAGGCCTTCAACCTTGTTCATGCAATGTGCTGCACCAGGCTGAGTGGTAGGTTGACTGATGGAAGAACTGCTCTGGTCGCATGTCTCCTATTGTACCCACTAGCCACAGAGGCCAGTGGAGCCCCTGGAACTGACTCATCCAAACCTGGAAGCCTTACAGGCAAAACACACACACACACACACGTTTCAGGCTGGCAGCTGGAACAATGACTAACTGGGTGGGAGACTGGTTTAGCGACATGAATTTGCCTGGCAGGTCTCGAAACAGACCAAATGTCCTCCCCCTTAACAGAAGGGAACAACCAGTCACAGATTAGAGCAGATTTGTAGTCAAGGCACTATTAATTTTTCAGAGCAAGGAGGACCTCAGATTTGAGTTTATGTTGGTGCTATCTGTCAGCATTTACCATATTAAATGCTACACTGGGAAAGTCTGAATGTCATTCATGTATGTGTAGTATCTGTAAACAAAATCATGCTACATAAGAACTTACATAGTGTATTTTAATGTTTTAAAGATTTGTCTATTTTTCTTGGAAACACAGGTCAGGTTTTACTAAGAGGAGAGATAGAAAGATCTTCCATCTTTTGGTTCACTTCCCAAATGGACACAGTGGCTGGAGCTGAGCTGATCTGAGCCAGGAATTTTCCAAACCTATGTGAATTAAGTCCCTTCAAGTTTGATGAAAACTAAGACACAGAAAAGGAAGATGAACTTGGTGCCTGTGCGGGTGTGTATGGATTCACGGTGAGAGATCTGTGACAGGTCACTGGCAGCCATGGTCTGACGGATCCTCTATGCTCAGACTCAGTGTCGTGGGGAGAGGTGGGGACCATCAAAGCCTTTCTGGAATTTCTTCTGGATTTTCTGTCTACCGCTGTCAGCAAGGCTGCCTCTGGGCTTCCTGGTGTCAGCGTTTCCTGCGTCATCACCTGCTCAGTAGGTGTCTGTGTATCTGCTTCTACATCAAGTATGCGAACTCCTTTAGCCTCTTGTTCCCATGGAGATCTAGATGATACTTGGCTCCCAGCTGAGAGTCTTCTCACCTCTTCCCTCTCGATATTTGCAATGAATATTTATTGATCCCTTAACAATGGAACAAACCATTATACCGGATAATTGGATAGAAAAACAGCTAATCCTCACGTTCAGTAGCTGTCTCCTGAGCAGTACACCATGCATCACCACGGAGTGTCCGGGTGTTTTATGTGAAGTATGCTGCTTGTGACAGTGCATCATTCGCATCCCAATGCAATTATAAAATCCAATATACTCAGATAAGTAATTCTGCAGTTATCTACCTGCAAAAGTATCCAGGCTTTTTGCATCCTATTAACATATGTAATGAAACCATGACTTATTTCAAACTGCAATACATTGAATAATTGAGTTGTTATTGTAATGTACTAGAGTTATATTAAACTGTTAACTCTGCCTTGTCAAATACATATCAGACTTAAGCTCCACAAACAAGTTTGTAACTTTGTACCAGGTGTGAGCATACTCTGGGGGTTTATAATAGGATTATGTTAGGGCAGACCCAGAACTGTTAGCCTAACTGATTTATTGTGTACTGTAATGAGGAATGTTCCCCACGTTGTGCTTTTCAGTGATTCATGTGACAGTTTTGCTGGGGACATATTTTTTGTATAATGATAAATAACTTTTATAGCATCAAGCAAAAACAAATTATTGGGGAGTCACTTATTAGGGAGTCAGTTATTGAGGAGTCAGTTATTGGGGAGCCGTAGGTCACGGACGGTTATTTCTGTAAGGAATGCTCCCAACATTTGAGGATGTTGTTATAAGATTTTTTTGAAAGGCAGAGTTAAGAGAGAAGGAGAAAAGGAGAGACAGAGAGAGGTCCTCCCTCTGCTAATTTAGCCTTGGAAAGGCTGCAGCAGGTATAGCGCCCAAGGACTTCAGCCATCCTCCGTTGCGTTTTCAGATTATAAGCAGGGGGCTAGATGGGAAGTGGGGCATCTGGGACTCAAACTGGTGCCCATAGACGATGCTGCTGTGCTGTGCTATGGCATCAGGCCTGTAAGGGTGAATGTTTTTAAAAATCGGTATTAAAAAGTTCTGTCAGCAAAACTAAATTTCATTGGAAGAAGTAGTAATGACATAAACTGATAAAATTGGTGTGGGTATTGTGGCCCTTTGGTTAAGCTGTCCCTTACAGACCCATCTCATGTCAGGGAACCTGATGGAAACCGGCTGCTCTGCCTCAGAGCTAGCCCCCTGCTAACAAGCCTGGAAAGCAGCAGAGGATGGCCCAAGTGCCTAGGCCCTGCCACTCATGTAGCAGTTCTGAGTGGAGTCTAACTCCAGGCTTCAGCCTGGCACACATCAGAAATAGTAGGTTCTTGATTGACTGGAATAGTTCCCAAGCATTTTTTTTTAATTTATTCTCCTTTTTTGTTCTACTCAGAGTGAGCCAGCTATTCCTTTCATAAGCACATCTTAGTGTATTGAATTTGAAAAAATATAGACTATTGCTGACCAGCAGTGTGAAGCATTGCAGCGAGCATGGGTTCTGTGGCTAAGGTGGGCCTGTACCGCAGACACAGTTGGCACTCGTTGTAGACCAGTGTCCCACGTTAAATAGCCGTGGAGGATAGTGCGAATGACCGTCCAGGTTTGATATGGACCTCAGTTGGTCTAGGAGCAGCTGGAAAAGTGTAACAACGTGATGACAATCTCATTACCAGTTAGTGCAACCACGAGGAACAAGTTCCAGCTTGTACACCACTCCCAGGGGTTGACTGAAGCCCTGTTTTCAGAATGTACCTTGAGTCCCTCCCCCACTTTACCAGGAACACCCCCTTGCCTCTGTCCCAACAGGGGGGTGGCTCCAAGTAACTCTTGTTTCAGCCAGAACTCATGGAAGACAGGACCTGCCAGGCTAGCACCCAGCCAACAGGACCGCTGCTCCTCTGGATGATGTTTCCATTTACCCAGGACCATAAGAGGACAGAGGGGGGAATGACACCCTGGCTGACGACTATGAGTGGATTCTCAAGTATTCACTGGCAGTTTGGGGACAGGACCATTCTGTCATGCTGGAACTCAGGAACCTGGTCAGCCAACAGCCTTGACATTCTGAAGTTCCTCATTGTGTGTGTGTGTCAGTTCATATTGTATGCACAAGTGAGTGCAAGAATGCATGCAGATAAATGTGTGTGATTGAGGTTGTTTGCTGTGCCAATTGTGTGTACAATGAATACGCATGCATGAAGTCATGCACCCATGAGTGTGTGTGTGTGTTCAGGAGTATGTGCATGTGTATACATGTGGGTGTGAGGGTGTGTGCATGTGTGTGCATGTGTGCATACATGTGGGCATGTTTCCATTTATGTTAATCACTGTGATTGTGTATTTGCATGTGTGCACATGTGTGTGCCATTCACTGTCTGAACATGTTTATTTGTATATGTATATGTGCATTGTACATACATGTGTGTATACATATGTGTGTGAGAACTGCTGTGTCTCAGAGCTCTGCTTGTCCAGCAAGCTCAACACTGTCTCAGAGACCTGGGAATACCCTTTCCTTGGCCTTCGCTACCCTCAGTCTCTAGAGCTGCCGGCCTTCCGCTGTGGTCCTCAGCTTCAAGAAAAGAGACCACGTGACTCACTTCTCTGCCTCTCCCAGTGTGCACACCTCACTCACAGCTCTGGTGGAAAGCAGGTGCCCACACCCACTCAGGTCTGACTCCATCCATCTCTTCAAGCCAACTTACCTGCGCTTTAGGCATTCCTGTTCACCATGCTGACTCTGTTTTTCTTTCCTCCTTAGGCTGTGGGTATTTTAAACACTCTGAGGTCATACATTTATCCATTTTTGCCAATTCAGGCACAAGGATGACCCCAAATAATTCTATTGATCCAAAAGAATAGAAATCAACATAACAAGAGTGAGTTGTCATTAGCAATCTCTCTTGACTGGGACTGGAGTTTACACACAAGGGTTTACCATGGAGGGTGGAGGTGAGCTCAGTGCTTTCAGAGGGGCTACACACACACACCACATGCCATTGTCTTCCCGAGCAAAAGAAAACAGGTGTGGAAGGGGACCTTGTCATGGGCCCTGCAATCTGTGGTATGGCTGCAGAGGAGAACCCAGATTTGTGTGACTCCCACGCCACACTCCAACTCTTTACGCCCTGGGGCGTGAGCATGACTGTTAGATCAGTCTCGATTTCCTCCTTGCTGCCAGGATGACTGCCTTTTTACCCAGCAGGAAGGCTGCAAGAATCACAAGGACTGTCCCTTGAGCGAGCACCTAACCAAGAAGTGGATGTGTCTCTGTCCCTCCGCCTGCTTCCCAGCTTCTCTCTACACCCCAGCTTCCATCTCCAGCGTCCTGCTTACAAAGACCACAGGAGGCCAGGCAGGTGGCTCAAACAAGGGGCCTCTTGTCATCCACCCGTTAGACCCAGGTTGAGTTCTGGGTCCCCAGCTCTGGTCCAGGGAAAACCACTGCCTGTGTACACAAATGTGCAGGAAACCTCTTAGAGGAAAGTGCCAGTGAATGGAATCTCTCTGTCTGCCACTTTGTCTTGAGCCCTGCTTCCCAGACAAGTAAACAAATGTCTGAGCTTCTTGCCATCCCTGAAGCTCACAGACTGGCTGTTCTTGTGCCCACTGAGTGTTGCCAGCTGTGGGTGGTCGTGGACGGCACTTGCAGAATTTCCAGCCCTGGGGAGGGAAGAGCTGAGGCTCCTATCCTGATGGGGGATCCCACATCCCCCTCCTTCCTCACAGACTCAATGAGGTAATCAAACACATTTCCTTATAAATTTATTCTTTCTATGAAAATCACAAGGTCTGATTACCAGGAATATCAGCTTTGAAAATGCGTTTAAATATTCCCAAAGCATATGAAACATAAAATAAAACCCAGAACTCAATACATTTTTGCACTCCTAAGGAGCATGTCTTAAGAACTCCCAATGTCATAAAAACTTTTCTTCAGACTACTTCTGTCCTGCTTAAAATAGGATTTTTACAGCCTAAAAATTCCTCCAGCAAAAAGAGCCTCTGAGCACAGCTGTACTTTGCATCTTTTGGAGTGAGGTGTTTTGTACATCGTCAAGAACCACAAATAATTTAGCATATCATCCTCACTCACTTTGCCACATTGCATTTTAGTTTTACTGGATTACACACCACAAAAGCACTTGGAGAAGAATATATTTCATATGGTAATATATACTTTCTAAATCCAGGGTCTGTTTGTGATAAATAACTAAATATATCCATTTTTCTGCTCCTGTTCATGAGAGACAGACAGAAGGCAAGGACAGGGAGGGTTGGGAAGAGACTGAGAGAGAGAACACAGAGGGAAAGAAGCCATTCAACTGGCATCCTAGCAGGGCAGTGATAAATTCAGAGTGCCCTCTGGCTGGCTTCCTTCTGCCCACTTCTGAAACCTCCAACAAGCTGTCCTCCAGCACAAATCGATAAACAAACAGCTCGTTTCCTAGACTACCCAGCTATAAACAAGGTTCTAAATGTAGCTCAGTGCTGCATTATCCTTGGACCCTGAGCTCACAGCCTAACTCACTTCTCACAGTTAAAAGCCGGTTCTCCTGATGAGATTTTGCTGGAGCAAGGGTGTGTGCCCTGAGGCTCTGAGAAGTCTGGTGTGAGATGCCACACTCAACGCTGTATTGACCTTGTGTGGCTGAACTCATGTTCTGCATCAAGCTCCTTCTGCAGTTGTGGAATACATCATCTTCAACCTCAAGCACACCTGGCATCACCCTGAATGTTGAGCTAGTCTCCAATCACAGATGAAGTCACTTGACTCCACTTCAGTCAAGAAGGATATTCACTCAACATTGATGGATATGGGTATTCTACTAAGAACATTTACTCAGGGGCTACCATTGTATCATAGCAGGTTAATCATCTGCCTGTGGTGTCAGCACTCCATTGGGGTACCAGTTCATGTCACAGCTGCTCCACTTCTGATCCAGCTCCCTGCTCATGGCCGGGGAAAGTGGCAGGGAATGGCTCAATGAGTTGGGTCCACACACACATACAAGACCCAGAAGAAGCTGGCCACTAGCTTGGGTCAGCTCAGCTCCAGCCGTTGGGCCATCTGAGAAGTGAACAAGTGGATTAAAGACCTGTCTGTATTTCTCGTTCTTTCTGTAATTGCTTTTCAAATAAAAACTAAAAACAAACTAATCTTTTTTAAAGAAACAATGATTTTGCTATTTAAAGGAAAACTAATCTGGAGGTTAGGAGGGGGCATTTGGGAAAGGTTCTATCAGAATTTCCTAAAGATGCTTTGTAAATTTAGATTAGTCAAAGTAAAATGGATTATTATTTTAACTTTTATCAAACTAACATTTCAAAGATCATGAATTGTTAGTAGTGAAATGATTTATTTATTGAAAAGCCCTCTTATTCCACTCACCCCTGCAACTCACTACACATAATTTTTAAATTCCTTTATGGCTGACAAGCAAATGCACCGTATAAATGTTTACTATATGCAGGTTGACAAGGTAGAGATGTGAGCGCAGGTGAAGCTGACCCAGAATCCTCCATGTGACCATCTACTTCTCTTCCTGGGTGCTTCCCTGTGGGCATCATTTTCATGTGGTGGGGAGACCCGTGATGAGAGCCAGCTCACTAAGGCTCTCAGGGTGAGTGTGCTGTTGTTGCCTATGGATGCAGGGACTGTGCACAGCCCAGGCTCAGTTCACTTCTCTGCTGGAAGCTGTGTTCTACTGGATCTCGAGTTAGAGCTGCAAGGACTGACGCATCACACTGGTGGCACAAGTGTGGGGGACATGTTCAGAGAGAAGAGACAGGTCTGCCTTGAGGGGGGATGAGGAGGAGCTTTGGGGAACTCGGAGGGAAATGGGAGCAGGGAACACAATGAACTCTCTCAGGGCTCTGTTGGGGTTAACCTCCAGATGCACGCAAAACACTCCCATCAGGACACTCGGACTAGGTTTAGGGGAAGGGCTGGCTGCTTTGCAGGCCCTTGACCTGCAGGTCCTTCAGCTACCCTCATTACTGCTCACCATAGGGTCTAGGGGCTCATGTCTCCTTCCAGCTCCTGCAATGCTGTTTTAATTTTATATCTATAACTCTCCATGTGCTGGTCTCCACTTGCATTGGCACCCACTCCATCCACCATTGCCTGACCCTCCTGCCTCTGTTCCCCTCAGATGCAGCCTATGTGGTGCATCTAGGGCTAGTAGTCAGAACGCTGTTACCTTCTTGGGTGACATCCTTGCCTGGAAAGATCGTACCTTCCAGAACCTTCTAAGGACTGCTCCTTAGGCTACAGGTTTCACAGGACTCCACCTTTATTTCTAAGACTCAGGGCCATCTGAGTTCCATGGCTCCATGGAACAGTGAGCGCCTAAGAAGGGTGGATGGAACTTTCCCCGGTGTTGCACTAACCAGGACACTGGCACAGTTTCTGAGGACCGTGGGGCTGGACTCAGAGCTGCTTCGATGCTAAGGACTGTTGGGCTGCCCATGGACACGGGAATGGTCTAAAGAAAGCAGGTAGCAGAGGGAGGCCCATGGAGAACAGAACAATGCCATTTCTCGGGAGGAGCCTGGGCTAGAGAATCGCCTTACCAGATGCAAGCCTGCTGCCTTTCTGTTGGCTTTCTGCCCTTCTCAATCTGGACAGTGCTTCTGTCTCAGACGTCAGAGCAGTGACTGACAGGCACATGTGGCACCTGCTGGGGACAAACAGACAGGGGGCCGGACTCGTGCCCGTCCTCCCTCTGACTGTAAATGCAAGGGAGAAAGAAGTTTTCATTCTGTGACTGTAATTTATTAATCATTATTATTTTTATTGTACTTATTTTACTTATTTGAAGTCAGAGGTTCAGAGTTGAGAGTGGATATGGATGTTCATAAGTTGTTTTCATCCCCCAGTGGCCTCAAGACCAGACCTGGGCCAGACCAAAGCCAGAAGCCAGGAACTCATTCTGGGTCTCCCATGTAGGTTCTGGGACCCAACCACATGATTCATCCTCTGCTGCTCACTCAGTTTCAAAGGCTGGATCAGAAGGGAGGAGCCAGAGTTCAAACCCATACTGGCGGCACTGCAGGCAGTGACTTAACTTGCTTTGTGACAGTACTAACCTTGCATTATATTACTTAGGTTATAGCACTGTATGTAAGAAGGATCACACCATGTGTCGGTTCACAAATCCAGAGAGCAGGTTCCCATCAGAGTCATCATTGCTGTGCATTCAAAAAGTACTACTTCTTCAAGGCGAAGGCGTTCAACTCTGCTTTAAGAAAATGTGCAGCTGGGCCCGGCGCGGTGGCGCAAGTGGTTAAAGGTCCTCGCCTGGCACGCCCGGGATCCCATATGGGCGCCGGTTCTAGTCCCGGCAGCCCCGCTTCCCTTCCAGCTCCCTGCCTGTGGCCTGGGAAGGCAGTCGAGGACGGCCCAAGGCTTTGGGACCCTGCACCCGCGTGGGAGACCCGGAAGAGGCTCCTGGCTTCGGATCGGCATAGTATCGGCCCGTTGCGCTCACTTGGGGAGTGAATCATCGGACGGAAGATCTTCCTCTCTGTCTCTCCTCTCTCTGTATATCCGCCTTTCCAATGAAAAAATAATAAAAATAAATCTTTAAAAAAAAAAAAAAAAAAAAAAAGAAAATGTGCAGCTCATCAACATTATCTACAAATGAGAAACACAGTGGAATCGCGTTGAAGAAGTTTGTATTCATCCTTGCACCAGCACAGGTGGGACTACAGCTATAATATTTCATAACATGAGCCATGTCTGGAAGGGCAAGAACCACAACCTCCCACTCCATGGGCAGCAGACCCTGTGTCCGAGTGGCTGCTTCCGGAGCCCGAGGACAACTCTGGCCATGCACGTGTTGCTGTGTGAACGGCTGCCTTCTCCCTCCTTTGGATCTTCATCTAGAGAATTGTAGTATCTGTCCCTCAGGGAATCTCCCAGGCATTCTGCACCACAAGGCTAATTCCACTGAAAACATTTTAGGATAATTCTTGTCATGTAACCGAGTAATTTAAGACCAAAATTTCATTTTCTTTTATTCAAGTGTGGATTTCATGTAGTTTTAAATCAGGTAACTGAATAATTAGTATAACTACTGTGATCTTTAAAAATACAGATAGATGACTCCAGGATCCAGAAATTACTTTTCACAAACAACTAAAATCTGACACACAAAAAAATTACTCTCGCTCCAAACATATGTGGAAATTATTTTAGAGGTTAAAATGATTGTTAACTTGATCAGCTGATAAATAGTCTTACAGCCCTGGCCTGAACATAAGACAGGGAATAAAGACAAATTACCGACCAAACAAGCTACACAAGATTAGATGTGGCTAACGCCATAATCCTTCATCCTCACACAGTCCACGCATAAATATACACCACTCTAAGTTACTCACTTGCTTTGAAGTCTGGGGTTGCTGTGGTGTGAGTAAGGAGTGGTCACCTTGGAATAGGAAGTGACTGAGGCATCTAGTGACATTCAGATCATCAGAACTGCCAGCTATTAACATCCAGTGTTCCACCCCTAACAGTAACAGAGTTAGAACGGGAAGTTGTGCTCATCATCATAACCCAGGCACAGCTGTTCAGCATGGCCAGACAGCACACTAGCGTGTGTGGACACATGGTACTCACAGGACAGAGCAGGGGACAGAGCAGAAGCATCCTGGGAGGAAAATACTGACTGTCCCACAGTACCAGATGGATTGAACTGCTGTTCATCTCAAGGTCTTTGCTTGGCTCCTGAGGGCTAGCCTTCTCCAAATGGAATCATGTGGCAAGATGCAACTGACAGTCCCAGCACAAGCAGGCACAGACCAGAACCTCATCAACTCAACAGTGTGCGTAGGGCTGGGCTCACCGACACACCTGCTATTTCATGCCGCTTCTGTCTGGACAGGTGTTCTGGCACTGAGTCTATTCTGTTCTCAGCACACTGATCATCTCTTGAATCGGGAGAGCAGAGAAAAAGAGGAAGTGGCATCTGAGTCCTGCCCGTCTATGCTGAGGGAAGAACAGTGGGGGTCACTGTGAGCTGGAGAAATCATCCATGATACTCTAGAACTCAGTGCAAACTCAGAGCTTGAATAGCGTAAGCGTGAAAGGCAGCCTGAGGGGTGGGGCAGGCTAAAGCAGTAGCAGGTACTACAGGGTAAGATGGAGCCTGACGGTGGAGAAGTCAAGGTTGAACCTAGAGACCCGGACAGGACTGGACACTTGCACACCCCACCCAAGTGGGCATGCAGGCCACTCATTAGAGCTGCAGTCATATGGTGCGGAAGGACGGGTCCAGTAGGGGACACCACATGTCATGTCAAGGTGGGGGCTGCCCTGAAGGGGCTTCTGTAGGGAGGGGCCCATCACACCACCAGATGACCAGTCAGGCACCTGC
This sequence comes from Ochotona curzoniae, assembly GCF_017591425.1. Classification (NCBI taxonomy): domain Eukaryota; kingdom Metazoa; phylum Chordata; class Mammalia; order Lagomorpha; family Ochotonidae; genus Ochotona; species Ochotona curzoniae. Next base: position 663,408 of record NW_024467119.1, on the reverse strand, counting down.
CTGCAGGTGGCTAGTCTCCCTGAGCAGTGAGTGGATGGGGCGTGGCAGAGTCTCCATGGGCAACTCACTTCAGTGGGACCAGCACAGAGACAATCTTGGGGTGTGCAGGGGCCATGGCTGAGAGAGAGAATGAATACAGCGAGCTTAATGAATGGTGAAACCAACCTGGCACAAGGAGTGTTCATTTTCTCCACGGAAATGGCAAAGCATCGGAATCAGGGCACACTGACATGGTTTATAATCTAAGATGGACTTCCACAAAGTAATTTCTAAAGAAATGCAAGCAAGTTAGACAAGTGCTGTGTGAGACCTGTACATGTATCACAATCTCTACTCTTGATATTAAAAATGAGCAAAATCAAACAGACATTCCATGTGTCAGCTTGACTACTAACCTGATGTGCCCAAAGTGTTATCACTGCAAAAACTGTTATAGTATTTACATTTTTTCACACAATCTTGGAAATTCCATGTGAAATTTAGCCCAAGAGTAAATTCGTGGTGTGCAGTGTTCACATTCCTAAACTTCAGGAAATGCAGTTTTATGCCGAGCCTCTGACAAGAGAATCCGCAGCCCTCCCTGCATTTGACGCGTGACAAATGTACTTGTGCATCTTAACCTTGCTTTGAACTGTTTGCACAGCTGTCAGTGGTGCTTGTGGCAGAGTGGCAGGATGGTGTGCAAAGCACAGCTTCCCTGAACTCACAGAGCACAGGTGCACTTGTGTTGGAGTGCATGGCTGAGATAAAATGTGGGTGTGTTGCCTGAGACTCAGTCCCACTGTGCACCCACTGACTGGTGGACATACATGGTTTCAAGTCTTCATCCAGCATGAGTTGTTTTTCTCTCATACCATATACAAGATAAGTGTCCATTTTCATTCATTGAATGTGAGTCAACAATTGTTCCAACACCACTTATGTAAGAACTGCCATAGCCATTGTGTGTTTTTAGCATTTTTTGTTGAAAATCAGTTGATCAGCTTGAGTTTTGGACTCTTCACTCTGTTAAACTGGATCACAGTCCTGCTTTTGTGCCAATGCCATGCCACCTTCCTCCCTTTGGCACAAAAGCCTGTCCTCTAATGGAATGATCCTGCATTTAAGCGGATCTGTGTTACTCTGTGTTTACCTCGTATTTGAGGCTTTCTGACACCCATACACTTGGGGTCATTTTTCTGTCACCATAATTATTAATATCTTAAACTGCTATAGTCACTTCTGCCTTCCCCTACTGGACACCAGAGAGGGCAGAGTTTGGACTGGGTTCTTTTTATTTCCAGTTTCCTAGCTCTAGAAAATAGCTGCTCAATCATTAGTCATTGAATAGCAATGGCTTTGAGCTCCTGATGCCTCTGCCATGAACACGTAACCATCTCTACTACTAGAGACAACAGTGGAATGAGTAGCAGAATGAGGGTCAAACTCAACCTGAGAGATGCAGTGACTCTTAATTGACGTCTCCAAGGAAGCTCGCTTGTAAACATCAGGTCACAAGTAAGAACAAGAGTCCTGCCTTCTTCATCATGTTGTGAGGTTGCATCACATGTCATGTAAGACCTTCCCCAGATGTCTTCATCAAACCCAGCATCTCACTGACACTGGTGCATTGGACACACAGTGACAGCAACACTTTGTGAGTCTATTCTATCGCACCATAAGCATATGGACATGTGTCACACAAGCAATGCACTAACATGTTGGGGATGTGTGTTTTCACAATGCACATACGTGCATGCAAGGACCTGGAACACAAGTGACTCTCTAGTGAGATTTCCAAGTAAAGATTTCCAGGAAATGTGTGATTAGAGGCTCTCTTCTTGTGGTATCTCCAACTTATAACCATTTAGAGCAGGAACCATACTGATCTTTTTTATAAAGACTTGTTTTGACATAGTTTTTAAAGACTCATTTATTTGACAGAAAAATGAAAGCAAGGAGCAAGACAGAGGGGGGACAGACAGAGAATTCGAATCTTCTCTCCACTGGATTGTTCTGCGAACAGCTGTAACAACTCAAGCAGGGCCATGCCAAAGGGAGAAGCCAGGAACTCCATTCAGACTGAGCGGCAGGAACCAAAGCACGTGGGTCACCATGTGCTGGACCGGCAGCAGAGCAGCAGGTGCCCTGATACAGAATGCTGGGGTCACAACTGCTGGCTAAGCCCACCGCCACACAGCATTCATCCTGCTGCTCTGAGGTACAATATTCTTTATTAACATTTACTACAATCTTAAAGTTTTTGTGCAACAGGCAAGAAAGAAATTGGCAGGTGAGTAAAATCCTTATAATGAATAAATATTCTGTCACTAGATGATAAATGGTAAATCCCACACCTGATTAATTCAGGAATTATTGAATTTGACCATGTGTTATCTATAGCAAATGGAAGATAAACTGTAAATTAATGAACATACGCAGCCCAATATTCTTCCAATGGGAAAAAGGCTTGGTTGGGGTTGACCGCAGGCCTGCCGCACAGCCCCGCCAGCCTTCCATTCCTGCCGCCTTCCACCCTGTGTTCCAGGCTACTTGAAGATAAGGCACCACTCCTTCCTGCTCAAGAAAAGCCTCTTAGTCCAGGATTATCCTTTCAGTAATCCCATTACAATGGGACACCCCACTTTGACAAGCATGAAGCATCTTCCTCCAGTATTTCTCTTTATCCTCAGAGAGATGATTTTACAGCAAGGGATGGGGCTCTACTGTCAGGATCCTTCCAGAATCTGGCTGTGGGATGAGGGGAGTCATCCTTTATCAGATTCCTAGCACCCAATGCAGAACAGATGCTGCAAGGGGAACACAAGCACACTCGGAAACTTCAAGTGCAGCACTGTAAAGGTAAGCCTTCAGTACGGTGGATGGTGTGCACTAAATGGGGCCCATCTTCATAAGCGACATTTATTTCATGATGCACAGGTTAAAATTGGGGTTTTGCATATACCCACACCCAGACAAAAAAGGACTCATCACCAACCACTATCGCTGAATCCTTGAGAGGAGTCTTTGAGGAAGGCAATGTTTATTTCAGCTCGGAGTTTTCAAGTACGGGCTCAGTAGGCCCACATCCTGCTACCTGCTGGAGGCTGGTCAAAGCAGGTAGAGAAACACAAGCTGGTACTGTGCCAGGCAGGAGGAGAGAACTGAGACCGAATTAGTGCAGAAACAGCCACACCACCTGTGAGAACTACCTTCTGAGGACCCTTTCACAACCCAGTCTCAGGTGCGGTTACAGCTCATCTCTGCCCTTAATCCATCAACCCATAACATTAGGACTTCCAGGTTCACACAGTTGCATGAGTCTGGGAAGGAAGGTTGGGTTTCTGACGTCTTTTTTCTCTTTCCTTTTACTTACCATATCACTTAAAAATCTGTGGAAAGTGGAATTAGGCAATTTATTTCAGTGCAGAGTTCTAAAGCAACATGTGTTAAACTTTCTGCAATCATGATGAGACACCTGGCAGAGGCAGCTTGTGTAGAATCTCACATTTTGGAGATTCACAACACAAGCTCAGTGGGGGCTATGCTGAGTTACTGCACAGCAGGGCATTATCATGAGCATGCATTTGTAGTTTCCCAATGCAATTGCATTCATTCTCCAGGGCTGCCACTGTGCATTGCCCTCGGCTGGGTGGCTTAGGATGGGATTTGATCACGGTGCAGCTCAGAGGCTGGAGCTCCAACACAGGCAGTTGTAGGACTGTGCTCCTTGGAGACGAGCCCTGTTCCTCTGCTTTTAGAAGTTCAGCACCACCACTGCAGTGTACCCCACTTCACGTCACACTCTGCCTTTGATGTCTCCAAGAACCCTTTCCTAGAAAACGTTACACAGGGGCTAAAGCTCCGGCATCAGTCTCAAGAGGACAACGTTCAGTGTGCAGAACATTGACAACACTGGGCTTCTGAAGCCACTCTGAGGCTGTCATCCCTCAGTCCCAACACTGGGATACTGAGGCCGCTCATAGGCAGTCATCCCTCAGACCCAACACTGGGATACTGAGGCTGCTCAGAGGCCATCATCTCTCAGTCCCAGCATTGAGATACAGAGGTTGCTTCAAGGCCGTCATCCCTCAGTCCCAACACTGGGATACAGAGGCCGCTTGGAGGCCATCATCCCTCAGTCCCAGCACTGAGATACAGAGGTCGCTCCAAGGCCATCATCCCTCAGTCCCAACACTGGGATACAGAGGCCGCTCCAAGGCCGTCATCCCTCAGTCCCAACACTGGGATACAGAGGCCGCTCCAAGGCCGTCATTCCTCAGTCCCAACACTGGGATACAGAGGCCGCTCCAAGGCCGTCATTCCTCAGTCCCAACACTGGGATACAGAGGCCGCTTGGAGGCTATCATCCCTCAGTCCCAACACTGGGATACAGAGGCCGCTCCAAGGCTGTTATCCTTAGGTGTTCCTTCATTGCACATCTGCATCTTCTATCATGGCTGTGAATCACACTTTCTCATAACAATACAGATACATTTCCTTAAACTCCAGAGGATCTTTCTCTCTCTGGCAACCCCACAGAGACCCCCCTTGGCCTGAATTCAGTGGCCCTGGCTCCCAGCTGCCCAGTTCCTCCTTCACTAGCCCTCTCACAGTTACTCTGGGCCCATCCTGGTAACCCTGGCATGGCCTATACTTGCTCATAAGGTCTCCAACTTGTCCTTATCTGCCAAGTTCTCGTCAACATGAATGGTGATTCATCCTGAGGTTCCACGGATGCCTTTGGGGAACCATCTTTCCATCTAGAACACATGAGCTTCCAAGTTCAGCCACTTCTTACTTTGACTCTGAAAGCAGTATGACCCACTCAGAAAAAAACACAACTTTTTTTCCAGCTATTTCTACCCACGTTGTAAATCATGGGCTAAGAGGTGCTCACAGCTTCCACTCGGAGTGTTTCCATTGGAACTCAGGTTGGACTATGCCAGTCCTTTGGCAGGTATCACTCAGTCTCTCAGGGACTTTGCTTACATTGCCTGGACATGGGTGCAACAGCCTGGGTGGTGCTGCCCTGCACCCACCATCAGACGCCCATCTCGGTTCAGCAGTCCCTTTCCCACTGCCACAGGCATCCATGGGCATCCTCATGCTTGGAACAGCTCTACCCTCCCTTGGGCTCCAGTTGGGAAGCCCCAGGGACTGGTGTTGGACGGGTCCTGCATTGCCCCTGAGAGTCTGGTCCTGGGACTGACAAGTTACTGGTGTTGGGCACGTTGGCTCTTTCAGAGTCAAAATACTTGTAAATTGCCAACAAGCACTCCAAGCTCTGGTAGCCTTCATCCCTCACCACAGACCTTGCAGAGAGGGATTCTGCTCACAGTCAAAACAACCCTGTGTTGAGTGTCATGCATTAAGCGATGAGTAGGTGGAGGACATCAGAAGCAGCAAGTGCACAGCACACTGAAAAGCAGAAGTTCAAGCCAGGTCTGAGATACTCCCACCCTCTTTGCAGGGAGATGAGCAGGTGTCTATGATGATTAGACACCAAGCACCGCTCTGCAGAATGACATTTCTAGAACATTTACATCTCCGTCAACTCACAGAATAGATTTTGAACTATTTTCTTATTTTTACAGTTTTAAATACTATTTTATAATTTAAAAAATATTTTGCCACATCCACTTTAAATGTAGGAATTGTGCATATATATCACTTAAAAGAACAGAATAAGGAATTTGTGACAAATACTGTCATGTATTGCCACAGCCATGACTGGGTTGTACAATATATGCAATTACTTAGGCATAACACAGGCCAGAGCTGTGTGGGAATGAGCAAAGCATTAGCTGTGTAATGCTTGAAGAGAAACATTTTCATTAACATACTTGCATATTAATGATTTGTCATAGTTTTAACTGGGTTAGACAAGTCAGTTGTGGAATTGCAAAGTCCACCCTTAACCTGCTGCAGCTGGTGGCCAGAGTGTAATCCCAGTGTGAAACTTCACCCTAAGGGTCAGCAACGCAGGGTGTGCACTGGTAATCTCAGGATGTGTCCATATTAGAGGAACCACACAGGATGAGGTCCGTTTGGCCTTGACCTTGATCTGTGAATCAACAGCTGAACTTTGGCTCCTGCTTAGGCATCACCTCAATCCGTAGACAAAGTGCGGCAGTCCAGGTAACCCAGAGACCCTTCTCTTCCATATGCCAGTGAGAAGGCCAGGTTTTGGCTTCTCGAGTACAATAACAGGTGTCTGTGCAAGTCAGATCCCGCTTCGCTCTGCACGTGTCCACAGGTGCACTGTGCCTACCCACTTCTGGTTACAGCTACATGAGGAGTAGGCCAAGTTCAAATGCAAACGATGGAGAGGTTGAAGACTGGCTCTTACTGATGAACACAGCGAAGCCCATACAAGTAACCTGGGTATGTAGTGCTCTTCGGAAGAAACAACTTCTGACATTAAAACAACAGTGGTTTAGGTGTCATCTGGAGTCGGGGTGCAGTCCAGGGGGGCACCTAGGCTCCCGTCAGCATTACACAGTGTCTTTCAGAGTGCCTAGAGGACAGGCAGGCTGAGTTGCAAAGTCCAGATGGCCTCACACACAAGTCTGTCTGGTACACATGGGCAGAGGTCTGGATCTGCTGCTGGAGAAGATCCCAGGAGGCCCAGAGATTCCACAAGGCTCAGAGCAGACCAAGACGAGATCCAAAGGAGGTTTGAGTAAATTTCTCATTCCAGAAATAGCACAGATGTGAAACCCTAATCGATCCTAGTAAGATGTCCCCAGTCCCCTTCAAAATACCTGCTATGTTGGCTTCAAAGCTAATTTCTGAACAACATACTTAATTTCTTCCTAAATTGGTATACTTAATAATGTAAGCCTACTAAAAAAGAAGTTGACTTTTTGAAATTCACATGCAAATACATTACAACTTCCTTAGAAACCCATAGAGGGGACTTGATAGCACAGTAACTATCAGTTGAAGGAGAAAATGGTTTTTTATTTGCGTAAATGTTCATCATTTATTCCTATTGCATTTGGGAGAGCTAATTGAATTTCAGTATTTTTGTATTGATATGAAGATGAAATACAAAATCTGTGGCAGAGTTGTTCTTTGTAAGTTCCAACTACTGAACTAAGAAAATCAATAGGAATAGGATGAATTATTCATATTTTAGCTTCTTTAAAATATTTAGTGTCAGATAATTCTTTCAAACAGTATTGTGGTAAAAAGTCAATATGCAGAGACTTTACTAAATAGAACTCGTATACTCAGTTGAATTTAAAATTAGTCAATGTCAGATAACTACTCAGTGAAGTAATTGCTGTTTAACTGCAGGAATTCTCAGACCTTCTAAGAAATATTTAGACCAGGAAGAAAAATAATATATTAACTCTCTGGTTAAATTAATTGAAAGCAAACTAAGCAACTGAAATCCATTTTCACTGCGAAGCCCTTGTTCTCTCCAGCAATCCTAGTCTGTAAGTAAAGGATTCCTAAGGTTTCAGTCATTGATCCATTTCCCACAAACCGTTGTCAATTACACAGCCGACGGTAGCCTCCAAGCCTAGGAATAAACTTTTTAAAACAGTGACCAACGTGCCTGAGAATCCCAACAGTAGAGATGTTTTGGGCAAGAGGCACAACAGGAAGAGCAGGAAGACAGAGAATGACCCAAGGGCCAAGACAGGAGTCCATGACTGTTGGCCCAAGTGTGAGGCGTGCCAAGGCATTTGGATAAAGGGGGAAGTAGGCAGACTTACACATGAGCTGTCAATGTGAATTTATTTTTTCAACCTTTAAGCATTTATGTATGCAGAGGTTAGATCTTCATAAAGTGAAAATCTCTTGTGACAATTCCTGCCCCAACCAGTAAATGCAGCAGATATACAAATGAGCTCTAAAGAGCTTAAAATATGGGGTGCAAAGGCTGATTCCACATTCAAATCCAGGGAAAAAATTAAAAATAATCCACTCACCCTCAGGGGGGAAATTTTTAGTTCCTTTATTCTTATCTTGAATTTCAGTTTTGAAGCAAAAATTGCATGATGCACAAAAAATCAGGCAAATATAAACCACTTTTGAAAAAGCAATTTTAAAAGAAGTTGTAATCAGAAACTCAGTGAGATTAGCATAAAAAGATGTCAAAGCAAGATTCCTAAATATATTCAAGATGTTAAGACAGTGAACAGCACTAAAGCCAAGAGGTAAGGACCCTTACTGAAGTAATGGAAACCAAAGGAAAAAAAGAGAAAATTTTACTATTGAAGACAAAATATCTTGAATTAAAAATTTACTAATCTAATGACAATCAGATGGGAGAAGAAATGGCGAACTTGAAAACGGGCTGGATGGAGGATGCCCTGTGAGAGGGCAGGTGTACGAGGCTGGATGGAGAGAAAGTACGTTAGGGGGACTTGTGTTACCCAGATGTCTATGTCAGGTCTGCTCTGTAAGCAAAAACAGCCTTCAGTTCTATATCCTCTATCTTTTTAGATTTATTATTAATATTTTCTATGATACATTTGTATTGGTACATGGGTTTTTAAGAACCCTATTATTGTTATTGAGTCAGATTTTATTTATTTATGGGGAGGGGCTGTGATTGCATTATGGAGCTATAAAATACTACCATCTAGCTCAAGATCTCCAAGCTTTCCAATTCAGGGTTTTCATATGTACTCTGGGCTTATATGATGCTTTGATCCATTTGATTGAGTTTTCTTACATGGTGGGAAGTATGGTTCAAATTTAGGGTTTTCCAAGTGAATGTCTTTTCTGATCTCTTCTGATGTGTAGCCTTCTTCCCCCTGAATGGCTGTGGCCTGTGGTGCGTGGGTCACTATTGTACACAGGTGTTTACTTCAGGCCATCAGTGCTGCTCGAGGATCTACATCTCTGCCATGCATCACCAAATCTCTCAGCTCATGTGGAAGTGTGCTTGGTTTTGAAATAAGACAGAGTTCACCTCTCCAGCTTTCTTTTCCTCCAGTATCCCTCGTCTGTGAATTCCCCCCATACTTGCTGCAAGCCTGCCTCTGTGTGGAAGGAGGAGCTGCGATTGTTAGGACTTGCATCAAACGTGTAGACCACCATCCTACGACAAAATTCTTTCTCAGAATTCTTTTGACTTTTCAAGCCCCCTTAAGTCCTGTGCATATTTGTCACTCGTGCAGCTGAACTATTGACATAAATTATTACACTACATAAAGAAATTTGGAAAATAATGGCATCTTATCACTATAAAGTCTTTCAACCAATGAACACAGAATATACTCCTACACATTTAGGTCCTCTAATTTTTCTAATAAGTTTTTCATTTTTTAAATTTTTATTGGAAAGGCAGATTTACAGAGAGAAAAAGAAACCGAGAAAGATCCTCCGTTCACTGGTTTACTCCCGAAGTGGTTCCAACAGCTGGAGCTGAGCCAATCCAAAGTCAGGAGCCAGGAGCTTCTTCTGGGTCTCCCATGTGGGTGCAGGATCCCAAGGCTGTGGGCCATCCTTGACTGCTTTCCCAGGCAAAAAGCAGAGAGTTAGACAGAAAGTGGAGCAGCCAGGATGTGAATCAGCCCCCCTATGCGATCCCTGTAAATGCAAGGTGAGGATTTAGCCACCAACCATCATTGCTGGGCTCTCCAATAAGGCTTTATAGCTTTCATTGTACATTGTAGATATTTTGTATTTCTTTTTAAAACATATTCTTAAATATATTTTAACCTTTGATACAGAACATTAAATCAGTTCCAAACTTTGCATGTTAAAACCAAGTATTTCATTAGAACCATTGAAGCCTCAATCATTTGAGAATAAAAAAAGACAATAAGCTAATAGCACTCTAGACATATAGCAAATGGTGTGGATGCACAGGGAGCGCAAAGTGGGACATCTACCTCAACTGAAGCCAAAGCCATGAGCAAATAATGTCAGTGAGAGGAGGAGTGCAGACTATTTGGAGCATTCAACTTCTATTTGTTTCTAAAGCTATCTGTTATCTCCTCTTAATTGAGTACTAGTGATTATATTTGCTCTTTATTAATAGCAATGTTCTTTCGAAACCCAGTTTTTAATCAATTCAGATAAACATGAACTTTAAATACCTTACCGATGTGCTCTTATGTCTCTAAAAGACAATTCAAGAGTCCAGCACACACAACTGGCTAATCCTCCACCTTCAAGTGCCAGGATCTCACAGGGATATCAGTTCCTGTCCCAAATGCTCCACTTCCCATTCAGCTCCCTGCACACACAACTGACTAATCCTCCATCTTCCTTCTTATGGTCTGGGAAAGCAGTGGAGGATGACCCAAAGCCTTGGCACTCTGCATCCACATGATGACCTGAAAGAAGGTCCTGGTTCCTGGCTTTGGATTGGAACAATTCTGGCTATTGCAAACATTTGGGGAATGAATCAGTGGATGGAAGATCTGTCTCTCCACCCTCTGTATAAGTCTGCCTTTACAATAAAAATAAATAAATTTTTTAAAATTCAATTCAGGATGTCAGAAATGGTGATTAGCAGTGTGGCAGCTGTGGGGGGAGGGGGGGCCTGCCAGGTCGGACCCAATAATGGGGACTCATGCCAAAGACACTGGGCTTCCCCCAGGACCCAAGAGAGCTCTTCCCTCAGGATAAGTCTGCCATGAGGGAACTTGGCAACTCTGTTAAAATTCCTAGCTCCACCCTGCCGCTAAGATCTTGTGGTTGGGCCAGTGTGGGAGGGATTCGGGCCTTGGGGTTGGGGGCAACTACAGCTCCCTGTGGTGTGGTGGCTGTGGGGGGTGCCCCTGCCGGGTCAAACCCAATGCTGGGGACTCAGTCCAAAGACACTGCCAGAAGGCAGTGACCGAGTCCTTGGCCTTGGGCGGCCAGTGCACCAAGTGGTGCCAGGCTTTGCCTGCTGACCACCTGGTGGTGAACTCTGGGGTTTTTAAGATATGTAGTTGCTGCTAGGGAACACCCATGACTAAGGCCAGTTTTAGAGTAGGTGAGAAGTGAATTTTGGGTGATTCCTGGTGACAGGGTCATGAAAGTTTCAGGCATGTGTGGAGACTGAGTCTTGGTGGTTTGGAGGGAAGTATCCAGAAGATAATTTGGGTTAGACAGATTCTCCAGCCCAATTAGGAATGCAGAGATAGTCTGTTAGCATAGAACTTCACTGATTGCCACATACCAGCCCACACCAAAGCTATGGATGGGGGCCTCTTTGGCAGTGTTAGGTACCATTACCCGACTGGATGGTGGAGTGGTCACATTTGGCAGGGTCAAGACACTATCCAACATGAGAGAGAACTTGGTCTAGGGGTAGACTGTGGGGTTGTGTGGGGCCAACCTTGTGCAAATACAAGTCCCCCTGGTTAGCTCACAAGCTGGGGTTGTGGTGGACTAAGGTAGGTGTGACTATGCCACCTGCCATCACTCACAGTAAAAGAACCCACAACAGTCAGGGCAGGTCAAGGCAGCAGCACCTGAATGTACATCCTAAAATAGGATGTGGGGTGGGCCGGGCTGCCACTGCAAGGAGGCAGAATGCTAGGGCTGAACAAACCTTAACTCATAAGAAACAACAGAAATCAGGTCATGCCAAGTAGGTCCTTGTACCTACTGATCTGCCTGAGACAGGGACGCTAAGCCACTGCATCTAAGGGGCAAGGACAAGTGAGGGGCTCTGCCAAGCTGAGTCAGAGCAACCACTGGCCTGCGTGTGATCTAAGGCTGGGAATAGGCCCAGTTGGGGAGCTAAGGGGACACCCTAGCTGGGTTGAATTTCCCACCAAGGAGCGCATGGGCTGGAATTGGGGCTGTGTCCTGATCAGGATATGATTGTAATCTCACTTGGCACAAGTGTGGACTGAGACTGGAACCACCAAGCCAGGCCAAATTCCAACACCATCTGGTGCTCTGGAGGACCAGGGAGAGATGTATGACAGACTAGGCTAGGTCTCAACCCTTACTGAACCATGTGTGAGCTGTATGAGGGTATGGACAAGCCGTGGCTGGGCTGAAACATCCAACAGTAAGAACCAGATTGGGTTGAAGGCCAGTCAGGTAAAACCACTGTTTCTGCTAGGACAGGAGGTGAACTGAGTAGGGCTGGCTCATGGACCCACTGGTATGTGTGAAATCTGGCCCTGGGCGAATTTCTGATGGAGGAGCCTGGACAACTTCTCTGACAGGACACAGTCCCTGCAGGTAAGTGCAAGAAGCACAATAGGAAACAGCCCAGAACAGGCCATGGAAAGTTTCCCACTGGCATACACATGGCATGGGTTGGGGGCAGACCAGGTTGAACCCGTTCACATCACCCACTGGCGAATCCGAGCACCAGAACAGTGTGGGTTGAGCCATATTCAGTTGAGACACATACAAGTACACATTAAGGAATGCCAAGGTGAGATGAGCTGTACCAGATGTGGTTGCAGCGCTCAAATAGCACATGTGATAATCAGGGGGAGGAGACAAAGCCGACAGGGGAATGTGGGCTGCCCTGCTAGACAACTACTTCCATTGGAAAATATGAGTCAGGATAGGAGCAGATCAGACTAGGCAGGGCTATAACACCTGGGGGCCTCATGTGAGTTAGATGGGCTGACTGTTCCAACTGGTGCAAGCAAAATTAGAGTTGGTGAGGGTTGTTTGGACTTAGCCACAGCATTAGCTGGCAAAGGCTGACATTGGGAGCTAATCCTGTCAAGTCAAATACCAGAACCACCTGGAGAGTGCATAATCTGGGAGTGGGTGTGGCCTAGAAGGAAAATAGTGGGCACCTCCCTAGGGGTTACCAATCTCACTGGACAGCATGAAAACCAGGACAGAGGCAGGGGTGGCTAGACAGAAAGTCACCTGCCAATAGGTATATGGGCTGGATAGTAGGTTGGTTGTGTTGAACTAGGCTTCAATGCCCATTGACATGTACGAGAGCTAAATGGGATGTGGGACAGACTGGACAAGCCTGTGGCGCATACTGGCAAGCATGGAAACCAGGGTAGGGGGCAGAACTGGTGGGGGTTATGAGGAGTCGCCCCAACTAGGCTGCAGCTCCAACTGGTTTGCATGAGGACTGAGTATGAAGTGGGTAGGATCCAGCTGGATTACAACACCCGTTGGTTCACAAGGAAGACAGGGCTGAAAACAGAACGGACCCAGCAATCACAATAACCAGCATGTGCATAAGCTGATTGGTATGACGGATGGTGTTGGAGTTGGTACTAACAAACTCACTCAAGAATCAGGTCTGGGATTATCTCAGATGAAGTTTCTTTGGAGATCCCTCCAACTGAACTGCTGATCTTAGAACCCCAACCAAGAAGAGACTGTCAGCCAGTAGACTCTGAATAGGTTTCATTGCGATTGGAACTGCGAGATTGGCAGCAATCCTGAACTGATGAACTATCAAAACTGGAGTGTGCCTCCTGTTGGGGGTTGTGGATGGGTGGGAGGTTGGGTGGGGCTTTTCCCTTTGTTACTCCCCTAGCCCCAGATATAGGGAAAAATGATAATATTAGTGTGGAAACAATGGTATTATCCACTTTCACCCTGTAGCCCTTGACCCTTTGTGCCCTAATCGACTAAGTAAGATTATTAAAAAATAAAAAATTTAAAAATTTAAAAAGATATGGAATCAATCCAGATGACCACTAGTTGGTGACTGGATAAAAAATATGTGGCATATAAACATTGTAAAATGTCACTTAGCCATAACAAATAATAAAATCTGTCTTTTGCAACAAAAAAAAAGAAATGGTGATTAAATCAATGACAGTAATATACCATTCTTCCCATTGCTGCCAAAAAGAGTTCAAGCCAAAAGCTCTCTATACACCATATAATTCTACCAAATGTTTTCCATGTGCCTCAAATACAGATGCATAACCTGCAACAATATATTTAAAATAAAACACATATGAATTGATGATTCCTATTATTTGTATACACTTTTAGTATTAAACTCAAAAGCCAAAAAAGGAAGAGCAGAAGGAGTAAGAGAAAAAAAATTCAAACCTTACAATATTTGTTTAAAAACTAACATAATGAACCAACAATAACCAACAGGAAAAAAAATCCAGTGCTGGACAGCAGAGGCCATATAACTAATGTGTCACTCCAAATGTCTAGCTCTCAGGGCTCTTGACATTTAAAGAAATGTGGACATATTATCCAATTCTTTGACAAACAGAGCAAATTACAGGAGTTGTCCCTAGAAAGACCAGGTGTGGGGTTTACACCATCCGTTTCTAGCATGTAAGAGAGAAAGAAGACTACAACCCACATCAAAACAATTAAAAGTGTGTTTCTCGTCAAATATATACTAACACAGGGCAGACAAGTTAACAAATGAACTGAATCAAGTGTCTACAATGGAAAGCCGCAGCAGTCACTGGCAGTTAGAATGGAAGTGGGAGTACTAGTTCAGACACCTGTGTTCTATATCAGCATGCTTGACTGTCTTCTGACTCTAGTGAAAGACACTGGTATTCTTGTCATTCCCATGGAAGCCTGGATTAAGTTCCATACTACTGGCTTTAGCCTAGGCCTTCCCTTGTTACAAGAATCTGGGTGATTGTCCTTGTGTTTCTCTGTGAGGGACAAGGACATAAACCTCAACCTCATGACCTTGGGACAAAGACTCTCCCACCAAGAACAGCTCTTACATTGCAAAGGACCAGTCTAAATTGTGCTTTGTACCCTCCCTCTCTTGTCCCACCCTCTATATTCCTTCCAACCACCTTGTCCCCCAAGTAGCAAGGTCTACCATAGTTAAAAAAAAAAAAACTATTAAAACAAAAACAAAGCAGCCCTATCCCAATCCTTCCCCATCGCTATTTCTCAGACTCAACCTTCCCCCTGAAAGCCCAAGACCCTAAAACTGTAAAAAGCTTAGCCTGCTGAAGGACAATCCCCACCTCATATTCACTTCATCTACATGTCAGCTGTTGACCACCTTTTTGATAATTGGTCTTTGAATTTCTACCCTGTCTGTCTCTATTCTGTTTCTCTCCTAACACTCTATCCTGGCCTCTCTGCTTCAAAAAATACACAAAAATAAGAATCATAATGCCAATAAAATATTTCCTATGGGAAATAAAGCAGGACATTTTAATAGGCAGAAAAAAAGTATCAATGTGTTACAAGATAGGGCATTAGAACAACCAATAAGAGGAAAACAAAGGAAAGAGTGAAAAGAAGCCATTATTACCTACAGAACTCACAGGACATCAACCACCAGACATATGAGGCATCACCAACCAAGCATGTGGGACATCACCAGCCAAGTACACGAGACATTGGCAACCAAACACATGAGACATCACCAACCAAGCATGCTGAACATCACCAACCAGGCATACAAGATGTCACCACCAAGCACATAATACATCACCAATCAGGCATTGGAGACATCACCAATCAAACACACTAACACTTGCATATGGGAGTTCCTGAAGAAGAGAACATGGAGGAAGGGAAGAAAAAATATTTGTAGGCAACTGCTGAAACTTCTGAAATGTAGGGATGCACGTTGTTACACAGAATTTCCAAAGTGAGTAATTTATCAGCCACCTGAGTCCTACATGGGAGTGCCAGTTTGGGTACAGCTACTTCCCTGCCCACACAGATGGAAAACAATGGACAATGGCTCGTGTACCTGATTTATGGTAACTCAAGTGGGAGATCTAAATGGAGTTCGAGGCTCCTGGCTCAACCCTGGCTATTGTGACCATTGTGGGAGTGACCAGTGGATAGAACACGTGTGTGTGTGTGTGTGTGTGTGTGTGTGTGTGTGTGTGTGTTTGGAAGAGTGGGGTTAAGACTATGGCTTTATAATGATTATTTTTTAAAAATCTTCCACACTTCCAAACATCAGATGCTAAGTAAGATATATATCAAACAAAACCACCCCCAGGAAAATCAGAAACAAACTATCAGAAGCCTAAGAAAGGGAGAACATGGAGAGGCATAAGAGAGAATGTGCTAGTCATGGCTAGAAATGCTAAGGTTAAGCTGATCTCCTATTAGACCATGAGGGCCAAGAAATGCAAGAAGTCATCTTCAAAGGCAGAGAGAGACAAGCTGTTTCCAACTGAAATCAAACAACCTCAACTGAGATCCCCAACATTGTCCTCCCAAAGTAAAGGAGAAATGACCTCCAGCTCAAATTCCTGAACAAGTCATTCAGACTGAGATGAAAGAATAACAAAGCTGAACTCCACTGCTCAGGAAGACCTCACGGACAGCAGAAAAAGGAAGAACAGAGAAAATGTGAACGGCAGGAGACAGGGTTGTTCTGGCCAGCGTCCAGGGCTGGGGTGAGGTTCAGCCCCACCCAGGCTTATTTGAATGGTAGCTCACAAATGCACAGTGTTGCATGGTGTTGCATCAAATGGTTGACCTTCCAAAGGGATTCCCAGTGCATGTGGGAAAGTGTTCTCATTCTGCCAGAAGCGGACCAGCTACCAGGAGGTCAGGGTGATACACGGCATGTTCACATCTCCATTTGTCTCTCCTCTGCATGTGCTCGTCGCTGACCTCACATATCTCCAACCTGGCCCAGCCAAGGCTGTGGCTTATTCTCCTAAGCCAGAGCATGGAAGAGCTCTCTGTCTCTCCCTCTGTTCAACTGTCCCCCTGCTTTTTAAGTAAATAAACTTCAAAAAATTGGGGAGCAACATAAATGAAAAAGAAGAAGCAAAAGAGATTAAAATTCAGGAAACAACGCTAAAAAGTGATACAAACACATTACACTTAGCAAAATAAGTCAGTCACCCAAACATAAGTGTCTTACTCTTTTCCTCATTTGTGGTAACTAATACACACTGTACAGAAAAATAATGTATTTGACTGAAATTGACATTTTGAGTTTGATTATTACAGTTCTTGTATATCCTCCTAAAGAACAGTGATGTTTTTTGCTTATTACATATTGAATTTCTTATTTACTGAAAGATTGACTTTGTTAATGCAAAACAAATTTAAGCTTTGTCATTATAAAAATCAAAAGAAAAATAAGGAAAAACAGAAGTAGAATTGAATGATGAAGGGAAGGAAAGTGGGAAATATTACATTCTTAAAAGTGCATATATAAAATGCGTAAAATTTGTTCCCTTTATATGAATAAAAAAGAGTGCAAGACTAAATTGGAATTGGAATAAAAAATAAATTCTTGCAAAATAATTAATTTTAAAACTTTTAATAGCAGTGACAAAAACCAAAGATATTTTAAACAAATAATTTTATCAGTAAGTTAAGAATGAGTATTGCTAATGTTCTTAATGAAATTAAAAAATACATATGGAGAAATTCTTTCAAAATTGTATGCTATAATTTACAATGGAAACTTTTAGAAAGACACAGACTGCCAGAGTTGACACAAGAAGAACTAGAGAAAAAAATAGATGTAATTCCTAATCAAAATTTGACCAAAATGAAAAGGCCATGACTGGAAGACCATGTTGATAAACAGTACCATGAGATTACAGGAGAACTAACACTAAAATATCACAATCCCTTCCAAAAAGTCAATGAGGATGGAATTCTCCTTTTTTCCCTTAATAAAGATTTATTTCTTGGAAACACACACACACACACGTTTCCATCACTGGGTGCCCCCACGTAGCGGCACCAACTGGAATTGTTCAGCTGCTGCCGGGAGCCAAAAACTCCAACCTCCTCACCCACGAGGGAGGTCCCCAAGCACGGAGGCTATCTGAAGAGAAAGTTCTCGATCATTCTACGGAACCAGTCTTGCCATCATATCATAATCAGACAAACACTAAGTAAAAAGTGGATGCAAATATCCTGAACAAAACAGGAACAGGCTGAATCAAGCAGCATTCATAAAATGTAGCATATATGGTAACCAAGTGCGACTTATTTTAAGGATGCAGGATTGTACTAACCTGTAACAAGCTATGTTACTACTCTCAAGAAAGACAACCACCCAGTTATCAGAACAGATGAGGAGAAACTGACAACTCCAACATGCCTGCACCATAGAAACACCAGTGACTAAAAATAAAAGGAAATAAAGAATTTGTAATAAAAGACTAAGACGAATATCACAATCAATGCTAAATGTCTGAAGCTTTTTCATCAAGATCAAATGAGAACTGAAGATGTCCACTCTTCCACTTTATACAAAAAGGTGTGATAAAAGTTCTAGGCAGAGTATTTAAAAAAATAAATAAGAGGCATATAAAACAAGAAGCACAGCTACTGAGATTATGATCTGACATGAACATAATAAAAACATCTTGAAGGAAACCACAAAACTACACAATACAGGGTGATTCCTGTAAATTTTTTTAGCAGGAAAATAAGTACACAATACTGCACTGACCCAACACACAGACTGCAGACTTCCACATCAACGGGAAGGGCCAGGAATTCAAGCTGCTTGCCTTTCTTTTGGCTTCTCTTTGCATTTTCTTTTACATTTTATTATTATGATGATTATCATTTTATGATACAGTTCCACAGGCTCCTGGGATTGCCCTTATTCCAACCCTAATTTCTGCCCCCCCCACCTAGTTCCTCTATATCATTACTAAAATATAGTTCTTCACACAATCATATGTTCAGCATTACAGGCATGGACAATTGCAGAGAGCCCAGCATCCTATTGTCAAAATATAGTAAACAGTTTTATTGTAAGTCCATCTGTATCTGGAAATAGAGATGCATACTACATTGTATTCTCACATCTGGATGTGTTAGTCTCCATTTCACAGCTACTGTACATCCCCTCAAATGAAAAGTCGTAATACAAAATCAACAATAGAAAGAAAAATAGAAGTTTACAATACCATGAAGTTAAATAACATGTTACTAGATATATCAGTCTCCATTACACAACTATGATACCTTCCCTTAAATGAAAAGCCACAAAACAAAAACAGCATCAGGAAGAAAAAAGAAATTAACAACACCATGAAGTTAAATAACATGCTACTGAATGACTAATGTGTAGCTGAAGAAATGAAAATCAAGAACCTTCTTGCAGAAAATGATGCCACTGTGTGATCTATGAGTCATTGAATGATTTAATGAGAATAAACTGTTTCAAAGAGATGAAACTAAAAAAGACAAAAACATCAAAACCCATGCAATATAGTTTCCACTGATTTTTGTTGGTGAAATGTGTCTCTTCTAGACAGCAAATAAATGGGTTTTGTTTTTGAATCCAGTCTACTAATCTATGGTGTTTGATTGAGTTTAAGCCATTTACATTCAGAGTTAATATGTATGGATGGTACTTTGGTCCTGTCATTTTAGCAATGGATTGTTCATTGGTTTAGTCTTCTGTTGTCATTTTACTGGGATGTTCTTCCCATTTGCCTTTGGTTTTGTTGGGTGCTATTCCTCTTCTCTGTCAAGAGAACATCTTGATGTATCATTTGTAGGGCAGATTTGGAAGAGGCAAATTCTTTTAACTTTTCCTTACTGTGGAGTAATTTTATTTCATTTTCAAAGACAAAAGAAAGCTTTGCAGGATATGTTATCCTAGACCAACAATTTGTTTCTTTTAGAATCTGGATATGTCACTCCATTTTCTTCAGGCCTATAGAGTTTCCTGTGAGAGATCATCTGTGAGCTTGTCATCCTTTTAAATGTCAATTGATTATTTTCACATGCACATTTAAGGATCTTTTCCTTATGTTCAATTGAAGAGAGCTTAATAATCATATGTCTTGGTGAAGATCGCTTTTGATCAAGCCTGTTGGGAGTTCTGTGGCCCTCCTGGATCTTGTTTTCCAATTCTTTCTCTAGATTAGGGAAATTTTCCTTGATTATTTCATTAAATATATTTGTAAAACCAGTTTCTCTTTCTGCACCTTCTGAGATTCCCATAACTCTTACATTAGGCCTCTTAATAGTGTCTTTCAATTCTTGAATACTTTTTTTGGCCTGATCCAGCTCTGCTTCCAGCTTTTTGTTTGCTTCCCCCTGGTGACAGGAGATATCTGCCAATTCTGAGATTCTTTTTCTGCTTGCTTCATCCTATTTTGGAGACTCTCCACTGTACTTTTAATTTGCTCTGCTGTTTTTTTAATTTCTGATATATCAGCCTTGATTTGCTTTATTGCTTCCTTGAATTCTTTGAACTCTTGTATGTGCTTCTCATTGTTGATCATACGCTTTAAAATGAGTTTTCTGAATTCTGTGTCCCCCATTTTCTCGATGTCTTCCTCAGTTAACTCTGGAGTTGGCATAGGATTTTGCTCCTTTGCAGGGGAATTTTCAGTAATATTTATTGTGCCTTTGTCTCTTCTTTTGCTCTTTGTCATTGTACTTCTGGTTAGCAGAGTCTTCTCGTTGGGGCAGATTTCTAAGCTGTGTCACCCACAGGTCTACAGTTTGATTTTACTTATTGCAGTTGGCACACAACTCTTTGCTTGCAGCCACTTGTGCCACTCCCTCCAGCAAGTTCCAGGTCTGGGTTCTTACGTTAGATTTCCACCGTGGATCCATAGCCCCAACTCCTGGCTCACCTGTCTCCACCTCCTTCTGTGCTATCATGCTGAGGCTGCACCGTTGTCTCTGCAACTTTTCTCCCACGTCCAGTTGGTGCAGGTCTAAGGATTAGAGAGACACCAGATGTCCTATATAGCTAGGTTGTTGGTGGTATTGATCTTGCCGGAACCTGTTGAATGTTAGGTCAGGGTGCCACATGGACCTATTTTGACCCATACGATGGCACAGTTGGTATTATTTTCCTGCAGGACCAGTGCAATCCATTGTACTCAATGAGTTCTCGTGAGCTCTGAACATGCACAGTTCACTCTTGTTCCCTGCAATCCCAAAGCTTTTGCCACAGCATATAAAATGGCACCTAACATACTACTACTAGAGTTTTTGATCTGCTGGCCATCAGATCTGAGGGCTACCCAGACCTGTCTTGGGTGGAATCTGTAAAATGCCATGTTGATGCAGTTCACTGAATCAAAAATGAGTTCACTCCCAGCTCAGTCTATGCTGAGTCCTTTCCCTTGCCTTTGCCTCCTTAGGCAAAATGGCGCCCAATTTGGCTCTAGGGGGCTGACTGGACTGTGAAATTCACCCTGTTCTCACATTCCCCTCTGGGATCCGCTGCTCTGTCTCTGCTCCTGGTCAAATCAAACGGACCAGCAGGACAGACAGTTCCTTGTCTGGGTTCACCTCCTAAGCTCCCAGTGAAAGTCCCCTCCCACCTGATTGCTGGTGGAGTGCTGACTGCTGATGGAGTTAGCTGAATGCTGCTGGAGTATCAGTCACTACAAAACCACACCATTGTTTCCACTGCTTTCCTGTGTCTGTCAATCTCCAGGTACCCCTCTGCTCTTGTTCTGTCTTCTCCTGTTTACTGGAATGTGTCCTCTCTGCTTCATCATGATTGAATGTTTTTCTGTCCATTAAACATGTCCTTACCCTATTCTGCCATCTTGATTCTCCAGATCTCTTTTGGCTTCTTTTAGGAAAACTTACTGTGTTTTGTGACTGACACTTTGCAGCATCATAGCCCTGTGCAATCTGAACAGTGTCAGTGGTGCCAAGGACCACACAGAGTCCTAACTGAAGCTGCACCATGTAGTGAGCCGTGCTGCAGAGAGGCAGCGGTGTGGTTCACAGCCCCGTTAGCCTCAGCCCATGTCCTGCTTGGCCATGCAGCTGCCTTCTCAGGTCCACACTAGCAGGCAACGAGGCTGCAGGCTGGAATGCAATAAAGAATTCAAACAAAATGTAGTAATTCTTTACATACCTGTGCGTATAGTTATTACATGAGAGCTACAACTGGGTTTAGCTCCCTGTGGAAAGCCTGCCTCAACCTGTCTACATGACAGAGCATGTGTTGGTTCCAGGCTAGGCATGACCACAGACCCTCATCTCCACCTCATCAGCATGAGGTTATTGCTTTCCCAGAACTCCTACCAGGAGAGAATCACAAAAAGTAACTTCCTCAGAAACTCCCAGGGAGTCCAGAAAGACCAACCACTCCTAGGCAAAAATGGAGCTCTGGGGACAGAACAACCTGCTCACCCAAGTGATGAAGCTGAGTGAAGGCTTCCTCTCATCTCAGCATAGCAGCATGAGAGCAGTGTGGCAGAAGCAAAGGAACGCCCGGGATGCCACAGGATGCAGAAGCCCAGGGCCATTCTCCACATGAAGATGCTTTGTAGAAATGCGGGCCTCCCCAGTGCCATGTGCTGCCGAGTGGCTGGTCCTTCAGCACACTGCTCACCGCAGCCATCAGTCCTCACACAAGGTCAAGCAGGAGCCAGAGCCCTCCTTCCCTCCAGTGCTGAGGAGACCCCTGCCCAAGGACTCCCTCTACCACTGGGGGCACAGGCCAATGAGGTTCTGAGGCAGAGACACTGCTGGCACCACTGTCCTGACCTCTGACACAGGAAATATTCTCCCTCAGGCCTCTCAACACCATCAGTGTTCCCTGGCTTGGCTCTGAGCCATCAGGCCCTGCTGACACTGACCTGGAAGCCTGTTTTCACTGCTTCCCACGCTAGGGTATCCTTTGCCCTTCAGCCCTTCCTCCATCATTAAATGCCTGAAAAGCTGTATCCAGTTTACAGAAGCCTGTAGCCCCTCAAGGCTTGTTGCTGAAGAGTGGATGCAGACTTTTCCACAGCTGAGAGTCTCGAGTCAAAAGTAGACAGGGCACTGCATGAGCCCAGCATTGCTCAAGCATGTAGTTTGGACCCCTGCATCGATGGGAACTGGTGCCTTGAGATGGTTCAGGTCCCAAAGGCAGGGAGTATGCCTGCAGATCTATATACCACCCGTCTCCAGGGTGCGCTACTAATGGAGTTGGTCTTGGGCTGTCCTGCTGGCTCTGAAATGTGGCTGCCCAGGAATCCCAGTTGTTTGCAAGGACATCTTCCACAAGGGATTTTGACCTTAGGGGTCAGAACCCTGCTCAAGGCTCTACAGGAGCCAGTCCACAAGGCCTCAGCCACATGGGCATGCCATGACTGTCTATGGCATCACTGCTCACAGGCTAGAGCATTGGCTCTATCTGGGTCGAGCCAGACACTGGGTTCATTGGCTCCTGCAGATCGCAAGGAAGCCACTGAGATTTGTCCTGACAGACATGGCCAGAAAGGGTGATGGGCGCCTCTAGTGTGCTCTGGCAATGTTTGTCCACCAGCCTGTGAGTGCCCATAGGATCCATGCTGGGGATGTGTCATGCCCAGGTACTGCCCCGCCCACTCAAACCTTGGGTACTGACTCTAAATCCACATTCTACCCCACATCCTATGCTTATGTCTGCATTTCCTTCACAGAGCTTCCAGTCTCCACTGGCTCCCAATGAGCAGGACATGACAGAGGTGAGGGCAGACAGACGTGTGTGTGTGTGTGTGTGTGTGTGTGTGTGTGTGTGTGTCAGAAAGAAAAAGCGAGAAGGGGTTCACTAACCAACCATTGCTTGCCCATGGGGTTGCAGTCCTGCTGTATAAATCCTCCTGGCTGGCTTGCCACTTTATGTGATAGGCATAAGTATCTCAACTTCTCAGTCAAGTTCTTACACCAGAAGCAACAGTTGACAGCAAGCCATAACTATAGTGAGAGCTGGGAATGTCTGGTGTCCTCAGGGGCCTTGTTCTCTTAAACTCTTCCTAATGCAACAAAGTAATTTCACCATCTTGCCATCCCAGCTCTTGTGGTTACTTGAGCTGCAGTAGAATTCACGTTGCTCTAGCAGGGGATCCTCCCCAGCTTCTCTCTTACCCTTCTTCATGACCTCCAACTACATCTTTTTAGCCATATTAGAAATGGTTGGTTTATTCAGAAATTCAGTAACAGTCTTTATTTCATGATATACACTAGCATGAACTTTTCACAGACGTCTCACAGACATACAGCTGATCGGATGCAAGATCAAGGCATTCACATCATCAGGATCTGGTCCCTAACAAAGTACCCACCATAAAAAGTGAGGACGAGGGCCTGACACAATGGCTTCATTAGCTAACCCTCACCTTGCATGCGTCAGGATGCCGTATAGGCACTGCTTCCTGTCCCAGATGTTACACTTCCCATCCAGCTCCCTGCTTGTGGCCTGGGAAAGCCATCAAGGATGGCCTAAAACCTTGGGACCCGGAACCCTCATGGGAAACCCAGAAGAGGCTCCTGGTTCCTGGCTTCGGATCAGCTCAGTTCCTGCCATTGTGGCCACTTAGGGAATGAACCAGTGGATGGCAAATCTTTCTCTCTGCCTCATCTTCTTTCTATACATCTTCCTGTACAATAAAAATAAGTAAATCTTTTATTTTTTTTAAGTGAAGATGAGTGGATTTGAAATAAACTTTCCAGAGCACTGAAAGGCTCTTGCAATTATTAGGAGCGTCCTGAAGTCCTACGGGGCCGTTGTGTTGCACTGACTCCAGGTATCAATCCACATCAGGAGGAACAAGGACTGCAGGACTTGGGCCCAGCCACCTGCCAGCTGTGGGTCTGAAGGACCCAGCTGGAGCCTCCATCCTGCAGGCGTCCCAGCTTTCCTTGTGCTCCACATCAAAAATGATCCAAAGGAGACAGTGCCTCCTTCTAGGAAGTGCAGGTAGAAATAAAAACAGGGTTTCAACTGGAACGCCAACACATGAACACACTCCTGTACCATGGATATGTGAGTAACATCAGAGACAGACATTATGTATTCCCCAGAGAAACGTCAATAGAGAACTATGCAACTGACAGCATGATCCATCAGATTTCGTTTGAGCCAGACAATCAAGGGAAATCTGAAAGCTAATCAAGCTAGTCACACTCTACAGCTACCTTCAAATTATGTACATGCATGGCTTCATTTACAAGCTTTCTTCATATACATTCATGTGTGTGGATACACAGTGCTACATTATGGAATTAATTGACATAGTATTGGGTAAACAATATGTTAAAAATAATGCATGTTCCATTCTTCGAAACATCTGGGTTGAGACAGTATCAATGACAGGTTCAAAAAATAACAAACAACCATACAAAAATTACAGGTTAAATCAAGGCAAACATGTGGTATCTAATCTTTTGGGATTCACTCATTTCCCTTAGCATTATAGTTTCCAGTTGTGCCCATTTAGCCACAAAGAACTGCATTTTGTTTTTTTTAATAGCTGAGTAGTATTCCATGGAGTAGATGAACCAAAGCTTTCTTATCCAATCTTCTGCTGATGGGCATTTCGGTTGCTTCCATGTTTTTGCAATTACTGATTGTGCTGCAATGAACATAGGGATGCATGTTGGTTTGTCGTAAAACAGGTGTTTTGGATATATTCCTAGGAGTGCTATTGCTGGGTCATATGGTATGCAGATTTTGAGTTGTTTGAGTGTTCTCCAGACTGATTTCCATAAAGGCTGTACCAATTTGCAGCTCCACCAGCAGTGGAGTAGGGTTCCCTTTTCCCCGCATCCTCGCCAGCAAGCGTCGTTGGTGTTCTTGTTTATGTGGGCCAATCTTGCTGGTGTTAGGTGGTACCTCATCGATGTTTTAATTTGGATTTCCCTTATTGCTAGGGAGCTGGAACATTTTTTCATATGTTTGTTTGCCATTTGGACTTGTTCCTTTGTGAAATGTTTGCCCATTTCCCGTGCCCATTTCTTGAGTGGCTTGTTTGTTTTGGTTTTTTGGTTGTTTTGAAGTTCTTTGTATATCCTGGAAATTAGCCCCCTATCGCCTATATCGTGTGCAAAGATCAATGGAATAGAATAGAAGCACCAAAAGGGAACCCACACAAATACAGCCAATTAATCTTTGACAAAAAGACCAATGACAACTCAAGCAAGTGGGAAGGCCTCTTTAGTAAATGTTGTTGGGACAACTGGCTGATAGCCTGTAGAAACAAAAAGATAGACCCACATCTATCACCATACACCAAGATCCAATCTACATGGATAAAAGACCTAAACCTACATCCAGAAACCTTCAAACTCTTGCAAGAAAATGTAGGAAATACCCTCCAAGACCTAGGAGTAGGTTCCGACTTTCTAAGAAGGACACCAAAAGCAATAGCAGTTGAGAACAGAATAAACAAATGGGACCTCATCAAACTAAGAAGCTTCTGTACAGCAAGGGAAACAATCAACAAAGTAAAAAAGCAACTTTTTTTGAAGATTTATTTATTTTTAGTTGAAGGATGGAGTTAGAGAGATCTTCCATCTGTTACTTCATTCCTTAACTTCATCCACAACTGCAAGGTGCTAGAGCTAAGGTGATCAGACGCCTGGATCCAGGAGCGTCTTCTGGTCTCCCACGTGTGTGCAGGGGCCCAAGGACTCGCACCACAAGCAGGGAGCTGGATCACAAGTAGAAGTGTCCCAGACCTGAACCAGCACCCGGGTGGGAAGCTGGCACCACAGGCAGAGCAGTAGCTTGCTACAGCTTCTATCCTAGCATTTTTTAAGTCACCTCTCAAGCACAGATGAAAACTGTATACCTCGTCATCTTTAAAAGCCTGGACTCTTCTGAAAACACAGCCGAAGGCAGGCTACAGGAGAGCCAGTCCTCAGTCCGCGTTGTGTCCTTCCAGGGCCTCGTGGCCGGCACGGGTTTCTCACATCTAACGGCAGGTTTGCTTCCACACACTTGAAGAACAGATGGGAGAAAAACGCAGAAACTCCTGGGGATTTCTTCCACTTGCCTTTAAATGCCAAGGAGGTTCATGTTACAAAAAATAAACTAACAAAGCAAGCACCATATGGGCAAGGCGTCCCCAGGCAGACTCACCTGCCCTCTGCCCACGGAGTGGCTCAGCGCACAGCCCCATGCCCATACTGCATCCCGGAAGGCCGTCTGCAGGGAATGGGTCTTCCCGCGTGGGACAGCACCGCCATCTGTGTGGGACCCACACTGGCACCATGGTGTCCGCAGCTGCGAAGATGCCGCGTCAATTCTGACAGCCCTAGAGGCCGCTGTCCATCAGAGCAAGCCGCTTACCGCACACATAGCTCAGGAGCTGGTGGAGGCTGGCCCGCGGGGAGACTTTGGCCTGGAAACACGCAGTCACCCCGCCTCCACCCTCAATCCCAGCTGCTCTGAGCTGAGCCCTGCTTTCATAAGACAGCCCCACGTGAGAGCAGGGAAGAGCCAGGAGTTGGAAAATACTGCACAAATGACGGGATGAAACTTCACTCCCTTTGTTTCAGGAACTATTTCTTAAAGGCAAGCATTGTGGAGAACCACTTGTACAGCCAGCATCCCATACAGCACTGATTGGAGCCCAGCTGCTCCGTTTCTTACCTAGCTCCCAGATGACCGCCTGGGACAACAGCAGAAGTCAGCCCAAGTCCTTGGGCCCCTACCGGAAAATAGCTTCTGGCCCCCCGTTTAGGACCAGCCCAGCTCCAGCTGTTGCAGCCATTTGGAGAGTGAATCAGCATTTCAAGATGTCTTCCTCTCTTCCTCTAACTCTGCCTTTCAAATACAAGTAATAAAGTAATCTTAAAAAGAACAGAAATGAGAAGATAAATACTTAAAGTATAAATTAAATTCTACAAGCGTTGCAGAGAAAATAAAATATTGATTAAAATATGTCTGTAAGGAAATAATCAACACATTTCTTCACATTATTTCAGTCTTTCATATAGTCATTCATCATTTTAAAAAAAAAATCATTTTGTTTCCTCATGAACTAAGTCTTGGAATGCACAATTCTTACAAAGGGTCTTGCAAAAGTTCTTTAACATGCAAGGGCTTGGTCTGTTTAAAACTGCAGTTAGAAAACCAGGTGCCATGAGCTACTCCAGCTCCCAACTTCAGCTTCCTGTTAATGCAGACCCTGGAGGCAACTGACCCAGGCGTGGGTTCTACTCCTCTCGGGGGCCCTGGACACAGTAATGGCTCCTGGGTTCAGCCTCAGGCCGTCCTTGGTGCTGTGAACATCGGGAGAGTGAACTTACAAATAGGACGAACTCTCTCTCTCTCTCACCTTCCTCTTCCCTCTCAAATATATATTTTGCAACCCATGGAAACAATCTATTATGAACAAACTGTACCTGGATCCCTAATTTTTTTTCTGGCTAAAACTAAATGTATCTTTTAATTCAAAATCTCTGTGGACTTTTTGAAACACCCTAGTAATTTAAAGAACTAGTATTGACACTAAATTATATAGAGAGAATTATAGAAACCTAGCTATTGGCTTATTACAAAGCAGAGAATTGGTGAAAATATAAAGCCACAAAAAGATATGGTCATTTTCTCAATAGCTGGCACATGGAAAGCTGAGCATCCCAGGACATAACAAGACACAGAATTGGGCAGACAGACACCGTTAAACTGCACACTTGTGCTTTGCCGAAGGCCTTGTCAAGGGAATGAAAAAAAAAAACAAGAACCATAGACGGGGAGAAAGCCTGTGACAGATACTCCTTGGGATGGGCCGTGGGGACAAGAATAAGGTAAAAGAGTAAGAGGTCGGTGTTCCGCTCTCAGAATGGGGCAAACAACACAGACAACCTCGAGTGCCAGTGAGGATCCGGGCTAAAGGAGCCGCACTGATGCTGGCAGGGATGGGATAGCACGTGGTAAGTCAGTTGGACAGCTTCTTACCAAACACACCAGCCTATTCCGCAGCAGCCAGCCCAGGACTGACAGACAGCATGAGGAAGAGGAGCAAAGCAATGGAGTCAGCAGCCCCAGACTGGAATTCAGGGAAATCATGGGAACAGGAAATCCCTCCGTGTGTCAAACTGGAACACCACACATCCCCAAAGGATTTGACTGTTGCTTCTGTTTTTCAAGGCTGGTGACTTTTACCCCAAGAGCTGATGACTTCAGACAGACTGAAATCAGAGTGCTCCTTGCCAGGCTTACAACCAGAGGAGGAAAGCATGTGCATGGGTCATACCCAGTTCAGTTCCAGAGTCACTTGCCATTTCTCACTCTGTGCTTCAAGCCCTAACGTAACTGTCACATCTCTCCTCCACTGGCAGCAGACGCTTCCAGAGAATCATGCTGTAACAGAGTGGATTCCATGTGGCTAGAAGGTCGTGATCAAGGAATGGGGATACTGAAGTCATACCAATTTCTGCCAGAATCTGTGCTGGTATTGAGGCTGTCAGTTAACCGCTGTGGACCTTAGTCATCTTTAAAACAAAGAAATACGATTAGATGAACCAAAATGTTCTTTTCCTTTGGAAGACTCAGCTCCATGGGAGTTACCTCCCAGCCCCTCCATGGGGTTACCTCCCAGCCCCTCCATGGGGGTTACCTCCCATCTCCTCCATGGGGTTACCTCCCAGCCCCTCCATGGGGGTTACCTCCCATCTCCTCCATGGGGTTACCTCCAAGCTCCTCCATGGCAGTTACCTCCCAGCCCCTCCATGGGGGTTACCTCCCATCTCCTCCATGGGGTTAACTCCCATCTCTTCCATGGGGTTACCTCCCAGCCCCTCCGTGGGGGTTACCTCCCAGCTCCTCAGCAATGCTGCAGCACTAGGCACTGAGAAAATGCCCTCATCTTTGCAAGTGGAAAGTTGAATGAACTAGAAATTGTTACTCCTTTTAAGGGTCAAGAAAGATGTCAAGTGCCAGGGCAAGCCACTCTCCAAATAGAGAGGGAGAGGCAGACAGATTGACCAAAAAATCACAGCTCACTGGGCAGAATCTTTCCCTACAATCAACAGCTGGTGGATAAAATCAAAGCACTACACACCCAACCCTTATCCAGGACACAGTATCTAGGAGAGCTCAAATGCAACATGGCAGGTAAACCACAGCATCACAGGAGAAGCTAGCTCCTGACACCCTCTGCTGCAGCCAACTACACACTGCCAGACTGCTGCTTCTGTGAAGCGCAATCCGATGGTGACAATGCATTTCCCTCAGCTGCACTCACAGTTCATCAGTGCTGTGTCCAACACACACTTGACAAGGAATGCTGGACACAGAGGCCACAGCCTGAGACACGGCAGAGCCTCCTGCATCCTGGAAAGGTTTTGCAGTTATCAGAAACTGGGTCGGTCACATTGAGGGCTGTAAAGGGGAAAGGGGACAAAAGGGAGAATTGGGTGAAGAATGTTCCAGAAAGGGAAACCTTCAGGATATGTCTAAGGGAAATGACAGAAACAAAAAATGCTGGAAGAATAATGAAGATGGTGAACAGGCCAGGTATGGCCCAGGAAAGAACCAGTGAGCTTGAGGAGAAATCTACAGAAACTGCCAAAACTGAAGATCAAAGACCAACTGCTGTGAGGCAATAATAAAAGTGTGCAAACACTTAACGGAAAAAAAAAAAAACAGAAGGAGGAGAAAGAAAAGTGTTGAGTGTGGCATGGTCCCTGGCTGCGTTTGTTCCTAGACAAGACATGCATGAAACAAGAAGTGTCCAAAATATATTTTTAAAAAATAGAAAAAAAAATCTCAACAGAAAAGGAGCAAATGGCCTGAATGGCCAAAATGAAAAAAACTGTCCCCAGCAAGATTCAGGCCATCCCTTTGTATTATATTGATCCTGCCCAGTAGGGTATTTAATTCAATATTCATAAGAGGTGGAATTTGGGGTGGGGCTTGAGTGCCACTCATTCCTGTACCCCTTTTTGAAAACCTCAAAGGTGTAATGGGTCGGGAGCATGATAGGAGAGGGGTTGCCTCCCATGGTAATTTATGACAATGTCCTAAAAATCGCTATGGGACACAGACTGCAGTCATGTTACAAGTTTCCATTGGTGCTGGTTCCACATTCAAAACATCATGGAACTTGCAGTTTCTCCCACACGGAACAGAGGGTAGAGTCTCTTCCAGGAGGCATGGGATGTCCTGGTTGTAACATGGAAAAAGAAGGGAGTTTGTGTGGTGCCCAGAAAGCTGTCACCATGTGGCTGTGAAGACACGATCTGCATGGCGACATGTGGGCTGCAGCTGCTGTCATTGGCCAGCATTGCCAGATGAGTCATCCTGAGCAGTCACACCTCAGTTCCTCCGTCTGGGTACCTATAGTCCCACACCACAAGGAAGAGATCTTCACAGGTCAGGAGAAAGTGTTTGAAACCACATATATAGCAAGACACCTATATCAAGAGTGTTCAGTGAGCTTCTACTGCAATTTAAGAAAGGAGTAATGGTTACCTTAAAACTTGTCAGAGGAACCAAAGAACTAATTATTCAAAGATGATACATTGAGGAAATGAGGAACTTCAATCATATCTGTTTGCAAATACTGTGATTCCAGATATGGGTGGACCAAAAGACTCCAGCAAAAAAATGTTAAAAATCAGTGCATGAATTCAGCAACATTGTAGGATACAAAATCAAGACACAAAGATGACTAATATGTGTATACATCCACATTGATGATGCTAACAAAGAATGTAAGAGCAATGACATTCAGAACAGCCATAAAAATAAGTTCTTTGAAATAAGCTAACCAAGAATGTAAAGGGCATCTACAGTTAAAATGGCAAGCCACTAACAAAAGAGAACAGATACCACACACACACACACACACACACACTCACATACACATGCACAAACATATAAACACATTTGCACAAAGGCATATGAGCATACATACATGCATATGCACACACTTGCATATACACAAATACACAGAGATATATACACATATGTGCACCCACATACAGTTATACACATACATGCATGTGCACGCATTTGCACTTGTGCACACATACATGCGTATATGTACACATGATTCCTATATACATGCATGCAGAGACACAAACACATATGTGTGCGCATGCACACTCCTGCACATGTGTACATGTATATGTACACACATGCACACATATATACACATACACCCATTGAAAGATCTCCCGTGCCCTTGCATTGAATTAATACATCAAAATACTCAAAGCAATCTACTGATTCAATGCAATTCCATCAAAATATTAATGGCACTTTTCACAGAATTACCCAAAAAAATCCCAGAACTTAAATGGAAACAAAAATACTCAAAATAGCCACAGCAATCCTGGATGATAAAAACAAATCCAGACACAGAACATATTACATTTCAAGAAATGCAACAGGGCTGCTGTAATCAAAATAGCATGACGCTGGCATTAAAATAAGCACATAGACAAGAGGGACAGAGTAGAAACAGTGCCAAGTCAAGGCTGTAACTCTACAGAGCATGAAAATTAGATCTGTGCTAATGCTGCAGAGAGGGAAGGGGTGGAGAGATACTGGCAAGGGAAGAAGGCCAATGAAGGAAGCACAATTGGTTCCTGGAACTGCACCTATGGAACACATAAAACCTGTTCTGCTTATGTTAATATAAAGGAAAACAGCAATATCTTTACACATCTGCATCCTTCTTGTCCTTGACAAAGGTGATGACAGTAGTCCCTGGAGAGGGACAGTCTCTTCAATATTTATTTTTGGGAAAATTGTTGGAAAAATATTTATTCAGTGTTGGGAAAATTGGATTCCCACATGCTCAAGTCATGAGTATATCATCAGAAATACATTTCTTAATGTTTTCTTATGCTAACACTAGACCTTTTCCTATTCAAATGTCATTGTCATGGAACTGTGTTTGGGGTTTAGATTGATGAAAGTTTTTCAGTGTGAAAAGCTAAGGTTCCCTTCCATGTGCACCAAGGATGTGTTGGTACTTCATAATAGTTCCTCCTTTAGGTCCGTTTATTATCTTCTGCTACCTTTTTTCAGCTCATTGATTTTTTGCATTAGCTGATGACCTATTTATGCGCCTGTTTTTTAAAGTATTTTATTTATTTGAAAATCAGAGTTAGAGAGAGAGAGAGAGAGAAGAGATCTTCCATCTACTGATTCATTCCTCAGATTGCTTCAGCAACCAGGACTTGGTCAGGCAGAAGTCAGGACCCAAGAGCTTCATCTTGGTCACCATGGGTGCAGGGGTCCAGGGACTTGGCCCATTATCTGCTACTTTACCAGGAATGTTTGCAGAAAGTAGGACAGCTGGGACATGAACTAGTGCCCAAATGGGATGCTGGCATTGCAGGCAATAGGGACATGAACTAGTGCCCGTAAGGAATGCTGGCATTGCAGGCACTAGCTTTATTTGTTATATCACAATGTTGGCACCAGATTGTGAACTTTTATTTTATTTTTTAGTTCTTTATGTTTTCTTTTTTATTAATTAATTTATTTTATGATACAGTTCCATAAGCTCAGGGATTTCACCAATCCCCCTCCCCAATTTCCCTCCCCACACTGATTTCCGATATATTGTTACAGTACGATAGTCCTTCAGAAACAATCATAAGTCCATCGTCGTGATGTTTAAGTGTATCCTGACATTGTAGGTATAGATAATGATAGAAAGTCCAGCATCCTGTTGTCAAGATATATTTACAGTTTTATTGGGAATCCACCTTTGATTTCTAAAGTAGAGATGCATGCTGCATTGTATCTTCACTCCTCGGCATGCTTGTCTCCATTACACAGTTCCTCTGGGTGAATATATGTGCAGGTATGTTTACCTATTTTATCTATTGTTCCTGTATTTTCCATGAACGTTGCCTTACATCAGAAAGAACATATGATATTTGTCATTTTGAAATTGGCTTATTTCACCCAACATGAGTCTCTAGTTGTTACCATTTTGTTGCAAATGGCAGAATTTTATTCATTTTTTAGTGAATTGCACTGTGATTTTACTCATTTCTATTTTGTTTGGTTTTTCTAATTCATGAAATGCATGTATTTATTAGAGCTCTGTAAACGCATGGTGCAAGCATGGAGCATACAAGAAGAGTAAGCACACATGCTCTGCCTCCTCGCTTTCCTGGGACGATGTTGGACTCAGGAGGGAGTGGATTGATGGTGCCTGTCGTGCCTTCCACGCCTGACCCTCAGTGTGGGCAACTGATTTCCTAGCCTGGTGCCTGGGTCCCAGAAATGCTCAACAAATATGAACCAAAAAAACATGATACATCACATCAACAAAATGTAGAATGAGAACCACATGATAATATCATTGGATGCAGAAAGTTTAGTAATATATAACATCTTAAGATAAAACCTTAAAAAACTGATTGTAGGAGGAAGATCCTGCATCACAAATAAGAGCATGTGCAACAAACACACAGCCAGAACTACACAGAATGAGAACAAGCTACAAGCTTTTCCACTAAGATCCGGAACCAGACAAGGATGCCGACTTTCATCACTACTATTCAGTAACTCTAGAAGTGTTAGCTAAAGCTAGTGAACAGCAAAAAGAAACCAAAACCATACAAATTAGAAAGGAGGATGATATACTCCTTTATAATATAGCAACGTCAAGAAACTCCACCAGAAAACTGATAGAACCCAGAAGACAATTTGGCAAAGCTGTAGTATATAAAACCAACAACAACAGAAAAAAATAGTTTTTTACTTTTTTTTTACATGCCAACAATGCTTTTACTGAATAAGAACTTCTAAGGTCATTTCTAGATGCAATAGTTACAAATTAATTTAAAACTTTGGTATAACTGTTTCCAAGGAGTTTAAAGATGTGAAATATCTCAACACTAGAAATTATAAAACATTTATGAAAGAAGTAGGAGGAGACATCATAAAAAATGGAAAATTCTTTCAAGTTCACAGGTTAGAAGAGCTAATATCATGAAAGTGTACATACTATACAGAGGAATTTATATATTCAATGCAATCCTGATGACAATTCTAAGGAAATTCTCCACAGAAACAGAAACAGAAAAACAGATCTGGAGGCATCATGAAACCAAATTTCAGTATATGTTATGTGGTTATCATAATCAAAACAGCCTAGTACTATCATTAAAACAAACATGCAGACAAATGGAATAGAACAGAAATCCCAAAAGATAACCCACACATCTACAACCAACTAAACTTTGACAAATATGCTAAAATAACTCCCTTGAGAAAGCACAGTCTTTTCAACAAGTGTTGTTTGGAAAATTAGGTCTCTATATGCAAAAAATATGAAACAAGACTCCTATCTTATGTCGTGTGTGTGTGTGTGTGTGTGTGTGTGTAAACTTTAAGTGGATATAATCAGGAATAAACTTAAAACCTGAAAATGAAAACCTGAAATGAAAAATATAGAAAAAAACACTATGAACATTCATCTTTACAAAGGGTTCCTGGATAAGGCATCAAAAGTACGGGTAACAAAACAGAAATACAAAGATTGCATACAGCTAAGAAGCTAATGCAGAGCAAAGGAGACAATTAGCAAGTGAAGAGGCAACCCACAGAAAGGAAGACAATACTTGCAAACTGGGCACGTGGTAAAGCATTAATATCCAGAATGTCTGTAAGAAGTCCAACAACAAGACAAACAATACAGGTAAGAAATGAACGATGATTTTGAATGGGCATTTTTTTTCAAACAATAAAACACAATTGGATCACTAGCCATCAGGGGAATGCAGATGAAAACCACAATGAGATATCACCTTACTCCAGTTAGAAGGACTATCATCCACAAATCAAAAAATAACAATTGCTAGCTAGGATGTAGAGAAAAAGGTACCCTAATATACTGCTTGGCAGAATGTAAGTTGGTGCAACCATTATGAAAAACAGTAAGGATATTCCTAATGTTCAACCCACCCTATGACCCACCGATTCCAGCCCTGGGAATATATCCAAATAAATTAAATCAGCACATGAAATAGTTACCTGCACTTCCATGTTTATATCAACTCAATTCACAACAGCAAAGATGGGGAATCAGTCTAGACGTCCATCAACGGACAACTGAATTTTACAATATGGTATGTGTAAATGATGGGCTATCAACCACAATGGGTAACCCTAACCCTCCACAATGAGTAGAACTGGAAAGTGTTTTGCTAAATGCGAGGATTCAGAAAAATGACAAACATCAAAATGTTTTGTATTATTCATGCAAATTACTCAAGAACACAGTTCTAGAACATTGTGAATGACAATATTGCCTTCTTTCTACACACTGTGATAATGGTTAAGAAACCCTTACTTTGTGATCTACTTAACTCTGGTTTTTATGAAAAATGGCATATCTGAGAAAAGAAGGAAGAAAAATGCCAAAAATCACAACTTTAAAACTAACGACAATGAACTCACAATTAAACAAAATAAAATAAAATGAAAAAAGCCAGTTCTCTTCTCCTTCCCCATCCATCCCAGGACCAAGGGCATGGGAAGATCCCCAGGCTCACTCCACCTGCCTGGACATGAGCCCCCAGGACTACACATGCCACTGTCGATGCTACCCTACTAGCTCTCTGCAAGCCCACACCTCCAGGCCCCCAATATCCTGCTGCCCCACATCCCAGCCACATCAGAGTCTTGACACTTCTGTACTGCGGCTAGCATTTGTTTTCCCAGAAGGGAATTTATCTGTGAGCTTCACATTGCCTAGCATACCTGAGGCACCACATGTGGCCTTGCAATGTTCTTCTCTTGCTGTTTTTGAGACCCAGAGAAAAAGAGTGAGAGAGAGCTGCCGCTTATTGGTGCTGTCCCTAAAATCCAAATGTCCAGGCTGGACCAGGGAGTTAACCTGTAAGAACTCAATCCAGGCCTCCCATGTGGGAGGCAGAAACCAAATTACTTGAGATACTACCTGTAACTTCCCAGGGGCCAGAGGTCAAACTGAGGCACTGGCGTGGGATATGTGCTTCTTAAGCCACAGGCCAATTGCACTCAATGGCCTGGTAGCATTCCTAATACCATGAAGGTGTCCCAAGCATATCTGAGAATCGCCACCTCAAGTTACACTTTGTAAGATCCAGGGATGCTACCCGGGGCTTCTGAACATGGCAGGTGTTCTTGGCCAGGCACTCCTGCAGCTGCTCAGAGACATGACCCCTCTCTGCCTCCCTGGGGACGACCATCACTCTTCATGAGCTCACGTCCAAATCTCAATTCATTCCTTTGATGGAATTCCATCCTGTATTCTCCTGATGTTCACATTCTAAAACAGAATTAACAAAGAGATTTAGGCTCATTTCTAGTTCCCAGGATTTTAGATTCTTGAAAAAGCATCATGCTTTTTATAACACATGGGCAAAAATCTGTTTCAGAAAATGCTGTGTCATTATCCTTTCTAAAACAGCACAATTCTGGGGGTCAGTAAAAGTGTGGTAGCCGCCAAGATGGGACGTGTACTTGCCAAGATGGCCACTTGCACTCTGCTAGCCAGCCCAGACTCAAAGTTTGTGTCCCACCAGATTCCAATACCAGTGTGACAGTGTTAGTGGTGGGTTTTCTGGGGTAGCGGGTAAGTGTTTCATGAGGGGTTAATGCCCCCATAACAGAGACACTGGAGAACCCTCCTCCCTTCACCCACTGCATGAGGACCCAACGAGAAGGCAGTGGGCTGTACACCAGGGAAAAGGCCCCTTCTTGGGCACACAGCCTCCTGGATGCCCTCTTTGTGTGCACCTGGCTGGTCCTCAAGTCTCTGGGGTCTCCAGGTCTTGCAGCCTTGTGAAGTCATCTTGCAGTGCTTCTCAATCACCCAGATACATCCCCAAATCTGTCTTGTGCCCAGGAGCCCACCTGTCTCTACCACTGATCCGTTAACATCTTCTTGTTTCCTTAAACAGAAACACATGCCCTGCAGAATGAGTATATCATGACACACCATTTTCATGTAAAAAAAAATATATATATATATGTAAAATTTGTTATAATTTTAAAATTATTTGAGACAGGGATAGAAGCAAAGATGTTTCATTTCCTGGATCATGCTAGAAAAGACTGTAATCGCCAGGGCTTGGCGGGCCCGAAGCCAGAGTCCCGCAGCTCTGTCTCCTGGATGGCTGACATCACCACGACTCACAGCCTATTATAAGCAAGAAGCTAGAATCAGAAGAAGAGCCCAGACTTGTACCCAGCCCCATGACACGTGATGTGGACGCACCTCAGCTTCTCACCCAGTGCCTGCCCCAGATATTTTTAAATAGTCACAAATATGAGAAATCTGAAGCAAAAACTTTAAAGAAATCATCACTCTTACTTAAGTCTCCAGCCCACAGTCACGTCTCATACCACAGGAAAAATATTCCACAAGCATTCCTATACTTTATCAGGGTAATCATTCTAATCCAGGTGATGAATGTATTAGAAATAGATTTACAGTAATGTTCCAAACTTTCTCTTTCAATTTCCCAATCTTTCAAGATGTGAAGCCCACTTTATAGTTTTAAGCTTAGTCCTGAAAAAGTACCCAATGCATTTTTGCTTCCGCATTTTAATGCAGTTGAAAGTGAGCTGTGCCGTAAACACACTGAAACATTATGACTTAATGGAGCCTGGCTTCATGAAACAATAAATGCTGCCCGCTGAGGAGGGTGGTTTTTGAGTTGTCAACATCAAACCCAAGTCATGCAAACAGCTCTGGCTGCTTAGGCCAGGAGCCTCTTTGCTCGGGTTCTGCCAGGCAGCATGGTCTCTGCTGGAAGTTTGAACTCATTGCCATATTTTCTCTCTTGTTGATTACTTTGTAACTCAGATACAAAGGCATGTTTGATCTTATTTTTCTCCCTCATCTCTTTTTTTCTTTGTGTACATTCAGCTTCTTGCTAGGATAAAATTCTCTAGAAATTCAATTCTTTTCATGATAGAGAAACTTCAGTTCAAAGTTCTTTTGATTTGTAGTATTTGCATTTCAAGCTCACAGAGCCAAATTTACTTTTTTAGGCCACAGGCTTCACAGCAAAGTCTTAGGTTATTATATGTTGGGTATGCCTGGGTTTCATGACATCACTTCAGTCTGTATTTAGCAACTGCTTTTTGAAATTTTTAAAAGATTTATCTACTTTTACCTAAAAGGCAGTTTTTAACAGAAAGAAGGAGAGACAGAGACTCTTCCATCCACTGACTCACTCTCCAAATGGTCACATGGCTAATCTGATCTGAAGCTAGGAGCCAAGAACTTCTTCTGGGTCTCCCATATAGGTGCAGAAGCCACAGCCTTGAGCCATCCTCTTCTGCTTCTCCAGGACATTCGCAGGGAGCCGTATTGGAAGTGAAGCAGCCAAGATACGCTGAACCAGTGACAACACAGGATGCTGAAGCTGAGCAGGCTTAGCCTGCTCTGCACTGTGCCTGCCCCTCCCTATTGAAGTTTAAACATAAGCAAGACAGGTGCAGGTGCGATGGGGTTTCAAAACTGCATGGTAGTGGGGCAGTGCAGGTGTGCACAGACCGTGGGCATGAAGGGCGACAGACACTGAGATCACTGGACAAGCTGTGAGGAAGCTTCTCTCCTCACTGTTTATCTGGAAAAGGAATTGGTGTTAAGAAGCAGAAGGCAACACATGGCAGATAGAAGGCCTGAAGTAGGTAAGTGAGAATATCACTGAATGAAATGTAACAAAAATTACAAGAAAGCTCAGAATTTACCTTTTGTTCTGAGCCAGTGTTTACAGTGAAGGTTCACATATCTCCAGCTAAAAATTGCAAATAATTAAGTTGCTGAAAAACCACATGCAGGGTAGAAGTGTGAATTGAAAGACAGCCTCTTTCATACACAATGGAAACTGAATGAAGAATGAAAATTTCTCCCTTCAAAAGAAACGTCAGCGGACAGAGCTACAGCCCAGTCCGCTTTGTCTTTGCTGTTGGTTTAAACAGCATGCAGGGAGCCATCTTCTCAGAGCTGGGCATCTTCTGTGGATCCCATAACGTTATCAGCAATCTTGGTGCTCACAACTCAAGTCTCCTGTGTGGCTCTTCCGAGCCTCACCTCCGCATCCCCACCACCTTCATGGACCTCAGCGAGCCACAATGCAGTCTCCATGTACATAATCCCACCTTCTCAGCCATCTCTGTCAATGGAATCCCCATTCATGAGACTCAGCCAAGCCCCTTACAGACATCACATCTGGCATGACCCCAGGATCTGTCATGGTTCACAGGCTCCCAGTGGTCTCACGCTGGCAGGTGGCAGGATTGCAGTCACCCTTGAATAATCTGTCCTTTGCCAGGCCCCCAGAGCTGTGCCTGGAACACCTGCAGAGCCACTCCTGTGGTCTGGTTCCTCCCTTCGCATGGGGCAGGTATCTGGAAGCTGTCTGGCCGTTCCTCGTCCCAGCCCCGAGTGTCCTACAGAGGAATACTAGTCGTGTGGATCCTGCAGGCAGTGAAAGAGGGATAGAAGCCTGTCAGCATCACTCCCTGGTGGGAGACGCGTCAGAGAATCCCCGTGTCACAAACCCCACACAGCACGTGGCTGCTGCAGAACCACAGCACAGAGGAATGAAAGAGAATTAAGACTTCTCTTGTTGCTGGAAATTTTCTGACATTGATTTCAGCGTGTTTGGGTTTTTTCAAGATTCCATGCTAAACTTGAGTGACCCATCCTTCTGCCCCTCCGCTTAGCTCTGAGCACCCTGCCTAATCAGCAGGCCCACCGGAGAGCACTCGAGCTATGAGGCAGGGGCAGCAGAAGCGTTTGCAGTCCACACCTAGCATGAGTCACGCTCCAGTGGTCACTTCAGTGTTCTGGTAGTGAAATTATTAAGCAATTATTGTCCCGAGCCAGCAACAAAATGATAGAAGCTTCAGCCACTTATTTCTTTCAAGGTTACTGCATCTGCCACGTCACATCAAACGTCCAGATTAACTGTGAGCATTCCTCATGGCAGAAGTATCAACATCCACGTGCAAGTAATAAAGGCGATAAACCAGAGCAGGCACCAGAAGCACTCTCACATTTGTGAATAATAATTGGACCCAAAAGACCATCTTTATTTTTACGACAAATGAAATTCTGCTCCTCTGATCCTCTGTACACGGTCCTTAGGCCCTCAGCATGATGTGTGGGTCTTTGCGCCAGCACCGTCAGTGGAGCTGTGATCACGTATCCATCTATTTTAAATTGATTGAGCTTACTTGTTCTCCAGGAAGAAATAATACATTCCTTTGCAGTGGTCATGTAGTTTGTGGATGCTACCTCTGGCGACAGCATGTCATGGGGTACATGGCATGATGTTTTCCTGCGTTTTCTAAGCCAGCCGAACAACTCCAATCAACCCTGGTTCACAAAACAGTGTGAACCATTGCCCTGTATATCCCAACTGGAAGCAAGAGGCCAGCACCATGGCATGATACATTAAGCCTCTACTTGCAGCACCCATATCCCATATAGGCACCAATTCATATCCCAACGGTTCCACTTTCCATCCAGCTCCCTGCTAATACACCTGGGAAAGCAGCCGAGGGTGGCCCAAGGGCCCGGGTCCCTACCCTCACAAGGGAGACCTGGAAGAAGCTCCTGGCTCCTGGCTTCAGCTCCTGGCCCTGACCTGATTGTTGTGACCACCTAGGGAGTAAAACAACCTCTCTCCCTCCCTCCCTCTCTTTATCTCTATCTTTCTTTCTCTCTCTCTCTCTCTCTCTCTCTCTCTCTCCCTGTGTGTGTTACTCTTCCTTTCAAATAAAAATAAGTAAATGTTAGAGTTTGTTTTATAAAAGTTAAAAAAACAGAATGATGGAGGGGAAGGCACCTTGTGGCTCGGGGTAGCACCAGCAGCTGAGTGGGCCCAGACAAAAAAAAACAGGAGATTCTACAGTATTAGACCAGAGGGTGCAATGGCCATCTCCCCAGGGCAGGAGTGGCCATCTCTCTGTCGGTCATCCAGAAGCACCTGGAAGGCCACCTACTACTATGTGCCCAAGGTCCAGGAAGAAGGGAGTGGCAGAACATAGATTCTGTGCTGACCAGGCAGTTTTCCCATCAGCCCATGCTGCAAGTGTGCCCCAGGTTCTTCCAGCTGTGCTGAGCAATGTGTCCTCCCCCTGGGGCCTTCAGTGCTTCCCCTACACATGAGACAGGGGCCTGGAGCGGAGTCTCTCTGGGCACATTAACTTTGGAAGTGCTCTGTGTTCACACTGATGGAAGCTTGTCCCTGGGGACCTCCTCTCTCACCAAGGACACGGGAACTGCCAGAGCATGCTAAATCCTCACCTCTCCTAGCCACTGTAGGGAGCTGAGGGCAGCTTTGTGACCTGCTGCTGAACCTGCTGAGCATCATCTCCTTGCTTCAGTCTGGAAAGCTAAGGTCCCATGCACCATGCAGAAGACATAAAACAGCACCCTTCTTCATATGGATCCTGGGGTTCTGGAACTTAGGCACTGCTTTTTGCCCATTGGGGGTGTTCTGGGGTCTCAGATAAAACACAACACCTTGGCCACGATTTATAGCCTGTCCCCCACATGTCTCTTCTCAGAAAGTCCTAGGAGGGACCACACTTAGCACCACTCCAGAAAGGGTACAGCAGAAGGGGACCCAGGGCCCACATCTATCAACACTCCAGATTGAACGGTCTTGCTGCTGGGTCTTGGCTGTGTATCTCTCAGAGCATCAGAGTAATTTCCTGGATATAACACCTATTCTAATATTTGCCCTGTTGCCTGGGCTTATTACCAATTTGCAACCTTTAATTACATTTTGTGAAATCAATATCTCTTCTAGTCTGTAGCAAATACTATGATTTATTCATGGACTCAGTTCTCTTCCATTGTCTGTTGTGTCTGCCCTCACACACTGTCTTTATTGTAAGTTTACAGTAAGATTTAAGATCAGCCAGCGTGAGTGCTTTGGCCTTGAGCTTCTAGCAGAATTCTGTCTCTTCTATCACTGTCTTCCACATACTGCCCAGGATCTTGGTGGGCAGCGTGATGACTATGGGTGAGGTGCAGAAGAATTGTGATCTTAGCAACACTGAACCTTCCAGCACACATGCAGGCGACATGGCTACCCTTATTCAGACTTGATTTCTCTAAACAAAGTTGTGTAAGTTACACTGTTCATATCTTGTATTACTCCTGGAAGATTTACTGTTAAATACTATATTTCCTAAAATGCTATCTTGATTAAAATTGTTTTATTTTACAACCTTATGGCATTAATTGACATGATATTGATTAACAATATGTTAATAGGAAAATGCGGGTTCTTAACTACATCCTGTAACTTCTTCATAGACAGTTCAATTTTTGGTTTATATTCAACACCTCAAAATGGCTATTGATTACTATTCAGCTGTCTCGTCTATTTTTATTTTTGTATTTAGCTGTTTATAGTGTTGAAGCATGATCTTGCTGAACTTAATTGTTTTTCAGATGGTATGAACTGGCTTATAACTCTAGCAAGACATGTGTTATCAGTTCAGGTACAGAACATTTTTTTAGGATGGGTGTGCAGAGAAATCCCCCATACCCCAATGAGGCGTAACTAATCTTTGTGCCTCATGGTTGTTGATGTTATGTCGGGGCTTTTAATTGATTGGGATGATACTTTGCTGGCTTTACCCTCAGACCAGAGATGGTCTCACCAAGAAATCGTTGAACCCACTAGGATAATAAGACGCTGGACTTTATGCTTGGTAAATACTTCCAATGAAAGAACTTCAACTGAATTTGAACTGTGGTAACACAGCAGGGTGGAGAGTTCCACCATGGGGAGAGGGTTTGGGGAGGGGTGGGGGGAATCCCAGTGCCAATAACATTGTGTCACATAATGCAATGTAATTAATAATTTAAAAAATTGTTTTATTTTATCTCAGTTTGCAGATTGTTTATTGTAGGGCATAGACTTGCAATTGATTTTTTGTATACCAATTTTGCATGCCTGTTCTATCTGAATGCATTATTTGGACCTTGTAGGTTGTTCTTCCTGGGTCTATGTGGCTTTCCATTCACAGAACCATGTGCTCTGTGCATAGAGATTTCACCTTTTCCTTTACAATTCCAACGCTCTAATTCTCAGTTCGTCATTTCATTGGCTGAGATAGCCACCCCAACGTCGCAGCAAGTGTGAGCAGAGGTTCATGGTGGGGAAGGAAGGCACTGTTACTATGTCAACCTCAGCTGGATCCTTGAGTGTTGGGGTGGCTTCTCCCCAACTCTAACTGTAAGGCCGAGTCCTGGCTCCCTCCCACTCTCCTCTTTCCCCCTGGCATCTTCTCACTGCATACAGATGACAGAAGGACAGGAGATCTTTGACTGTCCAGCAGCTGACCTCTCACCCCCTGTATGCAGGATGGCTGCGCTACCTGGACTAGAGGTACTGCCTGAGATGGTCATCCATTTCCCTCACTGATTTCATCAACAGCTGAAATGTGATTTGCTTTCTCAGCATGTGTCTTATT
Organism: Ochotona curzoniae; assembly: GCF_017591425.1. Classification (NCBI taxonomy): domain Eukaryota; kingdom Metazoa; phylum Chordata; class Mammalia; order Lagomorpha; family Ochotonidae; genus Ochotona; species Ochotona curzoniae. The sequence goes on along the minus strand of NW_024467119.1, from coordinate 619,412 downwards.
TGTATCTCATATGCATGCTTTCAAAACTAAAAACTTATTATCCTGGATATATTCTAGATGTCTAACAAAACTACATGAGAATTCAGTGGAATTTTATGGTTACATAAAGAATATTAGAATTGCTTATGTGCCCATCACACTTTCACTGAAATGCTCTAATAAAATATAAGAAAATAGCAAATTGACAGAAAGAATTTCAATATCCTATCTATTGCCTTGGCATACTTATGAAAAATGAATGTTCAATCTGCAAGTGTGAAAAGAACTTGGCGATGAGCTGGAAGAAAATGACGACAACCTGCCACACGCCGCCGGAGCTTGGAGGACATCCTCATTAGTGTCACATGACTAAAAAGAGGAAAAATATAATTCTGCAGAAAGAAAGAAACAAAAGCAAAATCCCTGTCTGCGAGCACTGGAGATGGGCTTAGACATCTGAAAATCCAAGCAGGATGCAACTAGCTGTTTCCGCAGAAAGCCTGGCAGAAGGGTTGCTGTGTAAGCCCTCCTGTGGGACTACGTGTTCATGGCCAGCCCTGAGCCTGTGGCCTTGGATGCATTTGACACTGTGTAAGGTGCACCTGCCATTGTTGTAGCAGATAAGCAGTTGAGCAAGAGGAGACCTGCCATTTCTTACTTCTTTCCTACAAGGTCTTGGTGTGCTCCATGCACTGAGTCCCAGACATAGGTGGGCCAGATAAAGCAGACGTTAGCACCAGGTGGTGGAGATCTAGGACATGGGAACCCTCTTTCTAATGGTACAGGATGCATTCTGCACCCAGAAAGTGTGCCCTGATGTAACCTGAATTGCCCAAGAAAAGCAAGAGAGAGTCAAGGGGCAGAAGATACCACAAGCTGTGGCTCAGGTAACGTTGCTGTGGGCACCCACCCACACAGGCTCCCTGGACCGTGTATTCCTGTAGCTCACCCTGTGAGTGGAGGGACCCAGAGAACCAGATGGGAGGCTGAGGTACACCCGGGGCAAACACCCCTCCCAAAAAAGAACATGTGTCTACACAATTCCAACAGGAGCACACAGCACAGCAGGAAAGCGAAAAGGATCTGCGTCCTTCCTCCTGAGCTTCCCCTCTGCCTATCTCTGTCTCCTCACCTACTCTGTGAGAAAAATAATCAGATCGTACAAAAGCACTCACCAAAAAATTACAGGAAGTAAGATTTCCAGCAAGTTTGTTCATGTTTGGTTCGATGAAAGTAATTCAGCATGGCCTGCTGGTGAAAGCTGAGTTTCCTCTCAGGATTCTGCCCATTGTCAGATGTGACTGCATGAAACGCAAGGGTAGTGGGGTGGATAGGTGGGACCAGGGTTCAGGGTGGCTGAGGGGATCAGGGTTCAGTGTGGCTGGGTGCGTCAGGGTTCAGGGTGGCTGGGTGGGTCAGGGTTCAGGGTGGCTGGGTGGGACTGGGACTCAGGGTGGCTGGGTGGGACTGGAACTTGGGGTGGCCTGGTAGGACTGACCCATCATGTCAATGGATGCAAGTTCATCTCCACCATCACAGCGGTCCTCACCTCCATGAACCCTAAAATCACATGAAGAACAAGGACTCGGGTGGCTGAGTGGGCTCAGGGCTCATGGTGCCTGGGTGGGTCAGCCCCAATCACCATCACAGTGGTCCTCACCTCCATGAGTCCTCAAACTACTCCTGAAGCAGGTGAGTCACAAGGACCAGGCCCAGTTACCTGATGCAGAAAATTTCAGGTTACACTGCAGGGGTTGCTCCTGCCCCTCAGCCACGGCCCAGCTTGCTTTGTAGGACTCACACCTGGAACAGGACATCAGGCAGGCCTGACTTTGAGTAAAGAGCAAGGGCAGATCCAGCCTCTTTGAGCCAGCGAAGGCTTTAGAACCAGTTAGACCCACTTTCTCGGGGAGAAGGTATTGAGAGAAATGTG